>NC_135725.1:21591078-21901912 GCF_964656455.1 Halichoerus grypus | reverse complement strand
AATGGGAAAGTTTAGAATTACATGTTGTTACAGTTAGAAGGAGTTTAAAGATTATTTAGAATAGTTATTTGTTTCGTACAGATGATAACAACTAGATATATCAAATTTGACTTGTGCTACTTCATGGAGATGGTTCATGTCAGGCTTGAGTTTGAAGCTCAGGTCTGAATTTTGAAGGCATATGACCCTAGATACATAACAGTAGTTAATAGAGTGCTTCTCTATTCCATACACTATTATAAGCGCTTTGCATAGACTGTTTAACTCACTTGACCCTTTGAGGTATTATTAGCCCACTTTGAGTAATTATTAGCTCAGTTTAGAGACTAGAGAACTTAGAAAGAGGCATGCCCCGTTCTCTGTAGTTTTGATGCTGTCAGGCTGGGTCTGGGGAACCCAGAGGGAGCCCTGCAGGACCAACCAAGAGGGTCCTTGGCTTTGCGTAGGATAGAAATCAAACTCAAGCCAACAGGAAGTGAGAGCAGAGTTTATTGAAGATATAGAGAAAGCAGATACAGACAGAGTGTCCGGAAGGCTCAGAAAGGAAAGGAGCACAAGTCTCGTCTTTTTTCGGGGTCTGGGGGTTTTTATTGAGGATTGTGGTCCAGGTGTACGTGTCCTCTCAGGCATCCAGGAAGCAGTAAGCACAAAGACGAGGGCCCAGGTATTATTCCTTGGAGCCAGGGAGTCTTGGTTTGGGGATGTCTAGCTCCTGTGGTCTGGAATATGCATATGAGAGCTTCCTGTGGTTCTTCTCACCGGTCCTTCCTTAGATGTCATCTATTCTAGAGAAATCATTGACTCCTTGTCCTTTACTAAGAGGACACATGCTATTTTCATTACAAGGCATGTGCAAAGTAGGGTGGAGGTGCAGATCCCAGCAAGAATAGAAGCAAGGATAAGGAGCAAGAAATAGATTTTTATGGAGTCTTTTAGTTTCCTTATCTCAATTTCAAATGGGATTACTGTAAATATTTGTGGGCTTTTTGGATGGCGACACTCCCAGTTACTAATAAATGTCATGCTAATTTTTATATTGGGAATTCACACTAAGAATTAATGGGGAAAAAAAAAGAAAGAAATATAATTTTCCCCTAGGACACTAAATTTCTCTGAATCCACTGTACAATTTTAGAGTTCTGAAACAGATACTTTTTGGATTCCTAAAACCCGCATTATACCAGCGATCACACATTTGTTCCTCACTCTAATTCTGAAAGTAAATAGGAGATTAGAGTAACTTTTGCACTTGTTTCCTGTAGGTGGGAGGTGGAAATGATGGGCTTGTCTAGCTGTAAGTTCTACTTCATTAAGCACAAGGTATAGGCAGAAAATACTTATTACCAAACAGCCAATTTACTGTGCTCAATTTTTAATAGAGATGGAAGGTAAATAATCCATATGTGCAGTGGTCTTTCATCAATATCTACATTAAGAAGTAGATATAGGGTATAATTCTACCATGGATACAAGTATCCTTATTACCAGGTTTGCAATTCAATTACCTCAGGAGCCTCAAGTACCATTGATTATTCATTGGATTCTGGGATGGGCTGGCTACACAAGCATTCATTAATCCCTTCAGTGCCCCAGGCCATTCGGAATGGTTTCTGCACAGCAACAGTTCTCTGGTTCAAGAGTTTAGCCAAAGGAAAGATACATGGGTTGGGCAGTTTTTCCCCAGATAAAACATGTAGCACATCGTTTTGGATTCGGATGGAAGTTCCTGCTGTTTTATCCTTGACCCTTTTTTATGTCCTTTTCCTGCAGAAATGTTTCCCTACAGTTGTTTTCTCTTCTCACACCATAGCCATGTTTCTAGTCCTAAAAGGAGCTATACATTTGGAACCCAAGATCAGAGCACAAGTTTCAACAAATATTGTGGCACACATTGCAACAATAGCACAAGACATTGAAATCTGTATTGACTTGGAAATTGACTGACCTCCTTCTCAACCTCAGCAGGACCAGACAGAGAGAAACCCTGAATATCCTCCTTTCTCCTCTATGTGACAATGGTCACCCTCCTCCATTGTCCTGTGTTTCATGTCTCTTGGTTTATCCCCTGGATCGCAGGTCTTCAAACCTGGCCAAACTATAGTCAACTGGGGAGCTTTTAAAGAATACTGTTCCCTGGGCTCCATCCCAAACCTTTTTAATAAGAACCCTGGGGGCATGAGGGCCCAGGCTGGATATTTTAAAATGCTCCTTAATTAATTGTAATGTGTACGTAAGTTTGAGGGCCACAGTCTTAGACCAAACCAGATACCAGTAAATAAGCCTAGATTCTTCCTTCTTCATGATCCCCCATTTGTAATTGGTCAACTGAAACAGACAAATACGCCTTCTAAATCATTCTCCTTCATCTTGTCTATAACTACTTTAGAATTTTCCTTGCTGTGACCTTCTAATATTTTTCCTTTCTTTTGATAATCTCTTTTCCCATTATGGTGCACTGCTCTTACTGCAATGGAGTGATCTTTCTAGTTTTGCCAACCATCACTTTTCTTAAAATTCTTCAATGATTCATCAGAACTTTAGGCCAAACTACTGTGGATTCTTTGCTTTTTTAAAATTTTTTATTTATTTTTTATTTTTGAGAGAGAGAACACACATGCAGGTGAGTGGGAGGGAGGGACAGAGAGAGAGGAAGAGAGAGAATCTTAAGCAGGCTCCATGCTCAGTGGGAAGCCAGATGTGGGGCTCAATCTCATGACCCTGAGATCATGACCTGAGCCGAGTTCAAGAGTCGGACGCTCAACTACTGAGCCACCCAGGCACCCCTGACTCTTTATTTCCTGACTACTACCTGCCTATCTAGCTTAATGTTTTATCACCCTCCTCCCCATCCCCATACTCTCCATAAACCAAATGACTAGCTTCCTTGTGGCCTCATGTCTTTGCCTCTGATTCTCCATCTCCTGGTTCAGCTCTTAAGCTGACAACTGCAGTTCTTATTCAAGCTGAGATAAAGGCTTCTCTCTGCACGTGCTCTGTTTTCATCACACCCTGTGCCTAACTGCATTATGCCACTAGACATACTGGGTTGTCACAAAGTCCTACACTGATTAGGGAATGTAGGTCTCACTCATACCTATACCTAACAGTGTGCCCTGCACATAATCAGTGCTTGATAAATTGATGTCAAATGCATGGAGAAATGGATAAATGAATGAAGACATTAAATCATAGCCTGTTATCCCTGGCATCATTTTCATTGGGGCTTCTTCCGTGTCAGTGTGTGGTTATCCAAAAATATGTTGTTGAGGAAATCATAACATCAAGATGGCAAGAGTTTTCTTAGTACACCTTTCAGGAGGATGTTAATGATGATATTTACTTGAGCTAAGGTTAAATTGCATACATAGGTCATATACCATTTTGTACGATTCCCATGGGGAAGAGAGGAAGTACACAGATTTTTATGGCTGAAATTTTCTGCTATAAAAAAATGAGCTATCTGATAAAGAGGAATCTGTAGCCAGTTTTAGCATGAATGAAATCTTGGGTGACCATGACTTCACTACCAGAGCTTGGCCCTGTTCTGGGTGGATGTCACACAGGGAAGCTGGCTTTTCCATAGCCTTGAATTTTGGTGGTGTGTAACACCATAGGTTGGTAAATGGACAATCTCCATTGTTCTTTGAGTGTAAAGGTTCTTTGAATTAGTTGACATATAGTACTGGGTAAGTACTATAAGCATTCTGCCTAGGTCTCTTGCTCCAGGGAGGAATCTGTGCAAGTGGTTTGTCTTTTGGCCACCTTCTGTCTGTTCAACCTGACCGGGAACGCCACACATTCCTTTGCCACTGCAGAAGTTCCTCCTTGACATGGTGTGGGAATATGGATTGCGTTTCTGGAAGATACAGAATATTTGAATAATAGGATCATCCTTGTCAGATGCCTGGTTTAGCATTTGCCAACAGGAAGCCTGACTCAAGTTTCCATTTTAAGGAGATTTACTTACTCCTTAAAATAAGTGCTTCTAGAATTGTCTGGATGACGTAGGTGTCAATATTTGATAGGAAGCATTGCTTAGTATAGGAACCATTACTCAAGAAAATGTGGTGCCATTCTCCCCAGAGTCTTTTTTTTTTCTTAAGCAAATGTTTTTCAGGCTTATATAGAGCCCTGTTAGGGCTAAATGGTTAACCTCGATAACCTCATAGAATCCTTTAACCATCTTAGGAAAAAAAAAAAAACCTCTCTTTTTTTTTGGGGGGGGGTGAGTATATCATTACTCCATATGGCTTCGAAATGCTGGACCTGCCCTTTTCACTTTTCAGAATGTGGTCTGTAGACATAGAAACATGGAATTGGAAGGGAGATACTAAACAAGGTCTTTGGGGCTGATCGTTCCCCCAATTCAGACACCATTTCCTCAACAGCTCGGGCAGGGAGCTACACTGCCTCATCATAAGCCCTTTCAGTGAGGGGTTGCTCACTGTTTTGGACTTCACACATGTTACTATTGTCCACCTTTATCCATCAGAGAATTCTTTCTTGGACTATAAGGTGACAGTGAAAAAAATCCACAAATCTCAGCTTGTGGCCACGAAGCTAGGGGAGCACCTGGGGTGAGTGTGTTGGTTACCCCCAGAAGGAATGGCTACTCCTCCACAGTCAAGAGTTCCCTGGAGCAGGAAAGGAAGTCTTGCAGAGGCAAGTCTTAACATCAAGGGGTTAAACAGCTTCCTCCTCTCTAAGGCCAAGGAGGAATTTGACCTGTACCCCAAAGTACGGAGACAGGAAGAGACTCTCCCATGGCAAAAGGGGAAGCTCCTCTGGCCTCGTAGTGGCCATGTTTGTCTTCCAGATGAACAAAAGCAGAAAATGCCAGTAAGAAGGGCACTGACAATGAAACTATGGTGTTAACTCCACCTATGTCAGGGGTCCTTCAAGGTCCTGGTTTACCTCCTCGATTTCTGCTGGAGTTCAGACCCTGGTCATCTCAGTGCTGCTGCAGAGAGGCTGAGGAGTGATGCTGGTGAGAACTTTCTCACAGGGCCATGAACGCTGAAGCTTTTCTCAGGCGCTGCATTCTAAGGCATTTTTTTCCTTTTTTATATCATCAGTGAGATATTGGCAGCTTCTGTTTTTTTTTTTTTTTCTAATAATTCTTAGTTTGAGAAACCCCTCCCCCCAAATCTGTATAATTACATTACTTAGTACTCAAAAACAAAACAAAATAAAAAAACAGAACTCCTTGAATACACAAAAGCCTTACCTGGGCCTCCTGATAGCATGGTTGAAATAGTCTATCTTTGTTAAATCACAAAACCATTGTTTTCCTCTGAAAAGCTGTGAGAGTTTTATTTTGGCATCTGGGCATCTAGTGGCTGATCTGAAAAATGCATCTAAAGGCTTTTAAAGGAAAATGAATGAATGCTTCAAACCTGGAGGAAATTTCTCAAACGTGTTAGGAGAGAGGGACCAATAAAGGACAGTTCCTCTTGTTAAAAAGAGAAGGGAATTGGGACACACAATAAACGTGGTCAGGTTTATAGTTGCATTTATGACATGAACCTCAGCAAGCTTAGAGTGTGCAGTGAATAGGCAGGGTGATGCACTGGGCATGTCTATACTCTGTGAAGCAGAGCAAACACTCAGGCAAACATGCAGGCCTATCACCTCTGCTCCCAAACAGAGTTGATGTCACAGATGGAAAAACTGTTTGGAGATTTCAACCCCATTCCACTGATTGCTTACCCATAATAAAACTCCTCTGCCAGTGGCTGCAGCCTGGGTTTGGTTCTAGAAAAGCAAGAAATCGATCAACAGTGTGCCTGGGAAAGGCTGATGAGGTGCTGAACTAACCAGAACCACTCATTCATCACTCTTCGCCTTAAGTCAGCAGCATGATTTTCCCTAAGCCAAAAGGCAAAGAAATATAATAGTGAGAGTTTGGAGTTCTTGTAGTTGGGATTAGATTATAAAGGTTATGTTCATTTCAGGTTCCCATCCTCTGGGATGTGACAACATTGAAAAAGGATTCTCTCATTTTCCTTTCTGGAAGTAGGCATGGTGCTCTGATAAAACAGGGCATCCTGATAATGCTAAACAGAATTGGTAGATTTGGTGTTTTATGTGAACTGATGACACTGGAGAAAAAGCAAGAGAAAAAGAGAGGTGTTTGATAATTAAAATTATATTTTTCCCTTTCTTTGTCCAGTCTTTTTTTATTATTTAAATTTTAGTTAGTGAACATACAGTGCAATATTGATTTCTGAAGTAGAAGTCAGTGATTCACTACTGACATACAACGCCCAGTGCTCATCACGGGTGCCCTCTTTAATACCCATCACCCATCTAGCCCATCCCCCACCCACCTCCCTCCATCAACTCTCGTTTGTTCTCTATCCTTAAGAGTCTTTTATGGCTTGTTTCCCTCTCTCCTTTTTTTCTTTTCCCTTTCCCATATGTTCATCTCTTTTCTTTCTTAAATTCCACATATGAGTGAGATCATATGATATTTGTCTTTCTCTGACTGACTTATTTCACTTAGTATGATACACTCTAGCTCCATCTACGTCTTTGCAAATGGCAAGATTTTTATTTTTTTTTTGGCTGAGTGATATTCATTGTGTGCGTGTGTATATATATATATATATATATATTACATCATTTTTATCCATTCATCAGTCGATGGACGTTTGGGCTCTCTCCATCATTTGGTTATTATCAGGGTGCACATACCCCTTTGAATCTATATTTTTGTATCCTTTGGGTAAATACCTAGTATTTTAGATCATAAATGATCAATGCGTAATGGTGATATTTAATTTATAATTTAGTTTATATACATGTTTAACTTCTGTAGAATAACATGCTAATTAAGGAAAATTACTTTCTTAAACACGTATTTCATAAAAGTTTAATTGAACTATTGTCTCAATCAGGTTCCGCTGCTGCAATAATAAATTACTAGAGACTGGGTGGCTTAGACAAGAAATATCTGGGAAGTCCAAGATCAAAGTACTGGCCAATTCTTCCTGGTTTGTGGATGGCCTTCTCCTTGTATCCTCACATGGCGGAGAGAGAGAGAAAGATGGGAAGCTATAAGAATCAGGGCATTAATCCCATCATGAGGACACCACACTTTTGACCTAATTACCTCCCAAAGGCCTCATCTCTAAATACTGTCACACTGGAGATTTAGAATTTTAACGTATAAATTTTTCCCCCAGTGTTATTGAGATATAATTGACACATAACATTGTGTAAGTTTAAGGTGTACATTGTGTTGATTTGATACATTTATAAATTACAAAATGATTGCCACAATAGCATTAGCTACCACCTTCACCCCGTCACGTAGTTATCATTCTTTTATGGTGAGAACCTTTCAGATCTACACTCTTAAAAAAAAAAAAAAAGAAAAAAAAGAATTGTTCTTTCTGCTTAGCAAAGGAAACAATCAACAAAACTAAAAGGCAACCTACTGAATGGGAGAAGGTATTTGTAAATGACATATCTGATAAAGTATCCAAAATATATGAAGAACTGATACAACAACACCCAAAACCAAATAATCCCATTAAAAATGGGCAGAAGACATGAACAGATATTTCCCCAAAGAAGACATGCAGGTGGCCAACAGACACATGAAAAGATGCTCAACATCACTCATCATCAGGGAAATGCAAATCAAAACTACAGTGAGGTATCACCTCACACCTGTCAGAATGGCTAAAATAAAAAACACAAAGATCAGTAAGTGTTGGTGAGGATGTGGAGAAAAAGGAACACTTGTGCACTGTTGGTGGGAATGCAAACTGGTGCAGCCACTGTGGAAAACTATATGGAGGTTCCCCAAAAAGTTAAAAATAGAATTATCCTATGATCCAGGAATGTCACTACTGAGTATTTACCCAAAGAATGCAAGAACACTAATTCAAAGGGATACATGCACCCTTATTTACAGCAGCATTATTTATAATAGCCAAGATATGGAAGCAGCCCATGTCCGTCGATTGAGGAATGGATAAAGAAGTGGTATATATAAGTAATATATATATATATATAAAAAAGAATGAAATCTTGCCCTTTGTCACAACATGGATAGAGCTAAAGAGTATAATGCTAAGTGAAATAAATTGGTCAGAGAAAGTCAAATACTGTATGATCTCACTCATGTGGAATTTAAGAAACAAAACAAATGAACAAAGGAAAAAAAGAGAGAGAGGGAAAGAGATAGGTAGAAAGAGAGAGAGAAAGAAACCAAGAAACAGACTCTTAACTATAGAGAACAAACTGATGGTTATCAGAGGGGGGCTGGGTAGGGGGATGAGTGAAATAGGTGATGGGGATTAAAGCATGCACTTATGATAAAAAAAGAATCTACTCTCTTAGCAACATTCAGATATATGATACAATATATCATATATCCTATATCTATTTCCTTTGCTCATTTGTTTTGTTTCTAAATTCTACATGTGAGTGAGATCATATGGTATTTGTCTGATATCTTTGTCCAGCTAGACAAAGAAGGGCAAATACTGTATGATATCCTTATATGTGGAACCTAAAAGGACAAAACCCTCAAATATAAAGTTGAAATTTTTAAAAAATATATAAATTTTGTCACATTTAGTCCATAGCAACTGTCATCAGAGTTTTCATTTCTAGATCCACTTTTTGCATTACCTAATACAATTTCTGGATGACATATTTTTCTTTTCTAAGTAGTTTTAGATGTAGGACTTGGTGAAGTTCTGTCAAATTCCATCATTGAAAATCTCATCCTAACTACATGTACCTGTTTAAGTAACATTAAAGTAGCCATTCTGTCCCCAGTTATCCTATAGGTATCTCTTTGTGATTTATACAATATAGCCTTATATACAGTATAACTTGATTCTAGTTTTTCAGTTCATATTTTAAAATAAAATGTTTATTCTGTTATTTTCTCATATGGGAAAATGCAAAAATGGCCACAGATTTTTCCCATCCTTGAATTTACACAATTTTTCAGTGTAATTTTGTAGCTCCTCCCTGAAGAGGTAGAGTTTATTTTTCTATGCTTCGAATCTGGACTTGGCTACGTGACTTGTTTTACTCCATGTGTCATTAGCAAATTCGATACAAGCAGAGGCTTGAAATGAGGGTTTGCTTTTTTATTGCACTTGGGAGCCCTGTGGCTACCACTATGTAAATAGGCCCAGGCTAGCCGGCTGCATGAGAGGTGACACAGACCCTGTTGCCTCCACTGACCCAGCTGACAGCCGGTCAACTACCACATACATGCCTAAGGCCATCCACTATCAGCTGCCCACAAACATCTGAATGAGCCCAGCTGACACCATGTGGAGCAGAGAGAAATCATCCCATCCAAGGTCGGCCTAAATTGTTACCTTACAGAATCTTGAGCAAATAAAATGGTTCTTGTTTTAAGTCACTAACATTTATAGTTGTTTGTTATGCTGCAACAGCGAACAGATTTATCAATTTTAGACATTGTTTATTGACTTCCTTTGATGGTAATGAGGATTTGTCTCTCTTATACTTTGATCTCTCCTACATCATCACCTCCCCACTATCCTGTAATGTATTTATATCATATCTCTTGGTTAATCTGAAGTCAGCGATCATACTGCTCTGACTTTCAAATATTGTTTACACTAGAAGTAAACAGTCTATCACAACAATGCTTCCTTTTGAATTTTTCCTGGGGGTCATTATTGTCTCTCTCTCTTTTTATTTTTTACTTAGTTTTTTATGGACCTTTTCTTTTTTCAGAATTCTTCAGATCTGTTGACACCCAATGAATATTCTTTTATCAGTGATCAAACATACCAGAAAATTTATCATTTCAGTTTTATTATTTTCTTGGGGCTTCTTTCTGGAGTCCCCTGCCCTCTTGCTTTTGTCTGGTCTGGTTGCTCTCCAATCTGGCAAATGGCTGACACCTCCCCACTCTTCAATTTTGGGTATTCTGATTCTTGGATTCCTATCTGTCTCTTCTTTGGTTATCTTCATCCAACTTTTTCAAGTGCTTTCTGGTTGACCTGGAGCAAGTTACCTTACTTTTCTCATGCATGGTTTCCTTACCAGTGAAGTGAGAACAATGTCTCCCATGCTTTGTCTCAGCATATCTTTAGGAAGGGCAATGAAATAATGTCTGTGATCATACTTTGTTACTTGAAAAGTACAATGTAAAATAATGTTGTATGAGAAAATTAGAAGCCTAGATCAGGAATGAGAAGCTCTTATATGGATCCAAATGTGACTTTCTGCTTGGAATCTCTTTGGAGCCCAAGTCCGCCTTCTAAGTGAAGGGCAGGGCAAGTCCGACTTCTGGGAGGGACAGTGCAACGGAGTATCAGGGGAACTAAACTGAATCTGGAGATCTGAGTCTTCATCCTGGATCTACCACTAATATACTTGTGTGACTTTGGGTGAGCAACTAAGCATCCCTGGGCTTAGATTTGCTACTCTGTAAAACAGGATACAAAGGGGGCCTCTATCTGTCTTTCAGCATTAAAATTCTATGAGGTCAGCCCACGTCTAATTCAGAAGAAGACGTTGTGCATTTCAGACTGAATATACAGTACAGCTCTTTGCCATGGTGGAGAGATGGTTAAATGAATCTGTGACAACAAAGTCAAGTAACACTCAGTAATGGAACTCTCTGATTTCATTTTCTTCCCGAGTCCTCGGAAATGCTGTCCCTTCTGCACACGGCGGCAGACCTGCATTGTCACTCCTTGCTTGGCTGCCTCTTGGAAGTGATGTCCAGACATGTTGGCCTCTAGACAGTAAGTTTCCCCATGTGCTGGAGTTTGGGGCCACCTGCGGCATGTCAGCTCACCTCATCCCACCACTGCACTCACTAGAGCAGAAAAGATTAACTTCCTGAAAATGAAAAGGACAGAGAGAAGACGAGCTGCTTATCAAATATGCACATTTCAGATGGAACTTCACACTCAGTAGAAAGATGTTAGATTGCTGTTAGCTCTCTGGAGCGCTCCTGACAATGTGTTATCAGGTCATGTTTGCATGACAGAGGCAGCCCAAGCAGGAAACATTAAGTCATATGACTTCTAAGACGGAATCAATCAAGTGAGCAGTACAGCTCCTGAAAACTAATTTCACCTTCATAAGGTCTGGTTATCTGTGCGGCAGACATGAGGTTTGTCAGCCCCGTTTCAGTCTGACCAGGTTCAGCACTGCGTCAAGAATTTTAATGAACCGACACTGTAATATGTATGAAAGATGACACTGAGATGAATTCATGAAAAGCCAAGTCCCCATGAAATATGAACAATTACTCGCAGGCTCCTCTGCCTACTTAGCTCATTTGAAATGTCCATTTCAAAGGCCTTTGTCTTTCTGTGGTTCATTTGCAAGTTTGTGCACAGATTTTCATCATATTTAACCAGTTTAAAAATCAAAGCAGCTACTCACAATCAAACAGTTCAGTGAGCTCTGGTTTGATGGGGGCAGAGCCAAGGCCAGCCAGAGTTTAAATCTTCATTTGGCTACAGAGGCACAGATTTTCTTGTGTGGGGAGGGAGAGACTTACAGACTGAATGCTCCTGCCAGCTCTGTCTTTGGCATCCAGGGCGGCCCTAACAAAGGTCCTCGTTTCTGGTCCTGGTTACATTATATTCTCTCCGGTCGTAATGACATTTACTCGTTTTCAGCTTCAAAACAGCACTACCAGGGTGAGATGAGGTTTATTTTGGAAACTTTTAAAATTTGTCAGTAGGTACGTGTTGAAATTATAAATAGAGTTTTCCAGAAGATGTTGGCTTTTTTGTACATGGCATCCCAACCTATTCTCCAGACCTATCTGCTTTTTATGAATTCCATTGCTGCCTGGTTGTGCTTTTTATATGCCGATCTATATAACTTAGGATGTTTCATATACTATTAAGCACAATTCTTATCTTGTGCTCAGGGGTTATGGCCCATACATGACCATACGCATTCAGCCCACCTCAGCTGCAGCTTCCTTCTCCCCTGGCAGACCTTGCTGCCCACTGTGCAGACACACCATATTCCCCTAGCTCGGGTGCCAAGTAAATCCCTCTCTTGTCTCTTTTTTCCCCCATTTCTTTATCTTAAATATATTTCAAATATACAGAAAATATGGAGACTATTTAAACAACATTCATGTCCTTACCATCCATGCAACTTCCAAACAGATTTTAGTATTTTGTCATATTTGACTCAGATCTTTTATTCAAACAAAAATATCCATGACAGGTACAGCAGAAGAGCTCAGGGTTCTTTTCAGTCTTTTCTTACCTCCCCCGATAAAGGTAATTACTGAACCTGGCAAATAAAATTCCCATGCATGCTTTATTACAAATAAGATGACTATGTACTTCATTGAACAATATGTAGGACTGTTTTCATGTGATGTCAGTGGCATCACCCTGGAGACAGGCTTGTAATTTGATTTTTGTTTTTTTACCAGTTATACCTATAGTAATCTACATTGTTGCATTTAGCTTTACTTCATTCCTCCTTAGTGTTATGGAATACTAACGCATAGTATTCCATTAAACCTTGTTTGTGTTGCTGTGATGGAATAGAAAAATTTAGCATTCATTTAGTTGAGTTTATCAGCCTGTTCTCTTAAGGTTTGTGCTTTTTGTGTTTAAAAAGTCTTTCAAAGGAGTAGCTTTCAGTATATGAATTATCTGGTTTTTGTTTTCTATCTTCATTAATCTCTGTTCTAATTTCATTATTTCTGTATCATTGAGGATGAGTTTTTAAGTCAGATTTCTAACCTGCTGAGTTGAGCAATCAACTCATTCACTTTAATTCTAAGTTTTTAAATAAATATATTCATTCGTAAGGTCTTTTCATCTTAGCTCTGCTTCAGATGCACCCTATAAGCTTTATAAGGATTCATTTTATTTCTATAACATAGAGGGTATTTTCAAACAACTGTGTTGTTTATCCGTCTTTAAATTGCCTTATGATTGATGACAATGTTTTCTATGATATCCATTCTATGAAATTCAAACTTCCTTTGTGACCTATGAATGATAATTGTTTTCAAAGTTGTAAATATATATGAAAACAATATATTTTTATTTGTATTTATGCTTGATAATTCTTAGTCTTTGTGTATCTTAAAATTCCTTTATTGTGTTCTCATTTATGAATACAAGTATACTTTGATATAAAATTTAAGCTGTCATTTTTTTCCCCCTCTGCACTTAGCGGGGGGTATCTCCAGTGCTTTTTTTTTTTTTAAAGTACTATTACATCCTTAACTCTTATCTCATGTTTCTACTGTTTTATTTCAGGTACTTCTTTAAAAGGTTACTTACATTTGCTATTTACAATAGACGATTGCTTCACTCTTCATATCTATTGATTTCAGATATGTATTACAATAGACGATTGCTTCACTCTTCATATCTATTGATTTCAGATAAGTTCTATTTAAAGAACTTAGCCATTAGATTGCTGTTAGTTTATCAATCCTTCATAGGAAATGTGCTTTTTTTCTAGCAGCTTTTAAGGTTGTCTTTTGATGCTCCACATTTATGATACAATGTATCTAGATGTAGAGTTTTATTTATTCATTTTTCTTAATTTTCAGAGTGTATTATTGATCTGAATGCAGTTTTTTTGCTTCAAATTGGAAAATTCTCAATTTTTATCCTTTCAAATAAAACTTTATAGTCTCTTGCTAGAATTTCTATTCTTTGTATATTTGAACCTCTCAATTTATCCTCCATTTTACTTGTTTTTTTCATATATTTAAAATTTCTCTTTAACGTTCTCTCATTCGCTTCATTATCTGTATCTCTTTATTTATTTTTCCATCTTTTTCTCTATTATTTTGAAAATGTTGGACATAGTTACTTTAAAATCCTTATCTGCTAATCTGGATTATCTTTTGGTCTGCTCTGTTCTAATTTTTTTTTTTTTTTTTGGTTATTAATCATACAGTCATGTATTTTTGTATGTCTAGTAATATTTTTGTTATATGCTAGGCATTGTCTGTAAAAGAAACAGAGAATCCATATAAAGTTGTGTTTCACTAGAGAAGATTCACTTTTCCTCTATTAGGCAGATAGATTTCAGGCTGATCACCTTAATTCAGTCAGGGATTAAGCTGGATCTGGAATGAGTTACAGTTTGGGTAAGACTCAGTATACCTCTGCTTATCCCATATTCCTAGTGCATAGCACCCCAGAGCTTTCAGCTGAGAGCCTGGTGGTTTTCGTCTCCTAGACCTTTAAGGATGGGGAAGAATAGGAAGATTCAGAACTTCCCTCCAGAGGTTTTTAGTGTAGTGCTTTGACCTCCTGCCCCTCAACATTTTTGAGGGAGAAACTAGCCACATGTAAAAGCCCTTGAGGTCTCCTATTTTGTCATTCCAGACCTTCATGAATGACAATCTCTGTGCTGTTTTTTCTGTTATATTTTCTCTTATATTGATGATACTTTTAAAGAACTTAGTAGATACTGTCTTTCATGCTAAGCCCTATACTGTCTCATTTAATCCTCACTATTTGAGAATTAAGTTATTATATCTACCCTGTATTTGAGGAAAAATGGGATAAATAGCTTTCCCAAATCATAGCTAGTAAGATAGAGAGCCAGGATTTGAAATGAAGAATGTTTGATTCCTAACTACACACTCTTAACAACTATTATCATGTAGTCTTGGTATCTCCAGTGCTTTTTTTTTTTTTTTTTAAGTACTATTACATCCTTAACTCTCATCTCATGTTTCTACTGTTTAATTTCAGGTACTTCTTTAAAAGGTTACTTACATTTTCTATTTACAATAGACAATTGCTTCACTCTTCATGATATGACTTGCTTTCATGTCACTCTATTGAAATAGTCAGCAAATTTCATCCATAGCTTTTTGTGTGTGTATGTGTTATATATTTTTCAAAATTTTTAACTGAAGCATAATGCTGAAAGTGTGCAAAGCAAAACTAAACATTCAACTCAATGAATTATTACAAATTAAACACCTCTGTAAATACCACTGCCTTCAAGAAATAGAACATTTTTATCTGAGAGTCTCCCCTAATGCTCCTTCCCAATCTCTACCTGTTCTTTTCTTCCCAGGATTTATTACTGTTGCAACTTTTAGTGCTATAGATTAGTTTTGCCTGTTCTTGAGCTTCATAATAAATGGAATTAGACTCTATGTATTTTTTATTGCTTAGCTTCTTTTTGGTTAATGCTTTAAGAATCATCTGTGTTGCCACACAGAGCTATACAGTTTATTTTCATTTCTGCTTAATGCTCTATTGTGTGAATACACAAAATTTAATCATGTTTAATAGCTATATTAGGTCTTAATTGACATTCTATGAACTGCACATGTATTAAGTATACAATTTGATAAGTTTTAACATATTAATACATTCATAAAACTGTCACCACAATCAAGCTAATGAATATATTCCCTACCCCCAAAATTTTCCTTAGTAATGTAGCTCCACTTCATAATGCTCACTTATCCAAATCTTAATAATATAATCTCAACTTAAATTCCACCACTTCTGTGGATATAGCTGGATATGATTTCTCATATCCAAACTTGCTCAGCAATTTGTGGCTTATCCTATATAACCTAGTAGTATTGTACTTTGACTACACAGCTCTCATTTTTAAATATAAGCCATTAGAGGTCTGGGCCATGTCTTAATCAGCACTTAGTGTAGTGCTATAATTCTTTAGTGAATATAATTGAGTTAATAAATAAAGAATGCATATGTATATACAACTATGTCCATAGCACATGTCAGCCTATTACTTTGTTCATTGCCTTAATCACATTAAAATTTGTTCCAGGGCAAAATAAAATCCTTAATAATTATTTTTCTTCTTCAAATTTTGGATCACTCCTGGGCATAAAAATGATGAACTCCAAGAAGGCATGGGCTTTGCCTGGTTTGTTCACTGATGTGTCTCAAGCATTTTTTCAGTAAACGGTTTTTGCATGAATGAATAATATAGTATAATGGGTATATTGCTCCTCTCTAGCTATATTTTTGTATAGGAACTGTCCCTATTAGTTAATGATTGGGATGTATTTTATATGAGAAATAGAGATAGAAAGATGCAAAATTCCTTACGAGTATAACACAACTGTTTATAGAGCTGTGAAAATGTTTTTGACATGGCTGTAGTGTCCTAGAATTTACCAGTTATATTGTCCGAAAAATGCACCATTCTCACTAGCAATGAACAATTAGAAAATAAAATGAAGAAAATAATTCCATTTACAATAACAATAAAAGAATACAATATTTAGGAATAAACTTAACAAATAAGTGCAAGACTTTTACACTGAACACTATAAAACGTCACTGAAAGAAATTAAATAAGACCTAATAAATGGAAGGACTTCCCATGTCCATGGATTAGACAACTTATATTATTAAGATGACAATACTCCCCAAATTAACACAACCCCTATCTAAATCTCAGCTGCAGTTTTTGCAAAAATTGACAAGTTGATCCTAAAATTCATATGGAAATGCAAGGGACCTAGAATAGCCAAAACAATCTTGAAAAAGAACAAACTTAGAGGACTCACATTTCCCTATTCAAAACTTACTACAATCAAGACAGTGTGGTACTGGCATAAGGATATACATATTCATCAATGGAATGGAATTGAGAGTCCAGAAATAAGCCCATACACTTATGCTCAACTGATTTTTGATAAGGGTGCCAAGTCACTTCAATGAGAAAGGATAGTCTTTTCAAGTGGTGCTGGGAAAAGTGGATATCCACATGCAAAAGACTGAAATTGGACCTCTGCTTCATATCATATATAAAAATTAACTCAAAATGGATCACAGGCTTAAATATAAAAGCTAAAGCTATGAAGTTGTTAGGAAAAAACATAGGCAGAAATCTTTATGACTTTGGATCAGTCAATGGTTTCTTACATACGACACCAAAAGCACAGGCAACAAAAGAAACAAATAAGTTGGACATCACCAAAATCAAAAACTCTTGTGCATCAAGAGAATAAAAAGGCAATCCATAGAATGGGAGAAAATAGTTGCAAATTGTATGTATATGATAAAGGACTTATATCCAAAACATATAAGAATTCACTCAACTCAACAACAAAAAGTCAAATAACCCAATTAAAAAATGGGCAAAGGATTGGGATAGACATTTATCCAAAGAAGAAAAGCAACTAATAAGCACATACAAAGATGCTCAACATCATTAGTCATTAGGGAAATACAAATTAAAACCATAATGAGATGATACTTCATACCCTCTAGGAAGTCTAGAAAGAAGACAGACAATAACAAGTGTTAGTACATACATGAAGAAATTGGAAACCTTTTACAGTGTTGGTCAGGTTTTTAAATGGTGCAACTACTTTGAAAAATAGTTTTGCCATTCCTCAAAATGTGAAACATGGAATTACCATATGATCCGACAATTCCATTCTCAAGAGAAATGAAAACATAGATCCACACAAAAACTTATACATGAATATTTCTAGCAGCATTATTTTTAAAAAAGATTTATTTATTTGAGAGAGAGAGAGAGTGGGTGCAAGAGAGCAGGGGGAGGGGCAAAAGGAGAGGGAGAGAGAGAATCTCAAGCAGACTCCATGCTGAGTGCAGCAGATCCCCCACGAGGGGCTCAATCTCACAACCCCGAAATCATGACCTGACCTGAAACCAAGAATGGGTCTCTCAGCAGACTGAGCCACCCAGGCACCCCTCTAGCAGCATTATTTATCATAACCAAAAAGTAGAAACAACCCAAATGTCCATCAACTGATGAATAGATAAACAAAAAGTGGTCTATCCATACAATGGGATAATTCATGGTTTTAAGAGGAAATGAGGTACTGATGTATGCTGTGGCATAGATGAACCTTGAAAATATTATACAAAGAAGTCAGACATTAAAGGCCACAAATTTTATGGTTTTATTTATATGAAATGTCCAGAATAGGCAAATCTGTTAAGACAAAGTAGATTAGAGGTTGCCAGGGGCTGGGAGGAGGAAATGGGAGTTATTGCTAATGGGTACAGAGTTTCTTTGTGGGATGATGAAAATGCTCTACAATTAGACAGTAGTAATGATTGCACAGCTCTGTGAATATACTAAACACTACTGAATTTTGCACTTTAAAGTGGTGAATTGTATGGCATTTTAACTATATTCAATAAAGGTGTTATTAAAAAGCAGATGCTTTTACTATAAAACAAAACAAAACACAACCCACACATATTATTTATGAAGGGATCAGATATTTCTCTCATATGTAAAGACCAGACCACTGTAGAGCAACAAGCTTCCCCCCCCCCATCCCCAAATTCTTCAATGAAGCATGACCTGATGACAAGTGACAGGCAGCCTTCTGGGCTGAACATACGTAAACACTTAGCTGACAACCCTATTTGGGATGCTTTACATTCAGTAATATGGCTTACCTTTAAGGCAATTTAATTGTACTTTTAAATGACTGTCTATCCATGATTTCAGCTTCACAAAGATGGCTATAGCATCTTTATCTGTGTAACCCTCATTAAATGAAAACACAGTGTTGCATGCCTTTGCATGTTTGACAATGTCAGGCTTCCTCTTGGGGTCTCTGTGTGGGAGTCTGATGGGGATATTCCTTTTAACAAAGCAGCATCAACTGTGTGAGTTGAAACCTTATCCTGTTTGTGACTTTCACAAATGTGATGTGGGCTGATGCAAAGCATTTTTCTCTCCCTCCCATAATCACCAAATGGTGAATTATACCATTCCAGAGAATACAATCATTTACACCCTCGGTCTAGTGGATGCTTCCAACAAAACAAAACCTTGGCAATGGGCTCCATGAAGTGTTAATTCGGACCTTTCTAAATAAGAAACTTGATGGTTTGAGTGGAAACAGCCTCCTTTCGTGGAAGAACTTAACATTGACAGAGCATATGGATACTCTGGGGGAAACTCTGGCTCTCTTAAAAAAAAATCTTTCTTTGTCACAAAGTCTTTAAATACTAGGTATGTCCGGTTAATGTTGAATCTTGCATCTAAAGCTTTGCCAGAGAAAAACTAATGTGGTGCCAAAACCTCAACAGTTTATCTCCAAAATATCTGGGATGAAAAGTGTTAAGAGTGAAAAAGTCTTACAGATTCAAGGCCCCCATGCTCTCTTGTATTATTTTTCTACTGCTGCATAAAAAAAATTACTACAAACTTAGCGGCCCGAAACAACAGCGATTTGTTGTCTCACGGGTTTTGTAGGTCAAGTGCCTGGCATGGTATGACTGGAATCCCCGCTCAGGGTCTCACCAGGCTCCAATTAAGGTAATGGTCAGGTCAGCAGGTGTCACCTGCACTTGGAGTCTTCTTCCAATCTCACTGTTTATAGGCAGAATTCATTTCCTTATAGTCGTGGGACTCTATGTACCCATTTTTCTTCCAGCTGTTGGCCAGGGGCTACTCTCAGCTGCTGGAGACTAGCTGCAGTTCTTTCCCAGGTGGCCCCCATGGAAATAGTTCACACATGGATGTTGGCTTTCTTCCAGGCCAGTGGGAGCACATCTCCCCAGCCTTCTTTCCTGTTACTAACCAACTGGGGAAGGGTCTTATCTTTTAAAGGGCTCAAGTGATTGGGTCAGGCCCTCTGGGTATGCCCCTTACTTAATTAACATAACCAATTATGGGGTAAAATCTATCCTTCTCATGGTTGTAGAGATTATGCAGGGCATGTATACCGGTAAGATGGAAGCTCTTGCAGGCTATTTTAGAATCCTGCCTACCATACCGTTGCTTCTCATTTTGAAAAAAAAATGAGACTTCTTCTTAATATTTAATAGTAAACAAAGGCTTTGTGGGTGATGCTCAACTGAATGCTTATGTTTTGTCTGTGGTAAAAGCCCAAAAGGTCGGGGCCAGCAGAGGGTAGGGTAGGGGACAGATGAGAAAGACAGTAGCCTGTTCATCACGTGTAAACTGAGGTTTAGTTCTATCTGCCTCTTCCTTTAAGGAATCTCAATCTCTGTGACATTTCTGCAGGAAAGAAGATCATAGGTGTTTGATTATCTTGCCTTTCAAAGGATACATACAGGTGCACAGGCCTGTAGTCCCAGCCACTCAGGAGGCCAAGGCAGCAGGGTCACTTGAGCTCAGGAGTTCTGGGCTGTAGTGAACCACACTGATCAGGTGTGCACACTGAGTTCAGTATCAACATGGTGACCTCCTGGGAGTGTGGGGGGCCACAAGGCTGTCTGAGGAGGGGTGAACTGGCCCAGGTCAGAAACAGAGTAAGTCAAAACTCCCATGCTGATCAGTAGTGGAATCAGGCCTGTGCACAGCCATTGTGCTCTAGCCTGGGCAACATGGTGAGACCCCGTTCTCTAGAAAACAAATAATGAAGGATGCATATAAATTTTCATGAGTGACAGTCATTGAATCAGATCACCAGGAAGATAGGTAACTTCTTCATTGATAAAAGTTTTACTTGCCTTCCTCCTTTTGAACAGTCTTTAAAAATATCTGCTAGTAGGAAGATTGGAAACTGGTGTAGAATTCAACCCCCATTTGACAGAAATGACACATGAGCTATAAATTATGGAATCTACATATAAATATAAGTACTGTATATGTGAAAAGGAAAAAGACAGTTTTTGCCCTAAGTATCTTTTTGTTAATCAAAGAGGGTAGCTGGCATATTTCGAAGACCTCAGTGAGTTCACATGATCCCTGGGACTCTTAATTTTCAAGATTAGAATTTAAATTCAAAACAGTTAGGGAGCTGAGGCATTTTCCTGCTAGAAATAAAGGAGAGGTGAGTTGAGTGTTGTGCAGAAGCAGGGAAAGTGTTGAGCAAAAAAGCAAGAATAGGGTCTCTTCACAGGAGAACTTTAAAGCTGTTTCTAGAAAAATAACAAATGTGAAAATAAATTATACTAATCTATCCATTAATTCCTTAAATTCAGAGCCTATTAAAACATGCCTCAAAGAAAGCTTGGGATGACCTGTTCTGCCCAATTAATTTTGAAGTATTGGAAATCAATTAGTTACAATAAACAGACCCATTCTCATTATTTTAAGCAGCTTGCAATTAGCTTCATAGAAAGATGATTGTATACAGAGCTTTAAGTATAAAGACATGCTAGCATTGACAAAGAATACTGTGTACTCCTTTTTTTCTAAAACTAAATCTCTTTTGTACTATAAGAACCAACTTCTGATAGTGAATTCAAACTTTTACCAAGTGGTCTGCTTTATATAGAACTGATTTAAATATTGAAACACTGGATTTTTCCTTTGCAGTATGTGCAACAGAAACTGAAATTCTTCTGTGAATGTACACATAACATGGTACCAGTTTTTGTTTGCTATGCTTTCAGCCTGCAAGCAACACAGAATGAAATGCATTTAATCCTTCTCTCATTCCTTTGAGCCACCAAGGCACTTGGCTTGCCAAGGTACCCCCTTCCAACTGCAGCCAACAAGGACTCATTGTTCCTCACTCATTAAATGCAGTAGATTTGCTTGATGGAATATATTTGCTTGCCTGCCTATCTGGTGTGCTATTTTGCATCTGCAGTTTCCAAGGTATTCATTTGCTCACCAGAGAAAAACTGATGAGGAAAAAAGCATAATCTGCATATTCTGATGTTAGTACATTGATTCATTATGTCATTTCTAAAAGAGGGACAATATTATGACTCATGAGCACAGAGGGAAAAAATGGAACATTTTATTTCTTTGTTGGTTCAGCAAGTGTACATTTGGTAGTGACATGAGCTAATTGCATAGTTACCATGAAATAACATGTTTTATTTTTTCTGTAATAATGTAGTAACTACATAGTAACTTCTAAGGAAACAATAATAATTATACAGTAATGTGATAACAGTGCTGTTTTATTTTTCCCAACAACTATGCAATTAATGGTACATAAAGTACAAAATGCACCTTTTCTGAACTAATGTGCACACTTGCCTAAAGTGATTCTTCCTTGGTTTTCTGGCGCCTACCTGCTTCACTCTCACGTCGAGCCCCTTACACTATTCAAAAGTCTAAATCTAAATCCTTTTCATAGTCTCTCTCCTTCAATCCCGACAAGCTATTCATCCTTTAGAGTTCTATCATGAGGTTTAGAACTGAAACAGAAAACTGAAATACCATGTGGGGCTTTATGTTAAGTAACCCAGAAGTCACTTAGAATGGCAAAAATAGCAAAGCTCGGGGATGGCTTCCATGGACCGGCTTCAGGCAAATGGGTCATGGTGAAGACCTGAGACCCTCCTGGTATGGAAGATTTCACATTGAGCTAAGCTGAGTCTGAAAGAAGGGCATACATTTAGCTCCCAGGGTGAAGAGGTGTAGAAAGCACTGGTTGGCTCTTCCTCTGCTGGATGGTCCATGGAATACATGCACAGCTTTGGCGAGAGGAAAACATCTCATCTTTGTCTGCATAGACAGAAGGGAGTTGCAGGCATCTTGAGAAATAACTTCTCTATAGAAAAGAAATATATCGAAATGGAATTGCTCTAAAAATGGGGGGGTGGCGAGGAGAGTCAGTTATGGGAACAGAGAAAGATTCACAAAGTGAAAGTAGTAAAAGAGACTCAGATGCTTGGCTAAGAAAACAAGACAGGCAGGAGTAAAGAAAGACAGACACCAAAGCATACAGACCGAGAGACGGCATGAGAGTAAGAGAATGAAAAGGTTAGAGACAGAGACAAAGAGACACAGAGAAGGAGGCAAAGACAGAGCCAGAGAAAACAAGACAGAGTAATAGAGACAGAGAGACAGAGAGAAAGGGAGTGAGAAGCAGAAAAAAAAATGATATTCAAAGATGAAAAAAGAGATGGAGGGAGAGAAGGGAAGATATATATATGTATATATTTATATATCTACATATATACATATACATAAGACCCTTCTGAGTTTTGGTCAGCCTTGTTCTCTCTATTTTTGGAGTTGTATGAGAGCCAGAGGCAATACTTCTGTTCATTATAAAATTGCATTGCATTTTCAACTTCTGGTTTGGTACGAAGAAATGAATCATACAGCCTCAGAGCAGTACCATCATTTTTCTCTGTGGTCTAATTTAAATTCTCTATCAAATACCATTGCAACTGTGACTTTTAACATTTTGCATGATTTATGCTGTTAATGAGCAAAGAACCAGAGCAGGTTGGGATGTTCTCTATAAAGGGAATGGAGTAAAATAAAATCCTGCACACAAGCCTTGCAGAAGTACTCCAATTCTGATGGGTCTCGTTCAAGCTGATCACTTTAAGTGCTTGTTCCTACTTACTGCAAATGAAATGGCATCTTTCAATGACTGGGGTACCTAGATACCTAGATACTTAGATTTTTGCCCATAGAAGAAAACTAATTGAATGGGGAAGTAATATCTCAAAGATAGAGGAAAGCCACAACATGATCTGATTGACTCCAGAAGATTAGCATGCTAGTCCAAAGGAAGACAGGCAAGCCACAAAAACCTTCAAATATCTGGGTTCACTGAAGCCAAGTACATTGGATTTTGATGGCCTACAGATCTAAATCATAGACTGCAAGTTCTGAATTTTCTAAAATGCATCTTGGATTGTTTGAAAAGGATATTGCCATGTGTCGAAGGAGTACTTTGCAATAGATTAAGAAAGGCAGCAAGAACCCAGATCCCTCAGATATACCATGTGATTCTGTATTTTGGCTTGAGCTATGTCTTTTATAACCCTAGACTCCTGTTCATCACCCCATTCTACTTTTTTCTTTGGATATGTGGATCTCTATTCTAAACTTATTTTCAACATGAAATGTTAAAAAAGTGAAATTGACAATTGATTCAAGGAGAATTAATAAGATAATGGGGAAGTGGTTCAAAACCATCCGCCCAACCAATATGAATCCCCTCTCTCTACCCTCAACTCTGTTTGGAATGTGCTGTGCTAGTCACTGTGTAGGGAGCGTGTTTGCACATGACACAGTGTGCTTACAGCATTTCATTATGGTCTCGAACTTTATCAGTGTTATGGGCTGTGATCCCCAAATTCAAATATTGAAGCCCTAACACCCAGTACTCAGAAAAGGACTGTACATGGAGAAAGGTCTTTACAGAGGTAATTAAATTAAAATGAGATTATTAGATGAGCCCTAATCCAGTGTGACCAGGTTCCTTATAAGAAGAGAAGATTGGGACACTGATACGTACCATGTGAAGACAGCGGGAGAAGACAGTTATTTACAAGCCAGGGAGAGTGGTCTCAGAAGAAACCAACCCTGTCAACATGTTGATCCAGCCTCTAGAGCTGTGAGACAGTAAGTTTCTGTTGTTTCAGCCACCCGGAGTGTAGTACTTTGTTATAGTAGCCCTAGCAAACACAAATGACCAGTTCTCACGATCTGTGCCAGGAATCACTTTCGGAGTGTTCGGTATTCCTTAACTAATGAAAGCTATACTTTATCAACAATAAAAGTCTTTAGTATGATACTTTAGTATAAATTATATTAACCAACCATCTTAAAACTGATATTTAGAACAGTGGTTTACTCTGAAAATATTTGGTAGCCTTCTCATTGCTTCCCAAGTTTCCTCTACCAGCTCACTCTGAAGGTGAGAAGCCATTCTTTGTAGTCTGCACTGGCTACTTGGGGTAATGTCCGAAGGCCCAGGTGCTCTCTCTCTCAGCAATGACATCCTCTCTCCCTGCCCCATCTGCACGCTCCCTATGTGAGCAGAGAGCTATTGAGTCCCTCTTCTGTCTCTCCTTAAATGTTTATTCCTCTGTCCCTTTCTGTTAATGCCTTTACTTCCTTTGTGACTTTCTTCTGTGGAAGCCATGTCTTTCATCCTGCCCTAGGTGTTGATGTTGTTTGCCCTCTACTTGGTCTGCTCACCCTTTCAGACTTTTTGTTGACAGTCTCTTCTCTTTTGAAGTTTAATCTAGTCCTATTCAACATTTGGGCTCCAGAACTGCTTGTTACTCGTTTTGTTACCAGTCCACAAGGAGACAAGGATGTAAATGGACTATATCACCAACCCCACTATTCACTTTAGCTATTCAGCTAATATTATTATTATTTGAATAGTAGTAGTAGCAGTAATAGCAAACTTTCTCGAAGAAGAAAACAGCGTGTGATTTACATCCTGGCACAAGCTACTTATCTCATCAGGTTCTGGTTTACACCTTCTATTTACCTCCTCCTTCCATGACTTTGCCTTACCTTTGGAGCTCTGACGATCTCATTGTTTTCATTCTGCTCTTTTTCCCCAGTTCCTAAAAGTACATGGTTCCTTGCCTTCTTCATTTGACTTTGTCCCTGTGAGCATCTCTTCCACTCCCTTGAATCCTTTTCCAACTTGAACTATTATTTTGTATATCGAAGGCTGCCATGAAACACTCTCTGGTCGCCCCATAATTTACACTGGAAGGAATGTTGTGTTGAGCCTGTTGCCAGATGTAGCTCCTACCTACTCTTAACACATGAATGAGATGAACAAATTCCTCTCCCCCTCAGCAATTTGATTTCACGTCTTAACTGCCTGGGCCTTGCCCGAACTTAACTGCTCTCACTAAAATGGTTATGTATATTGCAGTATGCTACAGTATGCCTTTTCATAATGTTTTAATTTGTAGAAATAGAAGAAAAATGGAAGAGATGCTTGGGCACCAGTATCTCCTATGGAAGGAACACAGTTATTTCTGTTTTTTCTGAATCCTTGTTATGGGGTTCCTCCTAGAACTCCATATCCAGCATCTATACACAAATTAGAAAGTAATATTCATGACTCCGCGAGGAGGTATTTGAGAAGCAGCATCCTTGGGCTCAGTCTCTACCTGCACCTGCATCCATAGTCAAGTAGCTACTTGTTTCTCCCTGGGAGATCTTTGTAGGGAAATGTCCTGTCAAAGCCCGGCTCTTGCTTCTCCAGCCTCCAACTATAATCAGTAGTGCAGTGAGGACAGAACATCAAGAGGCCCTGTGCTTTCTCTTTTCTTGCTTGCTTTCTCTTCCATTATTCTTTTGCGAATCCCTTGATTTTGCCTTAGTTCCTCAGATTCGTCCTAATAACCCCTCTTCTGCTGCTTCTGCAGGTCTTTCTCCAAGTTCTTCATCATTTGCACTCCAGTGCGTCTCTTTGGCTCTTTAGCACTTGCTCCTGTACTATTTTCCATACTTAACCCATTTTTATTCTGTACTAATTCTTGAATTTATCCTAAACGTGCTACTTAAGATTAGATCACTAGGTTTCCATGAAGTCCATTATGTCTTGTTTTGCTAGGAAGGAGTCTTTTCATAGTTCATATTTACCCTAAAAAATAGCATGGATATTTGCAAAAATATAGATGTAAGACTCCAGGGCTCAGATTCTCCTTGGGGCTGTCCTTCCTATTGGGTATGGCCATAGGTAATCACATAGTCGTCCAATAAATGGTACTGGGTGGCTGGGTGGAGATTTGTGGAAGGGACTCTTGGCACGGATGGGATGGAATTTGTGCAATGAAACGTCTAAACTTATTTCTCAGGCTTAAATAATCTGGCTGCTTTATGATGACAAAGGTCACCTTCCTACTCCTTATTCTATTCTAGTTATAGATAATGTCTCATCAATTTTATAATACAGCAGCATGTTAAGCAGAGGTTCTTATCCTGGAGTTTAAGGCAGTAAAGAACAGCAACTCAGAACCTGGGCTTTAAAGTCAGCCTGAATTGTGTTCTAAATCTTGCTTTACTACCCATGAGCTGTGTGGACAAGAGCAAGTTATTCAGCCTCTCTGGGTCTTTGCTTTTCATTATATCAAATGGGGATATTAATGACTTCTTTCAGGGTTCTAAGGATCCACACTATACAAATAAACTGAAGTTTTTACACTTCTTTTTGGGGAAAAAAGTGGCTTAAGAAATCTACGTGGTGTGGGGCGCCTGGGTGGCTCAGTCGTTGAACTTCTGCCTTCGGCTCAGGTCATGATCCCAGGGTCCTGGGATCGAGCCCCGCATTGGACTCCCTGCTGCACGGGAAGCCTGCTTCTCCCTCTCCCACTCCCCCTGCATGTGTTCCCTCTCTCACTGTGTCTCTCTCTGTCAAATAAATAGATAAAATATTTAAAAAAAAGAGAAATATATTGTGGTGTGGGTCAAAAAAACCCTAAGTTATATGGTAGATGCCAAAGTCATTTTGGGAAACCGTGGGGGGAGATACAGACTCAGCCAGTCTTTCCGCAGAGCAGCTGTTACTGAGATTCAGTGAATAGGCCTATTTGACTTTCTGTAAAGAGAAATATGTTCTATATATTAAGATGCTGGGAGCAGTGAAAACAGTCAGTAATTTAAAATAGAGGCCCTAAATTAAAGTTACAATGGCAGCCACTCCTACTTTGCAGGTACTTATTTGTACTTGAGAAACTTGTCACGAGAGCAATTTCATGTGACTTCCTCAAGAATGAGTGGCCTCGAGTTTTCATGCAATGATTCTTCCCAGCAGGGCTGAAGAGGCCAGGCAAGATGGTTTGAAGATATCTTTAAGGTGTTAGCATGGTGTCCAGCTACATAGAAAATGCTCAAAAATTGAAGCTGTGATTATGTTTAGTTAATGTCAGGGCTTCAAGGAGCCCATGAAACCCTTCTGGAATTGCATGCTGATTTTCATGCATCATACGCATTTTCCTAAGGGTTCAACCACACGTTTACTCAGATTCTAACATGGTTCATAATCATTAAACATGTAGCGATATTTTAGTTTGTGTCTCCAATGTGGAATCAACCTAAAGTCTCAGTTCATCTTTGAAAATGCCTTGGGACTGATATTAAACCCACGGAACTTCACTTCGGATTCAAAGCAAAGAAAGGTCAGACCTTGTCTGTGATAAATCACTGTAAAAGTCCAGAAACTAGACTGGAACGGAAGAGATGTTTAGGCGTGAAGACATGATATATTGGCTAGCTTGGGTCCAGCTAACATGCTCCTCCTTGTGCATCAAGAAACCCATTTCATTGTTCTGTCGACTGAATAAGTCCATTCTGTCCTTCACTGATGATCCTTAAGGATGCCCCTCGAGAGCTGCTGGTAATCGCCGGTGATAAGTGGCAAGACTTATACATTTTTTGGTGCCCTACCATATCATAAATCCATGCACTGGGACATTGTATAATGACTCCAGGATGTGGAGTCTTCCTTATCTTTGAAAGCTCAAATTATATAGCTCATCTATCAGTGGCCCTGACTGCCAGATAACCTCATTTCATCAGACAAACATGTACCCTGCACTTCTAACCATAACACTATTTCTGAATGATGATGTTTATTTCTTACAGAGGTTAAACATGTTTTGTTTTTGTTTTGCTTTATTGTTGTTGTTTTTTTTGGTTTTGTTTTGTTTTTTGCCCTAAAAGTCAGTTAACATCAGAATTATATTTTCTACTCTGTTGAGCAAAGGCCTTGCTAAAGCCTCTGACTGGCTGGGTTTCTGAACAGTGTTACAGTCCCGGAGTTTTGTTTTTTTTTTACTTTTATTTCTTTTTTTCTCATCTTTCAGTAGTAATTTTGTGACATGATACATTTGCTGGCACCTTGGTTAACTATGTTCATGCATTCCTTTACACCTTCTAAAACTGTAAATGTAATCCAACGCACGGCTGTTGGAGGGAGTCCGGGAAGTGAGATCCAGCAAACCAGAGGTGTGGTAGGAGAGACGAGTGTGCACAGCAGATAACTGTACTTGATTAGCTAGATTTAAATAGTGTCGGACGAATTTGCCAGGTGAAAATAAAAATTGTCAGTTCAGTTTAATTTCATGGTGAATCAAACAAGGAAATTAGATTCTGCTACTCTGTCAGTTTGACATCCACAGCAAGTGACAATTAGAGATGATGAGAGAACTTATATTTACTTTGAAACTCTTGATTTTCTGATAGGCATGTAACTTTTATTTACCCTTGCATTGCAGAAAAATGTGGCATAACAGTAGCATTAGTAGAGGTTGCTGGAATATTCAGGAGGCTAGAGCTCACTTTCATAGCATGGCATAATCAGATTGAGAGGTACGCTGGAGAGGGAAAGCCCCTGTGCTCTCAGGCCAGAGGAGTGTAGAGCTGAAATGAGAATAATAACATAGTGGTCACACCTCTTGCTTCAGCAGACAAGATTACATTAAAGCAAGTTAAGGCCGGAAGGCCAGGAATCAAAGTGGCTCTGACATGTGTGGTGGCAGCCAGGCCACTGAGGTTCTTTTCCATTTTCTTCACAAGCCCACAACCGAAACATCGGGCAACTTGGAGGACTCCCATTTCAACACAAAAGCATTTCCAGACATTCTCCTCCACCACCCCGGATAGAAGAAAGTGGAATTTCAATTCCAAATTGGTGTTCAAAGAGCACAGAGAATTTGGTAGAACTGAAGCATGAAATGATCACATGGGAAGTTGCTTCCTTGATTTGCAACAAAAGCTCTTGGCAAGAGGTAGGTCTCAATAGCACAAGGAAATCATTTCCCACCTAAATTCTTTTCCAAAGAAAGAGTTTCAGGGTTGACTTGACTGGGCAGTTTTGGATAGCAGAGACAGCACTGGGAGATATAAACAGAATGAGAGGCAAAATACGGTTTGATTCAAGGACAGTGATAATGACTAGGTATTCTTGTCTTTGATTGAATAGATATATAGTCATTTTGAAAGGATCCTACATCTTGTGGGTATAAAGGTCACAAGAAGGCCTGGATAAGTCAACTCACACCTTTCTCCAACTTCTCATGGATCTGAACGTTCACTGCTTAAAAGGGATCCTCTCTCTCTCTTTCTCCTTTCCAGCTGGTTAAGGAGGTATACAATTCTGACTCCAACTAGACATTTATTTTCTAACAAATGGTATGTCAGTGTTCAGTAGAACTTTCTTATTTGCCTTTCCCTGCATTAACCTCAGACCTTTTTATTGTGGTATAACCAGCACATACTAAGATGATAGTAGAATAGTCAGTGAATAAGAGTATGGATGGATACTTTTGGATTCTAATATTTTGGGACTGGGAGACTTGTGTGGGAGGTTTACCAACTGAAAACTCAAATCCTGAATTAGGAAAATTTGATAGCTCCATGGAGCATATCTTTGTCATCACTGATGATTTTGAATTTATTTCTTTAATCTAGCATGATCAAAGTTTGGCTGAAAAGGAGAAAAAAAAAAAAAGAATCCTGCATAATTTGAAGGTGATGATTTCAGTTCCTAATCCAATAGGACATATGAGATTGTATCCTAATTATTTGGAAATGTGATAATTCATAGAAGTCACAGAGTGGAGAATGGAATGAATTAATTATTTATTTTCTATTTCCCAGCTTTCTTGGTACAAATTTAAAACAGGAAATGGGAGCAATGATCATTGGCTCAACTATATAAAATTCTTAACGATTTGATTAGTGCTTGTACCAAAGTTCTAGTAAAAATGGAGCACACTCATTCTAGGGTACTTGTTACATATAAATTCCAAAGCATCTATTTAAAACCTTCTTCAATGCTTTAAAAATGAAGTACAATAATGGTAAACAACTTGAACCAGAAATGAATTGGCAGCACACAGCTTGACAGCCTTACATAAATCCTCGCATTTCTACATCTTGTCTTTTATTGGGAAGCTAACTGATGCTTGAGTATATCATCTGAATCGTACAAGCAAGATAAATATTTATAAGTGAAAGATTGTGTAATGTTTGTGAAATCCAGAAAGGGACTTCCCTACTTGGTCTTAATTCTCACTCTCTCCTTTAACCACGAAACAGCTCCTACTTACTTATGTGAAGTATAAGGTTGTTTATCTCCATTTCTGTTCTCTTTTTTCTTTTCATTTCATTGCCTTTTCTTCTTTGCCGAAGTTTCTTTAGGGCAGTTAAAGTTTGCTAGAGATGGTCTGCTAAGACCATAACCCACAGTTCTGTTTTACTGATGGCAAATACTTAAAACTGAAATTTAATATATATTCTTTAGTTAATGTTTTTGAGAGGTCCCCGAAGGAAAATACAGGCGTAAGGCTCTATGAGCTGTGCCTTTAAAGAGTCCCTTGCTCTAAAATGGTAGAGGGCGTGTATCTTTGATGCTGTCCTCTCCCACCTTGAAGTCCTTAGTGAAGGCCTTTTGGCATGATATAAATAGGATCTCTCTGTGGTTTATTAAAAAGTTTCAAATTATGATTCCGACTTTCCCTAAAATAAATACATTGCACTGTTAGCATATTAATTGCCAATTGGAACATTCTCTAGCTCGACCCTAACACAATGCCATGGTTCATTACCTGCAGATACTCCATTCAGCGAGCCACTGGTTACATGCAGATATTCCAAATGACTTCATAAACACAGGAGCACATACTGTTAAGCAGTGATTAATTCCTACAAGACCATGTGATGCCCTGTAATTCTTTAATAGTGCCAAAGTGATCTATAGCACGAGTGTATACTTTGGCTAGCTCAGCAAATGCCCAAGGGAAGCATCAGGAACATCTCTCCTTGCAGGCATTTTTGTGGGGATTTTATTCACCTTGGAAAAGGACCTACAGCTTGCACAGAAAAGATGCTTAAAGAAACTTGCACGTGCAGTTGCTCAGGGGGGAATAAAAAGACATTTCTTTCCTCTTAAGGATATATTATTCTTTTATGGTGTTCACATGATCATTACACCCAACAAAAGGAAGTGGGACAGCTGCCCTTTCTCTTCTTCTCTGGCACCATTGCTGGGAGAGACGGTAGGCCCTTTTCATATATTTCGAGATTCTTTATTCATTATACAAAAAGGTTCTTCTAAGGATACACATCAGTAGCTAGTTCCATCAACAGCAGAGCATGAACAGAATGCATTTAGAAACCAGTGAGGTTACAACAGCGATCAACGTTTTTCAACGATGCGCTCCGATTTTAAATGAGAATTCTGGTGACTCTGTGATGTCAGACAGCGTATTTTGATTAAAGCATTTCTTTATTGAATTTTTTATGGGCCCATTACTGGAGTCCCTGGATACATATAAACATTTTTCAGGACAATGCAATCCAGCAGAGATGTGGGACTGGGCCTGGAGTCGTAAAATAGGAAACATTAAACCCAACGGCTAGGGAGTGCACGCTACCCTAAACATCAGTGACCCAGACTCTCCCTTGGGCTCCAGACACTCTGTAAAGTAAATTAGGTGCTTAGGGACAAATGTGAATAACTCTGGGCACTGAAGACATAGTTAGTGCTGGGAGGGTCTTATTTCCAAATACCATTTAATAGTCAAAGTGAGAAACATACACTTGTTTATATAGAAAGAGTGGGTTCTGCCAAGCCCCAGATTGGAGACAGACATCCCAGTTCCTAGTCCTGATTTGAACACTCATTCTCTGGGGGATTCTGACAAATCAATTAAAATATCTGAGATTCAGATGTCTCATTGTAAATGACGAGATTGCAATACCTGCTGGGCTTGGGCATAGCCCACGAGGTCAATCAAATGAGGAAAAAAAAATGTATCTGGAAAACCCTCTATCAGCCTGAAAGTGCATAACAAAGAGAAATTGCCTCTACTTATTTGATGATGAAAACCTCAAAAGAGGCCTTCAAAATCTTCTTTAAAAAGAAAATTTGGGGCGCCTGGGTGGCTCAATCGATTAAATATCTGACTGTTGATTTCTGCTCACGTCATGATCTCAGGGTCCTAGGATTGAGCCCCCTATCGGGTTCCACGCTTGGCAGGGAGTCTGCTTGAGATTCTCTCTCTCCCTCTCCCCCTCCCCCCAACTCTGTCTCTAAAAATAAATAAATAAATCTTTAAAAAAGAGAGAAAAGAAAACTCAAAATCCAAAGTTTTAAAACTATCTATTTCTAAGCTGAGCCATTTGTTTAAAGGCCTGGCTGCCCTTTACCTTCCTTGAACCAATTATGGAAGTGATGAAATGGGCTTGGTAGAAATTTCGCAAAAGATATACTCTGTGCTAAGTAGCGTGTTTGCTTGGCTTGGGAGTTGTGGTTCCGTGGTGAGATCTGTGTTCTCTGTGCTATTTCTCCAGGCCCTCACTCCAGAAAGTCGCTCACAATGAGCATGGCAGTAAATGAAGAGTTACATGCAGGTCACATTTTATTGGAGAGAAAATCATAACTTTTGTCCTTTTTTATTTGGTTTATTGAGATAATTTACATGGTTTTAAAGATGAAGGATGGTACGAAAGCCAAATAATTCATGTGAATTTTGAAGGAATCTCAGCTGTCTTATTTTAGAATAGCTCCTATTTCTGTGTGATTTGTGTGTGTGTGTGTGTGTGTGCGCACATGTGCGTGTATGCATGTGCTTTATGGTTTAGATGGAAATGGATAATTCTGGAATAAGATTACATAAATGAGCCAAAGTAATGAGAAATCTTGAAGATAAAATAGATGTTTTTCCCGAGTCATCAACTGTTCAGGAGAATATACCTAGCTGATATTAACCCTTCAGGATTCAAGGGCAAGATTCTCATAAATAGTGAAGGACTAGATGCCATTTTCGGTCATTAAATATTGTTTTAAAATCACCAGAGTTTCCACAGTCATTGTTAAAAATGAATGGGACTGATCTTGATGTGTTTTGTAGTTATGGTGGCTAAGATGTGAAACTTTCATATATTCAGAAGCACACACACAGAGATGGGTATGTGATGTTTTTTTCTGAAGTAACTTTTAATTGGAGATGATAGTCTACCTGATAAACAGTCCCATCAGCACTCAGTCTTTTCACACTTTAGGGATGAAAAGGCTATCTTGGGTTCATTTGGAAGAAGAAAACTCCTGCTCACATACTCTCTACCCTTACTATTGAATCAGCAGGCATTTTAGATGCTCATTCCAATTGGCAACCTAAATCATAAAGCACATTGAAAAGTTTTATTTCATTGTATAAATTGAGCTGGAATGATTTATTCATTCTCATGAAGATTTTTTTTCCCTGAGTTTTATTTAAAAAGTCAATAAACTTTTAGTTACCACTTACTGTAGTCTTGGTTAGATGGTAGATGGTAGGAATGAAGTTGAAGGAAAGATGATTCTTGCCTTCAAGTTGCGTAGAGTAGGAGAAGACCTTGAACTACATAATTAGCTAGTTGAGAGATCAGAACTTGGAAAGAAGGGGGCTGTCACTTTAACATGGAGATAATCTCATGTACTCTGGAGGAACCAGATGATGCTTGCTGAGATGCATTGCAGTGGTTCTGAGGCCTGCTGTTAAGAAAGAAAAAAAGGAAATAAAAAGTGGGTGAAAATAAAGAAAAATTGTAGATGGTGGGGCAGGCAGCCCAAGGCACATGACTTGAAAAGATTTAGGGCACCGAATGCATGATGAAGCGTGTGTCTTTGAGCGCAGGCAGTTATGATGTTAACGTGCTTGTCAGTTTTTAAACTTTCTTTTTTTCTTTTTACTGCCATTCTTGACTCCTCTCAAATCAGGCTGACAAAAGTTTTTGTTTGTGTTTTTATATCAAACAAGCTTTGCTTTCATATACTGAAATAGCACAAACTTTTCTCCAACTTCAGACATTTGGTCATCTAGTTCATTTGGGACATGGGACTGCTGCTTGTCTGAGCTATTTGGAAATAAAATACATAAGCTGTCCTTTCTGAGTTGTGTTAATATAAGGTCAAGATAGGTATCTTGAAATCCTTGAAGTCTGACCAGTTGCTCACTGCTACATTAGGTGCTGCAAAGGTCTGAACATATTTCAAGAAAACCCTCCTCTGTGTTATTTGCTTTGCCCCATACACGTACAGGGTCTCTGGCTCAAATGAGCTTAGAGGACTCCTTCTGTCTCTTTAGCACAAGGCCTAGAGGTATAATTGGCTTAGTTCTTGCCTGTTTTCCCCGGGGCCCCAACTTGCTAGTGTGCTGGCCTTCTATAGATACAGTTGTCTCCTCTTATGAAGGAGGACTTCCCTGGCCTATTTTACCTTATTTGGCTGCATTAGGTGATAGACAGATAGATGATAGATCGGTAGATTGATAGATAGGTAAATAGGAAGATGGGTGGATGGATAGATAGTTAGAATACACTATCATATGCTAGAATATAGCATATAATATGGTAGAGAAAAAGACATGGGTTTACCCAGTTCAATTCCACAGACCTAAACCTCTAACCCCAATTAAGTTGGCTAAACTGTGTGGTTTTAAATATTCCACTGGGTCCTTCATCCACAAGAGAACTAACTCTTCTCAGTCTAGAGATGGGTTTTTTGATGGAGGCTGTTGTCAGGGGAATTTACAGCTTTAGCGGTCCTTGATGACATCCTCGTGCCTCGCAGCCAAATATCCCATTGCTTAATCATCCAAACCTCCCAGACAACTCTTCTGTTTCTCTGTCATACGTTTCTTGGAGTCACGCTAATGACAAATGGACAAATGATGAAGCCCTTAGGAAACAGTTTCTCTTTTAACTTCATTTAAAAAATCTAGCATTACACTATTAACCTCTAAGATTGGAAGTGAGGGGAGAGGGAAGAGAGGGGCTGTTGCCGAGGTCCATGCATAACAGTCTTTCATTGTATCTCCTGTAGAATGTAGTAGTTCAAACAGCCTTCTGGTGTACAAGGTCTAACAAACAATGACACAGGGAGTCATTGGGGCTGGCTGTAAAGCATCATATTACTTTCAAGGTGTTAGGGTCTTTTGCTTTGAGAAACCTTCTTCTGGTGTATAATTGTACTTTTTTTTCTTCTTACATGGCAAGGTTCCTTTCAGTACTGAATATTGAAATAAAATGAAGATTGAGGAAAATTTGCCCCTCCTTTTTCCCATAGGCAATAATAGAAGAAAAACCAATTTTTTTTTTTTTTTTTTGCTAATTGTATCTGTCATACAATTTTAGAACTTACACAGAATTGTTTTCTTAAGGATGTCATTGCGTGAATACCTATGATTCTTAGTGTTCTTTGGATTTGGGAATAATGAGCTAGCAAACAAAAGGAAAGAATACTGAGTCAGCTAACCCCGACTCTTTACATAATTAATGTACATGCAATTAGAATGAAGGTGAGGGGGAAGCAAACATTTTTTTCTTTTGTCTGATCTCTTTATGTGGACATACAATAGCAAAGGTACAACCCTATTTCTTAGGGATAGATGAAAAGTTTCCCCAAATATTAAGAAAGAAATAGCATAAAAGCTCTTAATCCTTCTTTTGACATAGGTTTTGACTCTCTCCCCCGTTGAGTAAAATTTTGAGGTTAATGTCTTAAGGAATGTATAATTTCCTTTTCTCACTTCAGTGTTAGAAAAGGGTTTAGTCTGACTATAAGGGCCTGTAGAATTTAATTGTACCTGTTTTAAGATTTTAATCTGCATAGTATAACTAACTTCCTAAGGACCATGAAAACTGCAAGAGAAACAGATTTAAAATCTTTCTCTTTCTCTTTCTCTCTCCCTCTGTTTTTCTTTTAAGAATACTTTTGTGCTATGGTGAGCACTGTGAGTTGTGTAAGACTGTTGAATCACAGACCTGTATCTCTGAAACAAATAATACATTATATGTTAAAAAAAAAAAAAAAAGAAGAAGAAGATAGCAGGAAGGAAAGAATGAAGGGGGGGAAATTGGAGGGGGAGACGAACCATGAGAGACTATGGACTCTGAGAAACAGAGGGTTCTAGAGGGGAGGGGGGTGGGGGAATGGGTTAGCCTGGTGATGGGTATTAAAGAGGGCATGTACTGAATGGAGCACTGGGTGTTATACACAAACAATGAATCATGGATCACTACATCAAAAACTAATGATGTAATGTATGGTGATTAACATAAGATAATAAAAAAAAAAGAACACTTTTAGGTTTGATGGCTTTGTTGGTTCTGGTCTTCCCCATAAGATGGGAGTGCAGAGTTGATAACCACTGCTATTCCTTCCTGGAATGAGTCTTTGAGACTGAAACCACACAGCTCTATTGTGTGGGTCATGATTTTTCCATTTAACCAAATCATGAACCAGATTATGTAAATACAAAGGATATCCTTTATTTACATTTTGGAATATCTCAGGCTGTATTTACGCCTTCCTCCCTCCCCCATCTATCTCTGTCTCTATCTTTCTCTATTTCTTTACCACAGCCAAAAAAAAAAAAAAAAAAAGAGAGATCTTTTTTTGTGTAGTTTTACCCAGAATAGCAGTGGTATAACATCCATTTTGTCACCTTCACTTTTTCTCTGAAAAGCGTTGCATAGATTAGTTTTGCTTTTAGAAAAACATAAGAAACCAAACTCACCAAATAGTATACATTAATTATGTTCAGCATTTTGTATCCAGTTATACCTCAATAAAGTTGGAAAAAAAGAAAGACAAAATGCACATTGTTTTTCAGAATTTATAATTCTATAATTTATAAATCAAAATAATGTACTTTTAAAAAAATTTTTATTTTATTATTTTTTAAAGATTTTATTTATTTGAGATAGAGTGAAAAAAAGAGAGAGCAGGAGCTGTGAGGGCAGAGGGAGAGGGAGAGGGAGAAGCAGGCTCCCCACTGAGCAGGGAGCCTGATGCGGGACTCGATCCCAAGACCCTGGGATCATGACCTGAGCCAAAGGCACACGCTTAACTGATTGAGCCACCCAGGCACCCCACTTTTTATTTTTAACTATATTTAAGAAATATATGTTAATCATTGCCCAAGATTACATACTGGCTTTTGGTGTTTTGTAAAATAAGTTGGTTAAACAGTAGCAATAATCCTTAAGCATTATTACAGAAAAATCCCTTGTATTCCCTTTTCACCCGACATTTCTCTGTGAATAGTGTCTTAGAATTATCTGTTGGTGGGGATTCATAATCTAAAAAAAATGTGCTTTGGATAGTGTTCAGATTTGTATTTTAATTCTCACTTACAAGAAACCAAATTAAAAATAAACTTAATTCTAAATCTTTGGCTTCTGGGCCCATGATAATTTATCTATACTGCTTCTTCTGAGAAGAAAGAATGACCATTGTCACTTCCATGTTGCACTGTTCAAGGCATCTCCTTCCTCTTTGTCATCACTCAAATTATTTATTGCTAGTCACCCCCAAATTTATTGGCTTAAAACACATTTGTTATTAATATCTCTCTGTGGGTTGACTGGGGTGGTTCTTGGCCATGTTTTCTCATGAGGCTGCAGTCATCTGAGCATTCAAGATGGCCACTCACATGGCTGGCAGTTGATGTTGGTTTCTGCGGGACCTCAGCCACACTTTCAATCAGATCACCTACTTCTCCATGTGTAGAAGCCTCTGGAAAGTTACTTACTCTTTGTGACTCTTACTTTTCTGAGTTCATATCTAAGTGGTGGTGATAGACAGGCTTGGGGTCACTATTTGTTATTATGACCAGTAGTCGGGAAGGAAGCTTGCTGCTGAGTAGGAAAGAAGACACGCTGGAACCCACATGTACTATGGCAACTTGCTTCTAACCAGTGTTGATATCCAGAGTGTAATGGCTATTGTTTCACTTCTACCTGTCAAATCTTATGCAACTTCACTTTTAGCCAACTCTAAGCTGAAACCATATGGAGTTAGGGGTTCTGGGAAATGTTGCTCCCAATGTAAACAAATTGACAAAAGAACAATCCAGCATATTTCACTCCTAGTCAACTTGGTATCTATCCACAGCTCATTTCATCATATTTAAGTTTCAAATATAGACAGTAAAAACATGCTTCTGGCGAATATGCATCTGTTTCCTTTACAACTGAAAATATGCTTTCTCCCTAACAGAGGATTTACAATAGGGGATTTACATTTGTTTTACTTATGATTGATGTTTATTCCTACCCCAGTGCTGAGCCTCTAGAAATAACCTCCTCCTAAGCTTTTCTTCTAGAAATAATAATACTTCTAAAGAGCTTGGATATAGAGGGAAATTGTCCATAACCCCACTATTAAAACTGCACAGCTTTGTAAATTTGGCATATGCCTTTCTGATAATTTTCCAGTGTGATATATTATTATATCTCATGAATTAACTATAGGCATGCAATTTTAATTAACCATTCAATTTGCTACTAGATTATCACCATGTTTTCAGGTGATTCCATAGCCTTCATAATAATGGCTGCATAATATTCTACTCAATGATTGTGGAATCAGCTAATTTGCTCCCAATCTACTGATGCATATTTAGATTGCTTACAGTTTTCCACAAGTACAAATAGTCCTATGTGGTCAAATATAATGCACTCTCTGACAGGTTGAAAGTGGAACGCATGAAGTTTATACAATATACTTATAAGTTATAAGGGACATGTCATTCCCCGCAGCTAAAAAAAATTTATAAAATCCATAATTCTACTTCTTTAAGACAATATGTTTTCAACAGTTACTCATAGAAAGCTTTTGTTCTTTTATTTGCAGTAGTACATTGTCAACTACTTAAATTCTACTGAGTGACTGACTGAAGCTAACAATTTCCTGATTTCTTCCTTTTTATGCAATTTTATCACATTTGTGGAACAAGTGTTTTTTATTTGTATCAACAATTTAATGTTTATCTTTTCTAGTAATTTTTATGTTATTTGCAAAATAAATAGAACATTCAATAGTATACCAAAATAATTGCACAAACATTGCTGAAGAGAAAAAATGATGGTGACACTGCCAAATATGAAAGTTTCCAAGGGGGAAACTATAGCTTAAAATGTTCCTCTTCAGCTGATGCACAGATGTAAAAAAAAAACAAACAAAATCTGAGGTAAGAAAGTGATGTGAGGCTGTTGTTGTGTAAGGAGTATAGAAGTCTTACAGAAGCTGAAGGTATAAAAAATTGTGTGTTTTCCTAGAATATGCTAATGACTTTTTTTAAGATTTTATTTATTTATTTGAGAGAGAGAGTGAGCGAGAGAGTGAGGAGGGGCAGAGGGAGAGGAAAAGCAGAATGGGGAGCCTGACATGGGCCTCGATACCAGGACTCCAGGATCATGACCTGAGCTGAAAGCAGACGCTTAACCAACTGAGCCACCCAGGCGCCCCGCCAATGACTTTTCATGCTTGTCACTTTTACCATATTGTGAAACTTTTGAGGATAAATAAATGGATTAAATAATATGAACATTTTACGACTCTTGATAAATGGGAACATGGGGGCGGGGCATGTAAATTAGACGGTGATTATATAGACAAGAAATGTATTCTGGGAAATGTGATATATGAGCTGAGTTCTGAAAAGAAAAAAGGAATTAACTATGTAAAAGTAACGGAGGTAAAGAATGAATTATTCAGGCAGTTTGGAAAGCAGAAAGCACATGATAAGGTTGGGGAATTATTAGTAGCTCAGCATGGCTGGAGTGAAGGTTGTATATGATCAAGGTATGGGTGGGTAGAAGTCTGAGTCAACAGAGTGGCTAGAAGCAAAAATCATGAAAGATCATATGAACTAAACTAATGGTTGATCTTAATCCTGAAAGCACTGGCAAGTTCTTCATGGAGGCATGGGGTCAATGTGACCAGATTTCTTTTCAGAAAGATTTTTTTTTTGCAGCTATGAGCAGTGGAACTTGGAGAAACCAAAGAGACCAGTTAGGAAATTATTCTTATAACTGAGGAAAGATAAAATGAAGGGATGAAGGAGGCAGTGACAACAGGGATTGAGAAGGGGGGCAGGTGTTAGACAATATGACAGAGGTTAAATCCACCAGAACTGTGCCTTTGTGTTTGGATGTAGGGAGTGAGTGATAAATAGGAAGAAAGTAAGATGACTTCTAGACCTTCTCTGTGGGCATCTGAGTTCATGGCCACATCATTCTTCCTAAGAGAGAGAAAATACGTGAAGAAGCAAATTTATTGGCATATATGGTGAGGTCAGTTTCACCCCATAGACTGGGACATACCTATATGATATTTAAGGAGAAATATTCAGTAGATAGTTGGAGATAGGAATATATGGACAGAGTTGGAGAAAAAAACTTGGGTAGTTTTGGTAATAAGGAAATTAATCTTGAAAAGACTAACTCAGGGATAGAATGTAGGGGAAGAAGAGCAGAGGGCCTAGGGCAGAACCTTGGGACAGTGTAGACATTGTGTAGCCATGGAAAGAATTGAAAATAACAAAGGAGGCAGAGAAAAAATATGGGGAATTGTATTTAAGTATTTTATACATAGTTTGTGCAAAGGTCTTCTAGTTAATGAGTCAAATAATCTGTGCTCTTGTGCTGTTTCTAGGCATGTGGCCTTGGCTATAGCACTTAATATCGCTGAATTTTGATATTCTCCTATGCAAGATGAGGCTATGTCTCCTGCTGCCTGGCTTCTCGGTTTATATCAGATAAGGGGATATATGTGAAAGTACCTTGGGAACACTTCAAAGCACCATATAAATGTAAAATATCATTATTATTTTCTAGACAATGACTACTTTTGTCCTTTCTTCCTTTCCGCTGATGAAATGTTAAGTGGGCTTATAATTTCAGCCTTCTGTTATTGTATTATGTTCTCTTGCACTGAGAGAAAAATTACTAAAAAATTTACAGGACTGCCAAATGGTCTAGGCCAAGAACTTCTAAGATATGAAACAGAGGACACACTACATTTTTTAAAACTGACTTTGATGCACATTTTAGTTCAGGCGGACACTGGGTTAGTACTAAAAAATCAATTTTTGGAAATTTGGTTATGTGCTTGGTATCACTATAAAAGCAATTGGAGGGAAATGGAGTTTCTAATTCAAAATGGATGGCTGAGTATAAATACAGTCTTCAATACAGTCCCAGGGGCAGGGATGCCTGCAGGCAAATTTAAACAGTCAGTGGAATTTGTTGTACTACCTTCTTCCAATTTTTTACAGATTTTCCTCCTATTTCAGTCCTGTCTACTACATTTTCCCTACTTACCTCCATTTTGAAGAATTTTTCTGAATCTGGGGACCATGATATCATGCACTTATTCATTTTTAAGTATTAAGATAGGAATATATTATCTCTTAAAGGCAGTATTTCTCAAAGAGTGGCTAGTGAATTACCAGATGAGCGGACTCAGGTGATTTTGACCCCAACTCCCACTGAAGAAGCACTGCTCTAAGAGTATCTATCTCTTTAAACAGGAATGCAAGAAGAATTTGACATTTTACAAAGGAAATGAATGACACATCATTATAGTGTGATGGAAATAATGCTTACTAACTAGACGTGCAGTGTTCTTGGACAAGTCACTTAATCTCTTTGAAATTCCATTTTGTCCGGGCAGGTGGCTCAGTCGGTTATGCGTCTGCCTTCGGCTCAGGTCACGATCCGGGGTGCTGGGATCAAGGCCCATATGGGGCTCCCTGCTCCGCGGGAAGCCTGCTTCTCCCTCCCCCACTTCCCCTGCTTGTGTTCCCTCTCTCGCTGTGTCTCTCTCTGTCAAATAAATACATAAAATAAAAAAAAAAAAAAGAAATTCCATTTGTCAGTTGTTACAATGGATACAATAATAATAAAACCAGGAATCAAAAAGAACCTACTTAATCTCACTCACAGAATGGTTGTGAGCATCAGGAAAGAGGAAAAGAGATTGTTGATGAAAGTAATTTTATAAGCATGAAATAATATACTACAGTCATTTTTATTTTAGCTAACAAGGGAGTATCTTGAGGGGGATGCCTTTTAATATGCTTTATATTAAATTATATATTTTACTAATGCTCAGAAAGCCTGACTTACAGATAGCTGGAACGTATAAATGCAAATACAACATATTAATTACACATAGCTGAAACTATAGATTTAGGTTTTTATTATTACGGATATATTTCAAGAAAAAGCTTAATATTATATCAGAAATCCTGGGTTGGTACTCAATAAGTATTTCCTGAATGGGTGAATGCATTTGGAATAGATTTATTTTATATTGCTAGCACAGAGCTATTCTTTTCTATTATATTTTCTCAAAAATTCCTCATAAGGACAGAAAATATGAAAACTTTGTTAATACCATATTGATGTAGCATCATGCAGGAATATTAATATCAGCATGACAGCATATCAATAGTAATATGATGAATGCAAAGAAATTTTGCCTTGAGGTCCATGCAAGCATCCACTTGAGCTTTATTCTTATGATTTAAAGGGTCATTACCTATCAATTCAATTATAATTTTATCTCAATGAAATGAGCATATGTCTGTCAATAACATTGTTTATTAATTCTTTTAAACAAACCTATAATGTACTTAAGGGATCAGATCTATAACCATTGCACTCCTAAGGGAACAGTTATTCTTCACTCCTGTGCTTGACGTTTTATTTAAATGCTTTCTAAAGTTACATGTAAGAATTACTAAATATGGTTTTGCATCAAGGAGTGAATTTTCTTGTATTTGGTTTATAGTAAATATGGAATATTAGCTAGTCTTTCAGTGTCGGGCTGAAATTATCTGCCAATAAATATTAGTAAATATTGGAGAATCCTTTTGTTCCTAATTCCTTCTTTCTTTCCCTTGTTTCCTTTCACCCACATGCCCATCCTTCACTCCCATCATAATTGTCATACATTGGCTGTCTCCTTTGTGCAACAGAATGTATTAGGTTAAAAAAAAGAGAGGGAGAGAGAGACTGAAAATGAGTGGTTTTCGCTGGAGGGTGATTTTACCTCCCAGGGGACGTTTGGCAGTATCTGGAGACATTTTTGCTTGTCACAGTTGGGGGAGGATTAGTGGCATCCACTGGATAGAGCTAGAGATGCTGTCAACCATCCCACAATAAAAAGAGCAGTTCCTCACAACAAAGAATTATCTGTTCCAAAATCTCAGTAGTGCTGAGGTGGACAAAGGCCAACTTAAATAATTTTCAGGTTTACCGCATACTCTGCTTTGGCATCTTCTCTACAGCTTCCAGGTGCTTTCTGCCTGATCCCTTACAACTTGTAATAAGGAATTGAAGATGATAATTATGGACCATATCCCTCCATATGTAGAAAGCACTGGAGTCTGTATTACTACTTGTAGGTTTCTATTTCTCCCATGGTCATTTTCATCATCTTGTGAGAAAACATTGGTTATTAACCACACTACCATGGCCACACTTTGGGCTTTAAAAGAAGACAAACAGTTTTATATTTTATATTTCTTTCCGGTAAGGATTATCTTATTAGAGGAGTGAGAGGTCTGGTTTTACTACTTTTACTGTTTTTTTATGGTTTGAGAAGTACTGTCGATATTGGCTAAGAGCACAAAACTGGAATCCATACTTTCTGGTTTGAAAACTAACATAACATAATAAAATTAAATTAAAAATAAATAAATAAATAAATAAGGAAGTGAACAAACAAAAAAAGAAAGAAAGAAAACTGGCTCTAATGCTTATTTGCTGCGTGAAGCGAGGTGCGTGTCTGAACTTCTCTGTAAAATGGGGATTTTACATGGGATCGTGTAGATACTGTGATGTTTCGTCAATACAAGGATGATCTTGATTTGAAGCTGCAGTGTTATTTTATGTACCAACAAGAAAGAGAAAATGCTGCCAATTAAATTACTGTACACTATCATGTATAAGGCATATTCCAATTTCAGAGGTTGTTCAAATGTGGGAAAAAATGTGCATCTTAGGAACAATGAAATACAGTTTATGCAGAGTATTTAGTACCATGCCTGAAGCTCAGTATGCTCTAAATATCCATTAGCACTTGAATTGATATATGTGTAATAAAATTCTAGAATGAAAACAGGCCATACTGTTCAGAACCCACCCCAACACTGCGGATATTCTTCTTCAGGAAGAGGACTTTTTGTCCTTCCTTTTTTTTTTTTTTTCTGACAATATTTCTATTCATATTCATTAAAGGGCCCTTAATGACTTGAAAAAGAATACTAGATAAAGAACCCATTGAAAAAATAAGTGCACTCAAATAACTGCAAGGCTCTTATAAGGATGAGGAATTTGGGGTTGGAATGTCTTTTCTCTACTTCTCTCTCTGATTTGGTTCCATGTTCTGAGTCACAGCCCAGTGTATTTTCTGGAATGCCCTGAGTCATTCTCTTGGGCTTTCATACCATTCTCTGTGAACGTTTCTTTATATTCCCCTTTTTATACTGTGTCTTAGTTTTTCTGTGTATGCCTTTTCAATTTTAATACTAACATCTAGAGAACAGGGACCAGGTGTTAATATGGACCTAACATCTAGCACAGTTTCAGATACAGACTATGTGTGAGTTTATAGCCTATGACTTGTTAGCCTCTTTTATGCATAAGATGTAGAAGGCATAGATGTGCCTGGACTAGCAACTAGACTAAGTCAGTCGGTGACTCAGTCTCTGTAGGACTTATGTGAGGCCAGAGTTCAGTGTGTCATATTGGAGTATAGAAAGCATCCCTGTTCAGAAAGAGTAAGAATTTTTTTTTTAAAGATTTTATTTATTCATTTGAGACACAGAGATAGATAGAGAGCATGAGCAGGGGGAGAGGGAGAAGCAGGCTTCCCGCAGAGCAGGGAGCCCGATGCGGGGCTCGATCCCACGACCCTGGGATCATGACCTGAGCCGAAGGCAGACGCTTAACGACTGAGCCACCCAGGCGCCCCCAGAAAGAGTAAGAATTTTTGACGATACTTGCATTAGTCCCATATCCTTATAAACTATCGGCTCTGAGGAAACTGTAGCATTTGACCTCTTCCTGTGCTTGAATGTGGAGCTGGCTTCTGGTTGTCCTTTCTCTTTCCCTCCCACATCTCATTTGAGCATGGCTGATGAACCTGGAGGGCTAAGGCAATTTTAGGGAGATTTTCCAGAGATAATGATCAGATATGTAAGCCAACCAGGGGTGCATGTCTATGGAATATAAGGTTATGTCCTGAACTCGGAGGCACGTAAAGACAACAGCAAGGGTGGAAGAAAACCGGGGTTTGAAAACAAAACAAACCCAACCTGTTCTGGGATTTCAGGAAGCGAGAATATACTCCTAAAATGGAGCTTAGGCCATTATCTGTAAACTCTGGTCTGCAGAGGTTAGACTAATGTCCACAGCCACCAAAGTCTTATCAGATGTGCTGTTGACTTTGTTCACATCAGGTTACATATCAAGGACAAGAACAAATGGCAGGTCGCTTATCGAACTCAGTATAGCATCAAACATAATCTAGGAATATAGCTCGGGGGTTCAGTGTTTTCCTGTTTCTGCCAGTAGCTTTCAGAAATGTGGTCCTCTACCCAGAAATAGTAGCAAGAAAGCCAAAATGCAGCCATAGCCCAAGAAAAGATTATACTCTGCTAGGTATTGAATTTTAGCAAAGGGCTCAGTAGTTTCACATCTCAATTTATCTCCCTTTCTGAAAGGACATTTCCTTTAATACCTCCTGATCCTGGTTTTTATTTAGGCAGATGGTTGGAACATTAAGATAATATATTAACAACAGATGCACACCTTTCCCTGGACTTCACAGTGGGGTGGCTGCTCTCTCAAGAAATCATTAATGGAATTTAAAGTCTCTCACTTCCAGGTCATAGGTTTGAAAAATGCTGCCTCGTTGTATTCAAAACCCATTACTGTCTGGTATGTGTCATCATCATGAGCTTAGTCCAGACATTTCATTGAGTACTAATATGTAGCAATGGTAAGCAGACAGGAAGTGATTTCATTTAAAAGTTGCCACATTGAATCACTATTTTGGGTGATGTTTCAAGTCGCCCTTAGACAGAGGCGGTGTCATTTTGACCAAGGCTGACCACATGCCTCAGAGGCCTGTGTCATCTCCACACACAAATCTTTTGAGACAGAGAAACTAGATACCTTGGGTAGTAGTTTTCCAACAGATTAGTTTACTTTTAGGTATGTCTTTCAAATGTTATTTGATGCTTAATAACACCTTAATTGGAAAAAAATAATAATTTGAAATACAGAAGAACTTAGTGTATGGATTATAACATTCTAAAAGGTAACTTGCCTAGAAAAAATTGTTAATATATTTTAGGAGCGTGGGGAGAAATATAGCATAAAGCCATTTCTTAAACTTCTTTTTAAAGATTATCTGAAGTTACTGGAGAGAGGACAGGTAAAGCTGATGTTTGATTATTTGGGGGCATCTTCCTTTGCAGAGTGAAGTTCATTTACTCCCACAATTTCCCACATGTATATTTTTCAAATATTTATTTTTTAAATTAAAAAAATATAAGAAAGATTAAAATAAACTTTCTGGTGGGCAGTTCTAGGAATTTTAATGTATACATTTTATTTTATTTATTTATTTTTTATTTTTTAAAGATTTATTTATTTATTTATTTATTTATTTATTTGAGACAGAGAGAATGAGAACGAGAGAGAGCACATGAGAGGGGGGAGGGTCAGAGGGAGAAGCAGACTCCCTGCCGAGCAGGGAGCCCGATGCGAGACTCGACCCCGGGACTCCAGGATCATGACCTGAGCTGAAGGCAGTTGCTTTACCAACTGAGCCACCCAGGCGCCCCTAATGTATACATTTTATTACCACCATCACAATCAGAATACAGATAGTTCCATCACCCTCAAAACTTCCCTTGGGCTACTCTGATAGTCACACGCTCCCCCATCCCTAATCCCTGGCAACTACTAATTTGTTTTATGTCACTACAGTTTTGTCTTTTTGTGAATGTCTTATAAATGAATTCATACGTCATGTTATCTTTTGAGAGTGGCTCCTTTTATTCAGCGTAATGATCTCGAGATGGTACCCAAGTTGTGCGCATGAAGAGTTTGTTCCTTTTTTCTTGCTGTGTAGTTTCTACTGTATAAAAGTACCATGGTTTGCTTATCCATTCATTCATTGAGGAATATTTGAGTTATTTCTAGTTGTTTTGGCAATTATGAATAATGCTGCTATAAGCCATTCATGTATAGTTTTTTTGTGTGTGAACATACGTTTCAGATTCTTTAGGGAAAATACCTAGGAATGAGATTGCTGTGTCCTATGCTTGGTGTATGTTTAACTTTATCAGAGAGGCTCTGTCATTTTGCTTTGCCATCACTGCTTTGTATCTGAGTTCCAGTTGCTCTGCTTCTTTGTCAACAGTTGGTATTGTTAATAGTTTTAATTGTAGTTCTTCTGATAGAGTGTAGTAATATCACATCATTTTTTAAATTTGCATTTTCCTAATGACTCATGGTGTTGAACATCCTTATGTGGGCTTATTTGCTCTCTGTGTGTCTTCTTTGGTGAATTGTCTGTTCAAGTGTTTTGCCTTGTTTTCTTTCTGTTGGGGGTTTTTGTTGTTATTGTTGTTGTTTTGTTTTGTTTTACATTCCAGAGGCCTTTTACTTTTTTACACCTATCATGCCATGAACTCATAGGGAACAGGTTCTAGCAGCTCAGGCTCCTTTCTACTGGTTTTCCCAAAGTGTGCTTCTCTGGGTGGAGTAGGCTGGCCCTTCAGGTGAACCTAAGTACTTTTCTCTTTGGCTTCCTTCTTTTTGATCATTTTTCCTTCACATGCTTCAGGAAGCTGTCCTGACTCTTAGAGTATTCAGGATACTTAATACATCCATTAATTTTCTTGGCAAGATCTTGCTCTTAACTTGTTTGTTTATAACAATGCCAACAACATGCTGGGTAACATAGACCCTTCAGTTTTGCCATGGTAACATTTATGGGACATTCCTTTTTGAACAGTGACCATTCTTTTTTTTTTTTTTTTAAGATTTTATTTATTTATTTATTTATTTACTTACTTACTTACTTACTTATCAGAGAGAGAGAGAGAGAGAGAGAGTGCACAAGAAGGGGGAGAGGCAGGCAGAGGGAGAAGCAAGCTCCCCGCCGAGCAAGGAGCCCAATATGGGACTTGATCCCAGGACCCTGGGATCATGACCTGAGCTGAAGGTAGACACTTAACTGACTGAACCACCCAGGCATCCCTTGAACAGTGACCATTCTCCTGATGTCAACAATATCACCTTTCTTGTAGATTCACATGTATGTGGCCAAAGGAGCAATTCGGATGTTTCCTAAAAGACCTAGAGAACATATAGCGGGTACCTCTCCTCTTTCCCTTTGCATTGGTCATTTTGACAAATTACTGGAAGATGGCAGTTCTGGCCAAAAGGAAGAACTTTCTGTTGAGTTTTGAAGTTCAGATTCCAAATAATTTGTAATTGACTTTGTCATTGTACACTCCCTTAAATGTGTCTTTCATAGAGCAAAGGTAAATAATTTTGATGAAGGTTGGTTTATCAGTTGTTTTGTTTTATGGATCATGCTTTTGGTGTTGTATCTAAGAATTATTTGTTTCATTCCCAGGTAACAAATATTTTCTTCTGAAAGTTTTATAGTTAATATTTTACATTTAAATCTATGATTCATCTTGAGTTAATTTTTGTGGAAGGCATGAAGGTGAGGTTGAGATCCATTTTATTGCATATGGATGTATGTCTGAATACCATTTGTTGTAAGACCATCCTTTCTCCATTGAATTGCTTTTGCACTTTAGTCAGTATTAACTGGTATATTTGTATGGGTCTCTTTCCAGGCTTTCTGTTCAGATCCATTGACCTATGTGTCTATCCCACCACTAACATCACAATGTTTTGATCACTGAAGATTTATAATAAATCTTGAAATTGCAACTCTTCCAGAACTGTTTTGGCTATCCTAGTTTCTTTCCCATTGCATATATATTTTAGAATAAGCTTGTCCATAACTACAAGAAACAATCCAGTTGGGATTTTGATTGGAATTACATTCAGTCTATAGGCCAACTTGAGAAACACTGAAATTTTACCTATGTTGAATCTTGCGATCCATGAACACAGTATGTCTCCAAATATTTCAGTCTCTTTTGATTTTTTTTGTCACTATTTTAGTTTTTATCATATAGATGTTATACATGTTTTATTAGATTTATACATAAATATGTCAATTTTTAGAGCTATTTAAAAATAAATATAATAAAAATCACAATAATTTTATATGTGTATATAATTTAATTCAGTTTTCAGTTGTTTATTGCTAGTAAATAGAAGTGTAATTGATCAATGAGTGCTAATCCTTACTATCCAATTATTAGTACTAGAATTTAGAATATTCTACATAAACAATCATGTTGTTTGTAAATAGAAACAGTACTACTTCTTTCCAATTCGTGTTCCTATTTTTCTTGCCTTATTTCACTGGCAGGGACTTCCATTACAGTGTTGAATAGGTGAGGTGAGAGTGAACCTCCTTGCTTTGTGTTTAATCTTAGAGAAGAAGCATTCAGTCTTTTACTATTAAGTAGCATGTTGTCTATAACGTTTTCTGTGTGCCCTTTATCAGGCTGAGCAAATTCTTTCTTTTCCTAGTTTGCTTCAAATTTTTAACATGAACGGGTGTTTAATTTTGTCAAATGATTTTTCTGCATCAGTCAATGGAATCCTGTGTCTTTTCTTTAATATGGTGGATTACTTTGACTGTTTTTTGAATATTAAGCTAATGTTTCATTCCTGGGATATACTCCAATTGGTCATGGTGTGATCTTCTTTTTGTATATTGCTGGATTTGATTTGCTACTATTTTATTGAGGATGTTTGCATATATGTTCATGATGGATATTCGTCTGTTGTTCTCTCTCTGTTTCTCTTTTCCTCTCCATACTGTTTTTGTCTAATTTTTGTATCAAGATAAATGTTGGCCTCGTATAATTAGTTATATAGTTTTTCTACAAGTAGTCTTAAAGATTACAAAATACATATTTAACCTCTCATAATCTACTGAAAACCAGTGTTTTCCACTTTATTCGGAAGATAACAAACTTACCGTCTGTTGCTGAGGTTGGATAATTCCTATTGCTTGTCTTCATCTTCATCAGCCATATCCTCTACCACCTCCATTCTGCTGTTTAGCCCATCTGGTGAGGTTGTGTTTTTATTTTTTGAGTTTATTACCATTTTAGTCCTAAAATTTGTTTGGTTCTTGCTTATATCATCTATTTCTTTGTTGAGAATTTCTATCTTTCTATTTAACTCAAGAGTGCTTGCCTTTCCTTTTTCATGTGTATACATATTTTAAAAACACTATTTGCTACATATTTTTTAAAGCATGGGTCATTTGTATTCAGTATGCACATAATAATTTCTGGTTTTGATTTAAATTGTTCAGTGCATCAGAAGTCACTCTTAGCTAATTATCCTAAATTAGCCAGAAAAATATTTTGATTCCTGATTATTGACAAATCTCGTCATCTTAAGTGAGACAAATGAGCTGTCTAATGAAGATAGCCTCCTCTTCTCCCCAACATCACTAATGATAAAATTGACTAGAGAGGAGAAATCAGGGAGAAGTGTGCCATGCCCATAAGGACAAGAATTTGGAAAGGGAGGAGCACATATTTCTAAGGTGGCGACACAGACTAAGCTTGCGCTGCTCAGGTATACAACTTGCTCATTCAGGTGATGATTTCAGACGCCTCCCTCTTGACATTCTTTAAGATAACAGGCAAAGCAACTTAATAGGCCCTCAGCAGTGTACAAGTCTCAGTATAAGAGTGCTAAGTAATCAGTATCATTTACATGAGGAAAACAGCAAGAGCAGGAGACTTTTTGACGTTAGCACTAGAGACTAGGAGTTATTCATGGAATAATGGTAGGAGAGCATCATAGTATTTGCCCTTTTATCTGTTGGGTCCGGTCAATAGGCCTGTTTCTGTTGGTGGTGCCTGTTTCTAATGCATGATTAATTTGATTGAGGCGGGGCATGGGCAGGGGAGGCTTGACATAGGCTGAAATTGTCGGCTCAGTTCTCATTCTGTGCCATACTGGCAAGATGAGAGTCTCAGCAGGACAAAGTTAGCGAGGTGTTTGTGAGACTAAAACTGGAATGTAGTAACTGATGTCTGTGGTGTGCCGGCCATCCCTTCCACGCCTTTCTGATCTTCTTAGCTCCACGTGTCTGTGGATCAGCTGCTGCTGTGGGCGCTGATGAACGTCACACGCATGGGACTGAACAGTGCCTCATGCCATGTAGTTCTCACCTCTGCTTTGGGGCTTCCCTGTTTGCTGAACATGGGACACGGCAGGATTCTGAAAGTCAGCAAGAGTTAATGCTTGGTGTAGCAAAAACTTTGATTAGTGGAAGCTACTTGCAAATCATTTTCCTCTCCCCTTTCTCTGTGAGCTCAAAGCATAGTCCTGAGATGTCATTTCTATTTCTTCTTGGAGGGAGGGCTCAGGAAACCAAGCTATCCATTGCGTTTATTGGCAGCCACCTGATAACACACTTTCTTACCAACTCCACCTCCATCCTTACTCCACTCTCTTTGTGTCTCTTCTCCTTCCTGGTACTGCAGTCCCTAACATTAGCCCTTAAAGCTATGTCTAATGTTCTATTTTCTGGGGAACATTGGCCAAGACACATAATAACATTATTACTTAATTAAGAGGCCCATGTGAAGTATAATAAAATATGAGATAAGCATTTCCTGTTAATATGGATATTAAATAATTATTTGTAGTTTACTGTGATGAAATTTGTTTGCTGCACTTTTCAAATTTAATTTTTGCTTCCTCTTTGTACTGCTGCACACTCAAGGGGACTCTGGGCTTCAGCTTTTTAACAGGTGTGTGCTGAGGAATCTGTGCTCAGTAAATAGTTGTTAATTACCCTTGAGTTGTTTTAATAGACACTTAAGCAATATGTAATATGGAGGTAAAACTGATCTTTATATCCCCTCAGAATTGCATAACACACTACAAACAAGTTTGTAATATCTTTGGGTCTTTAAAATAATCATGTGAGGTAAGCAGGAAAGCAGGTTTATTTATCTCATGTAGGAATGTAATTGGGGTTCAGGGAGATAAAGAGACTTACCTTAGGTCACAGACAAGATAACTGTCAGAACCAGAGGCAGGTTTACCAAAATTTCTTCTTCCCCTTTTGATCTCTTTCATATCAGGTGTTTGCAGTCATTGGGTCTTGTAAATGGATATTTTGAATTCATCTATTGAAACATCTGTAATTCAGTGTGATCTTTCAGTTTAATTTTTAAAAAGTCTTCTAGTTTATGGGCGCCTGGGTGGCCCAGTCGGTTAAGTGTCTGCCTCTTGATTTAGGCTCAGATCATGATCTCAGGGTTGTGAGATCAAGCCTGGTGACAGGCTCTGCGCTCGGTGTGGAACCAGCTTAGGATTCTCTCTTTCCCTTTCTGCTCCTCCCCACACCTCCCCGCCCCTGCTTGCAGGTACTCTCTCTCTCTCAAAAAAAAAAAAAAAAAAAAAAAAGTCTTCTAGTTTCTAGTTGGAATAGAAAATACATAATATGTGATAATGTGAACTTGAAATAAATTAATCACTTCTATAAAAGAAGCAAGTTGCATTTCACCTAGACTTTCATCTTGACATATCCTATGCTATTTTATAAATGGTTATTATCCTAAATGTGTTTCATTTGTTTATTTTAAAAAAGTACATTCTCAAAGCTCTTTGCTTCTCTCTTCCGATCTTTGCACATCCTCATTAAAGCTCTTATTGGAACAAAATGTAAGATTGGCTATTTTTCATAAATAACAGGAGAGGTTTCTGTTCTGTTTATGGAGCATAGTCTTATACTGTTATAGGGGAATTTATATGTTTAGCTCTAATATGTACTACTGAGATATATAAGCATAAATAATCAACATATGAAAAGCAAACATATATCAAAAGTACATAATATGCATTATGTTATAAATAACTACTTTATTTTTTGTATATCTGGACTAATCTTGGTACGCTAAGAGTTAAATAGTATTTTTTTTTTTTTTTTTTGGATACCATTAGTTTACTATAAAAGAGAGACATGAAAATTATTTACATGATGAAAGATTTCACAACTTCACTGGAATGGGCAACTTCACTTCATGCCATTTTAATAATGATTTCAGTCCACATACTTTCCGAGAATGTCACCATCTCTAAATAAGAAATAATCCTTGTCATCTAGAACTACTTTGGTGCCTCCATATTCTGGGAGAAGAACTTTATCTCCAACTTTCACACTAACTGGTTGAATCTCGCCACCCTTTCCTTTAGAACCCGATCCAACAGCTACTACTGTTGCTTGCAACACTTTTCCTTGAGATTTTTCTGGAAGCATAATACCTCCTTTGGTTACAGTTTCAGCTGCGCTCCTTTCAACTAAAACTCGGTCAAAGAGGGGAAGAAACTTTCTAAACGCCTGCCCTGCCATGACGCCGACCGCCGCAGTTCGTACTCTGCTCTGGAGCTGCCGCCTCTACAAGAAGACCCGCAGTACGACCCTCGGGCCACGTGAACGTGGGAAAAGACCGCCCAGCGCGCAGGCGCGCTCGCTCCCGCCCCCCGCTCCTCCCCGCAAAAGTGGGTGGCCGCACTAGCGCGCCCTGCGATTCGTCCCGAGGTCTGTGCGTCGGCCACTGACGCGAGTACGCAGAGGCGGAAGAAAAGAGGAGTTCTTTCTAGGCTTTTCTAGGCCGCCCGCCGAGGTGAAAGTCCTAGCTCTTCGCCCGTCTTCCGGAAATGACGCGTTTTGAACCTTGACCCACAGAGAGCGCGGCGCTTCCCGGAAAGTTCTGGAACCGAGTGCAGCCCGGGAACTAGCCTAAGCCGGCCCGGAGGGGGCTGAGCCCGCTGGCCTGGCACTGCTCGGGTAGGGAGGGACGGAGCTGGCCGTTAAATAGTATTTTTAAATATAAAATATTTTGAAAGATTTTTGACAATCAGTATTTCTTTATATTTTTTCTCTTTTTGATAGTTGGTGTCTGCTTTGCACCATGAGATTTCTCAAATGATGGTGGAGGCATAAAATGTGTAATAATTAGTTACTGCTTAGGTATCAACAAATCCTACTTCAATACTTTCTGTATGTACAATAAAGGAGAAACCGAAATATTTTTTTCTGTGTGTCAACATTCTCACTCCTCGTACTTCATTAAATCAAGATGATATAAATCCCTGAAGACTGAAGTACAAATTTTAGAGCTGTATTGATTTAACCTTCCCTTTGTAAATATTTCATAGTTCTATAATGTGCAAATGTAGTCACACACAGAACAAAGGATTGAACTTTTCTGTTAGTATACAAAGGGAGTAACTGACAGCTTTTATTATACCATTTAGAAAATAATACATATGAAAATGTGTAAGAATATTTTGTCATTATTATGGATGTCAAGAAAAATTGATGAAACATTGTTTTTAAAGCAAGATTTTTGTAGAGAATACTTTAAATGTACCATTTTCAAATATAAGTCCATTTGCCTCTTATAATTTAAAGTTTTTTTCTCTTACTATTTTTTAAAATTACTTATTGGTTCTTTTCAAATAAGGGGCTTTTTTTGTTGGTGGTGGTCTTTTATCTCTCTCTCTCTCACTGACGCTGTGAAGAAACTCAGGTTTTAAATATGTGATATTCTGGTAACTTCCATAGCAGCACACGGTAAAGTCGTGAGGGTATAAAGATAAATATTTCATTGAAGGATCCATCAAGGAGAAGTAACCTTTCTCATCTAAGCGTTGGGAGTAAGGCTGTAAAAATGACAACTATGTTATACTACTGTTTAATGTTTCTTTCTTTTTAAGCTTTATATAAAAATAAAGCCATAGTCAACCGAGAAGATTATTGTGAATGCTGATATATCAAGACAGAACAAAAATAGTTTTCTGCTGCCATAGATATGACATCAAAAAGAGGATGATTATTTGTTCTTTCAGTACTTACTTTGCTAAGAGGGAGGCAGAGAAAATGGATCTTTGGGTGAATGATTAGAGGCCAGTATCATGAGATAGTCGCATGACCTACTTTTGTTAAAGAAAAAGTTTGGTAATTATACACACACACACAGTTTAGAGTAAGAATATTATAGATTTATAAACTGGTAACTTAGTGCACTGAAACCAAAATTCAGTGTATACTGAGTCTGACTACATTCGGAACTTAAAGAATATAAGGATGTATATAAAGACAATTTCCGCAAACAGGGGCCCGGCCTTTCACTAGAGGCAAACTTTAATCAGGACAGATAGACTTTTCAGTATTTAATCTGTTGTGAATTTTCTTACAAAATTTTGCCATGAAAATGTAATAAAACAGGTATATACAAGGAAGGCTAATTATATTCAATTTCTTGTACTAATTCTTTAATTTAGGACCAGATGACTGGTTTTTATTACTGTGTCAGTGGGGTGTGTGTTTATGTATTGTGTTGTGTGTGTTGTGTGTGTGTTCACATGTGTGTGTATCATGTTGCACCATGTAATCTCATTTAAAGTGAGTTTTATTTTCTTGGAGACAGTTTAGGCTTTATTGATTTTAACATTTCTGATTATTCCCTCATAGTGTTTTCTGTAGAAAATGTCTAGATTTCCTGTTACACATTCAAATTAAAGCATGGGAAGGTATGGCTCCTTACAAATGTCCCTTCCAGCCTGCCCTTTTATCACTGAATATACGTGTAGAAAATGATGTTATTTAGGAATCTTAGCCATCTTGTGATCTCAGAGTCTACTTTTTCTTATTTTCAACTCCTTCCCACATACCTGTTTCCAAGTCAAGCCTGACCTACCTATTCTCCCAATCTATTGTAATAACTGGAACATGATTACTTATTTCATTTGAAAAGAATGTATTGACCACTTGCAATGTGCTAGATATGTCCCTTCAATGTAAGTTGGGGTGTAGAAAGATCTGTATCTTGAGGACAATCTGCTTTAGTTATCTTTCCCCTTCCTAGGTTTTAAAAAGAGCTGGGTATGATGTAGTGAATTCTTAGAAGATGTAAATTACTTTTACTGGGGGTATAAAAATAAACATTTCTTTGAAAGATCCATCAAGGAAGAAACCACCTTTCTCATCTAAGGGTTGGGAGTTCTTTTTTTTTTTTTTTCTTTTTTTAAGCAAGTCTCCCCCCATCTCCCACAAAGTGGAGTCCTTACTGCTGTGTGACCCACGGCTGCAGCCCCAGGGATGCGTATGTCTAGGACCCTCCCAGGCTCATGTCTGCCTGAGGCTTGGGGGAAGGGCATAGGTTGATTTCCTAGCCCCAGTGTCCTGTGGTGGCCCTAGCAAAGCAGGAGCCAGGTAGTTAGGGGGACCATGCCTGGGGGTGCACTGGGACTGGGGCACCAGCGGGTAAACCCAGGTGTCCACTGAGTGCTGGACTCTAGTGAGGAGCCATTGGGGGAAAGGACAGGGTGACATCTGTGTGCCAGAAAGCCCCTCTGCCTGCTGTGAACACGGGTTGGGTGGGGATGGCTTTAACCTCAGTGAAAGGCGAGGAAACAGGCTCAGAGAAAGGACTAATGTGGTCTGGAGTGAGACCCTTCTCTAAAGAAGCTGACCTCCGGGGACACTGCCACCCGCCCTTCTCAGGCCAAGTTCTCTGGAAGAGCTCTCCCATGCTCCCCCACGCTCCCCACCAGCACCCCCCAGCTTCACTTCAGGGAACACTTGTTCAAACTTGCTCCCCACCCTTCTCATGGACGGGTTTGTTCTGGGCCCTCATCCCTAAGTAAGCACCCGGAGAGGCAGACCCAGGTGGCACTGGCCTCCCGTGGCAGTGCCCACAGCTAAGGATCTCAGCCCTATGGTCCTTTTTGGGGTGGAGAGGCAGACTGGTCTGCCTGAGCCCTGAAAGGCTGCTTCATGGGTTGACCCTCCTTTAGGGCCTGGCTCCCCAGGCAAGCCCCATTTGGACAGCATGTCTACAGACAGGGAGACAGAGTAAGCAAAGGGAGCAGAAAATGCCTACTGCATCTGTTTATTTCATTCATTCAACACTCAAATAAATGGAAACAAATGGTTCTTGAACACCTGAACTACGGTGTGGGTTCTAAGAGGTAGACCATTCCTGTTTCCTCAAAGGCATGATGGTCCTCAGTGCTGGTTGAGGGATGATGATGTTTCTCTGGTCTTGGTTTCATACCCTGACTCCTTTCTGCTTTTGTGACTAAACTTTAGATCCTTTTACCATAGTTTAACAAAGAGCCCTTGAAAATTCGGATGTCTTTGGGTGGTCAAAAAAGTGCTGTGAGACATTGAGTGAGTAGCTGTACTTCTCAAGAAAATAAAATGGTGATTTTTAGAATTAAATGAGAAAGTATATGTAAAATGCCTAAAAGGCACCCAACATAGGGGAAACTCTTAATTATTTGCTATTATTATTTATCAAAGCACATTTTTGTACAAATATTGTGTTTCTAAATGTGGATATTTCAGACTCAGATTTAAGTTAAAAGTTATTAGTGCTAGGTACTGTGCTGGGTACTTTCTTAGATGTTACCACATACAATTCCTAAAGCAATCTTCCAACTCTGGAAAAATGTTTCCTTTTTAATAAATGAGCAATCTGAGTTTCAGAGTGGTTAAGCCACTTATTTAATGTCACACATTAAATGTCTCCAAATTCCAAGTTTAATATTCGTTGATATGCGTTAATAATAATTATAATATTTGTTACATTTATTAGGCACTGAATCTGTTTAGGCATTATATTCACTTAATCATATTACATCATTTAATCCTCACAATATATCTGTGAGGAAACTGCCAAAGACTCAGTTAAGATTCAAAGAAGCCAAACTATTAGCCTACACAGGCAGGAGTTACAGAGCAATGATTTAAATCCAAATCCATGCAAGTCTGAAGTCAGTGGTGGTCCTACTCCTTTACAATATCCATTTTTTCAGAAGCTACTCCTACCAAATGAGAGTCAATTTGAGCAGGAGAAACACACATCTTTTACCTCGATGTGACAATACTGTAGACCGCTCCTTAAATGTCACAGGCTAGGGACTACTGGCCTGCAATCTCACATTTGGTTTTTAATTGAACTGCTCATGGAAATCCTGAAATGCCTTCAGCATCTTTGACTCCATGTCCTTCCTCTCTTTCTTTGTTGGAGTAACTCCCATTCTCCATTCTTCATTCTCCCATTCACGTTCTCCAAGCCTTAGAATAGCTGAAACCTCTGCAGGGAAGTCTTTCCTTCTACGTCCAGTCTCCATAGCACTGTATTTCAGATGTGTTCTGATGGTGCCCTGGGCTCATGTGCATCACACACCAACCCCAAAGCTCTCTCCCCCCAACCCCCCGCTGCCCTCCACTAAATTAGGTCTTTAAATTTCATATCCACCATGGAGCCTAGAATTTGGAAGGTTCTTTAAAAAATTTGTTGAATGAGCAAATAAATAAAAATTACTTCTTACCCATATCTTTTGTTATTTCCCTCTGATCAGTGATTCATTCTTCAGCAAGAGCAATTTCTTTTCTCTACTATTAAGACCATGCTTCTTTGCCACCCACTCTGAAGTGGTTCCCCTCCTCTTATTTGTTGAGAGCAAGAACATTATTTGGTGTAAGGAGATTTTAACCAGATCATTCTGGATTTCACATATCATTTCTTGTTTCTTAAGCTCTCATTACCTCTGATCTTTCCAGCTTTGGCAAGTGACATTTTTTCTGAAACTGAGTTTTGGGATCCTTTTTGTCATGGTCTGAATTCCTGGTCTGGTTGCTTTTGTCTTTGGGTGGTATATACATATATAAAAGAGCTTCTTGGTTAGCTAAAAACCACATCCCAAACATTCATGAGTAAACTATGACATAAATAGAAAATCACAAACACTATTGCTATGATAGTCCAAATCTCCTCTGACCCCAGAGGATGAGGGAAGGGGGTGTGACCTGAGTGACTTCCAAACTTTACATCCCTAGATTATGGTATTTTTAGTGACTCTAGGCTAAGCTGTTTTAATTGGCCAAAAACTAAGCTCTGCTCTGGTGGAGTAGAGAATTACTCTTACTGGTATAGTTTCAACTGTTTTACCACATTCTCTCCTCCCTTAATTAGATGCTACAGAAACCAGGGTTGGAATTAGCTACTAGAGATAGCCATCACAATGAAGGGCTTGGTAGGGACTTGATACATGGCACATTTCCCTTGAGAAAACTAGTACGTAATTATTACTAGAAGCACATAAGAGGCATGATAGCAAATTGGCAATGATCAGACTATGCACTCTGCCAGATCCAGGTTCAAATCCTATTTCTGCAATTTCTTAGAAGCTATCTTCTTGGACAAGTTATTTAACTTCCCTGAAGTCCAGTCTACTCATCTTTACATATATAATCATAGTTCATTAAAATTTCATAGCATATGTATGGTGTGATAGTGTCTACATAAATTATGGGTCATACAAATACATGTTGTATAGTAATTTGCAAAGCATGATTATATAAAACAAACTCATTGGAAGGATAGTCCCTATCTCTACTACATGCACTAGAAAGTTAATTGCTTTTTATTTCTTTGTCTCCTCTTTAGACCTGTGTTATCCATGGAAGGAGGTAATTTTTTTATTCATATTTTTATCCCAGGGCCTAGTAGAATCCATGGAACACAATAAACCTTCTTTAATATTTTTTAAATTGAGCCTTAGAGAGGTTCAGTGATTTCTTTAGGGTCCCTCAGCAGGAAAGTTGCCAATCAATATGGGATGCATGTAAATCATCAAGTCCAATAGGCATTCCACTCTAATTTTCCAATGATGCAGGTCTAGTAGCAAGATGACATCCACTAGTGGTCCAGAACGTTAAATATATTAAACAACAAATTTGTTGGGTATGATTTAATCTTAACTAAAAGTTGCTTTCCTCTCAGCTCTATATGTCTAATTAAACATGAGGTCTTAATATGTAAGAAGTAAAGGGCAAAGGCATTAAAGATGTAGAGTCTGCAGTGTATTCATAGAGCAATTCCTTCTTTAGAGGGAAGACTCCAGCTGCAGTGGCGTTGAGCTTAAGGTTTTGGTAGTTCATTTATCTGGCTGATGGTTGAACATTTCTAAGGCATAATTACTGACTTGAACACTCTCTGTGCATTGGCTTCAACAGGGATGATGTTGGCAAGCCTTTCAATTATGTGGTTTGAGGTCAGAATGAAGTTTATAATTTTCATTTTAATGTTTCTTATCTCTAGACAGATCCTTTCCATTAGTTGGTATACACTTTGCCTCAGTGAATATCTGCTGAGAAACATAGATGTTAAATGACTCACTTTCATGCCAGAGAACGTCTCCCATGTTTTCAAATGAAATGTCATAAATAATGATCAACAGCCTTTCTGGTTTTTCCTAGCGGATAATCAAAGCCAGACTTTTAGTAACTTGACATTCTTGAAAACCACCACATTCCTTGGTGAATCTATTTCACAAACTCCCCAATTAACATAAAGGCATTAAGAGATTGAGAGAATATATTGTGGTTCAAAATGAGAGAACCTGTTAGGGTAAAATCCAAAATATATAGAGAGATTCTTAACTGCTTGAAAGATACACAAACTATTGTCAGCTGTCAGAAAAATGATAGTGTTTAACATGGGGTATGTGTGCAGCTCAGGGAAGACCAATGAAGAATTCCAAAATTATAATTTTGTCAAATGATGGCAGATAGGTTTTCACTTGTGGATCAACCCAGAATGAAAAATACCCAGGCGTATTTTTTTTTAAAAAGACTTTAGGTGCACCTGGTTGGCTCAGTCTGTTAGGTGTCTGCCTTTGGCTCAGGCCATGATCTCAGGGTCCTGGGATGGAGCCTTGAGTAGGGCTTCCTGCTCAGCAGGGAGTCTCCCTCTCCCTCTCCCTCTGCTCCTCCCCCTGCTCATGCTGTCTCTCTCTTGCTCACTCTCTCACATAAATAAATAAAATCTTTAAAAAGACTTTAGAGCTGCTTCTCTCTCAGTTGGGGAGAGTGGTCTGGGTAAAGCAGCAGTGTGTATAGGTGAGTGCAAGAAGGAGGAGTGACAGAATACGGAGCGCCACTTTACTGCTGTGGACCTGGGCAAAGCCTCAAGTTAGTTCTGGAAAGAATGTGAATCCTTTTCATTACTTCTAGAACTTACCTAATGTAATCTGGATGTCTCTTTAGCAACTTCCAGATAATTATCTCAAGTCTCTTCCTTTTTCACATTAAATCTGGGGCAGATATCTACAATATGTCAACTGAGTGGGGAATATATATATATATTTTAAAGCCTTATTTATTTATCTGAGAGAGAAAGCATGAGTGGGAGGGGCAGAGGGAGAGGGAGAAAGAATCTCAAGCAGACTCTGTGCCAGGCATAGAGCCTGACATGGGGCTCAATCTCATGACCCTGAGATCAGGACTTGAGCTGAGACCAAGAGCCCGATGCTTAACCGACTGCACCACCCAGGCGCCCTGAGTGGTGAGTATATTATAGGTACTACATGTTCTTAAGTTGCCATCTCTTCTAGGACTTGCTGGCAACAGAACAAACTTGGATTTCTGTATCCCTCTCAAGGGACCCCTTTTAGCATGAGGCGAAACATATAGCTCTTTGTGCATTTGGGCATCTCCAAATGAAACGCCAAATGTCAATATTACAAGGCCATTTATCAGAGTCTCTGTTTTAGGGGATCACTGGCCTTGAGCTACCATAAAGAAATAAGTTTTTTCTTTAGCATAATTTCTCTCAGGTCATGTTTACTATAGTTTAAATCAGGAAGGCCCCAAATATCTCTTACCTTTCACCATTCTATTGTGGCCACTGTCTGTGGCTTTCTATTTAATAGTTGTGTGTAGTTACTTCAGGCAAATCTTGCCAGAATTTGCTCCCAAACTTAAGGACTGAGATTCCAACACAAGGCACAGCTCTGTAACTCATCTTCTTGGGAGGTTGGCTCCCCAAAGTTTGGTGTGTTGTGGACCAAACAACTGCATTATTAGATTCCTGTGATAAAATGTTTGTGCATGTAATCAATGTTCGCATTCTTAGTTTACCCATGTGACCTATACTGAATCCCCAAACATGTGCCAAGTCTGTCCTTCCTTCCTTTTTTTTCCTTGTTCCTTCCTTCTCTCCCTCTTTCCCTCCATTCTTCCTCCCTCCCTTCATGAGTCAATCAGCTCAGTTAATCAAGAAATATATAATAAATATTTAGTGTTTAGTTTCAAATGGTGAATAAAAGGGACACCGGGGTGGCTCAGTTGGTTAAGCAGCTGCCTTCGGCTCAGGTCATGATCCCAGGGTCCTGGGATCGAGCCCCACATTGGGCTCCCTGCTCCACGGGAAGCCTGCTTCTCCCTCTCCCACTCCCCCTGCTTCTGTTCCCTCTATCACTGTGTCTCTGTCAAATAAATAAATAAAATCTTTAAAAAAAAATAAAGTAAAATGGTGAATAAAAAACAGACATCACCTGCACTCTAAGAACTTATTCCCCAATTAAAGAAGTAATGACTGAATGACATAATAAATTTATAAAGTATTGGCAATGAATGTGTATTACTTAAAAATGGTGTGCAAGTAGGCTTATTAAGTGGTCTTGACCGAGCATGTGTTCAGGAAGGCATCTGTTGCCCAATCTTGCCTCTTGCCCGATTTTTGCCATTTACAGCTAGTCACATGAAAAAAATAGGAATGTCACGAAAAACTTGTTTTTTGTAACAGTTTTATCCCTGTGTGGTTCTTTTGATTCATCAAGTTAATCTCAAAATTGTTACAGCGGCCAGTTCCATAAAGGTCTGTTGATGTGCAACAGACACAGCGGGCAAAGTAGATGTACTGAAACCCGACTCAGAGGAAAAGAAATTATTTTATTTTATTTTATTATTATTATTATTTTTTTTAATTTTATTTATTTGACAGAGAGAGACATAGTGAGAGCAGGAACACAAGCAGGGGGAGTGGGAGAGGGAGAAGCAGGCTTCCCGCGGAGCAGGGAGCCCGATGTGGGACTCGATCCCAGGACGCTGGGATCATGACCTGAGCCAAAGGCAGACGCTTAACGACTGAGCCACCCATTATTTTAAACACATACTCCCTCCCTGCCACATGTACATCAGCCTCTTGGTAATTTCGAAGATGAACTCAGATGAATCAGTGTGGAGATTTCCCCCCACTCTTCCAGGATTAAAGCATTTTTTTTAAAGATTTTATTTATTTATTTGACAGAGAGAGAGGGAGAGAGAGGGAACACAAGCACGGGGAGTGGGAGAGGGAGAAACAGGCTTCCTGCTGAGCAGGGAGCCCAATGTGGGGCTCAATCCCAGGACCCTGGGATCATGACCTGAGCCGAAGGCAGACGCTTAATGACTGAGCCCCCCAGGCGCCCCTAAAGCATTTGGTTTTAACAAGAACTTCAGAATTAATCTTTGTATGCTTCCTTATCTTTTCTCGCTCTACTGAGCTTTTTAGTCGTGAATGCCCTAAAGCAGCACAGCTCTCATCGTAAAACACGGGAGGCTCCGAACACAACGATCAGTGTTTTCTATACGCCCAACTATTAGGAACAAACCGCAGGTCTCTGTCTCTTTCTTGCACTCCCACCGGCTGTGCCTGCCCTAACTCAATCTCCACATCTTGTTTCTCCATCGACACAACCATGGGCATTGTGTTCAGGTTGTAACACCTAGTGGTTAACCAGGAAAACCATCTAACTGCTTGGGAGCAAAACACACGAAAACCTTCCACAAGAGCAGACCCCAAAGTGGATCTTGTGGCTTTCTGTACCGGGAACGCAAAAATCCAGTGGAGGTGCTCAGAACAAAGAATTCATTCCCATTTTTCACCCTGTGGCAGGTTGCAATGGTGCTGTTTAGTATAGGGTTATTTTACAAAGTTCTAGGAAATAAAGAATGACTTTACCACCACCCTCGCCCAACCCACACACAAATTGAAGTAAACAAAATGTCCAGTTAGATGCATATATTTTATAAATCAGACAGTATAAAATAATAGGGCCATTTTGGAAGAGGGGCACTTTTGAAGAGTAAACATCTAATAAAAGTGTTATGACTCATCTACATGAAGAGGCTCTCAGCAGTGCTCCAAGGTCATAGAAATTTGCAAAAAGTGCTTAATGTCTGACAGTCTTTCCCTAATGCTAATATGGACATTGAATTAGACTGTGCCCCTGAATGCCCTTCCCCCAATTGGAGATATTTGGTCTGGCTTCTAGGTTCGTAGAATCTAACATCTGGAGTCTGCTTATACTCCTAGTCTCAACTTTTCTAATTCCTTGACTAAATATGCTCCTCCAGATTCTGTATTCTATTTCCCAGAACCTGTGACTACAATGAGAAATCATTCCTATGATTATGGTGTGTTATATGGCACGCTTGACCTTGAGATAGGGAGATTATCCAGGTAGACCACATCTAATCCGTTAGAACTGCTTTAAAAGGCAGAGAGTTTTTTTTCCAACTGGTAGGTAGAGAAAATATCAGAGAGTTTGTGTTCTCTTGTTGGTTTGAAGATGGAAGGTCCACATTCTGTGAATACCAGCATCCTGGAGGAGCTAAGAGTGCCCCCATCTTACTCACTGCCCAAGCTGATGGCCAGCTAGGAGAGGGGAACCCAGTCTGATACCTACAAGGAGCTGAATTCTGCCGAAGGTTTTAATGAACTTGGAAACAAATATTTTTCCAGAGACTCCAGATAAGAACCCATCTTGGGTGACACCTTAATTTTGACCTTGTGAAATCCTGAGGATAGAACCCAGTTGCACCCACCTGGATTTCTGACCTATCAAACTGTGAGCTAATAAATGAATGTTATTTTAAGTGGCTAAATTTATGATAATATCTTATAGCAGCACAAGAATATACGCTCTTACTGTCCCCCAAGCCTTAGTGGAAATAAATTGGAGCTAAAAAAACCCCAAGAATTTTAAGTCTGAGCAAAATGTTTTAATGTACTTGGGAACTTTTTTATTTCCTTTAGATGCTTGAGTTTGATCAAAGAGTTTAGGAATTAAAATAAGCAAGTTATGATAGTGCCTTATTAATGAATGTCCATCATTGATCTATCAAACTTTCAAAGGTCCATTCAATAACTTTTAAGATAGAATAATAGATGCTTTTATATGCTGACTAGAAAAGGAATCCCATCTCATAATCATGAAGGGGCATCTCTCTGTATCTGGGAGGGACCGACAGGAATGAGAGAGAATCAGGCGGTTGGCCTTAGTGAGACTGAAGTATTAAAAAAGAAAACATCACAGGCATTTACTTAGCAACATTAGAGATTATTAACATGTTTAGAGGAATTGAGTTTTATAGTAATACACTTTGCTGTATCATTTAATATTTGATTCACTTGGATTTATCTTTAGGGAAATAGTGAAGTATTTAGCATAAATTCTCACTTTACTATATGATAAAATGTTGAATGTTTTATGGAAGCACACCCAGTAAAAAAGGCTTTATTGGATGGGTTCGTTTAAGTTCAGCAATAGAGGGAAGGGACGTGTAAGGATTGCATAAAGTCTTGGTAAGAATATAAATTTAGATTATGTTCTAATCTGGGAATGGACTTTAGTATTTATGAATATGAATGATTAGCCTGTTTATGGGTTTTTATATATATTAAAAAAAACTTCTGTACAAGGCCCTGGAAAATGAAACTTGCCTGACTAATGGATGTTTAGAGAAGATGTTCTGACTAATTGAGTTTTCATTTAACTGTGATTTTTAAAATTTTGCTTGTGATAATTGAAAATCTTTCTCAAGTATACTATTCTACTTTCTTGCTTTAAGAAGTATACTGTGCTGAAAATGAACATATTTCGAGCTCTCACAGGTTCAAAGTTATTATTAACTCAAGGGTTAATGTCAACAACTTGAAGTCATTCATGTTATTTATTTTTAATGTAAATTCGTATGTATTAATCTGAACTTTTTCATGTATCACCAGAAATCTTCTCTTAAAGTAAAATGCAGAGTAATAGAGTTCTGTGAAAGTTTCTTTGATTTTGGTTCTGGGTAACTGAGGGGCATGTGTGGGTGTGTGCCTACATAATTACTATGTTTACAATCCATAAAACGGTAGAAAAATAGAAGCATAAGGAGAAAAACATAAAAATCATACATAATCTCACCTCACTGTTCGTCTCTTGGGATATATTCTTTGAGTTTTTTTCCATTCATGCAATAATATTAATTAAATGTAATTTTGTTGAATATGTTATATTAACTATATTAAATACTAAACAGTATTTAATTATATGAAATTATAATTGTATTAATATGTTTATAATATATTATAATAAATGATAAGTATAGAATGTTTATGCCACTACCTAAATTTAAAGAAATATGTCTAAAATGTGGGCGACATATAAGAGAGATGAAGAAACCAGTCTTTAAGAAAGAAAGGGGCTGATGGAAAGGGTAGAGTGTTAGAACTTCAAACATAAATATAGGCTACTTCTTTCTAATGGAAGAGAGAAGTGACATGGAGTAATGGGTAATTTAGGAGGTGTTTATATTAGTCTTGGAATGTCGTCAGAGAGGCAAATATACACACATACTCAGACACATGTATATCCCCCCCTGGACCTGGGTGGGTGGTAGTAAGGAAACACTGGGTTATTGAGAGTAAACCACAAAGAATTCCATCACTGATGAGTAATTGAGGGTGACTCTCTTTCCAACAATGCACAATCTGTTTGAGACCTTGACATTCAAAGAAACCAGTGTTACTGCACATGGAGGGAAATTTTCTAGTGTACCCAGGGATGCCTTTTCTTTCCCTATTGGTTAAATCATACGATTTTAGAAATGGAAAGAATCTTAGAAATATTTTAATACTGCCTCATCTACTGAAGGAGGATATTAAAATCCAGGGAGGTAAGGTGGCATGCTGAGAATCATTAAACATTTCTGACGATGGTCAAGAAGTCTTGTCCCTTAATTTCTAGTCTACCGGCTTTCCCAGCTATGTGATGAAATAAACATTTACTGGGGAACTTTCTATGTTCAGGAAGATGTTTAAATGTAGTGATAATAAAAAAATTTATTGCATTGTCTCTGTCCTCGAGGCATTTACAGGTAGGAATCAATTAGAAAACAAAACCATATATTATTAAGCTAATAATCATGTGAAATAGACTGAGAGCAGCAACAGATACTAGGAGAAAGAGGCTGGAGCCATTAAAAAATATTTTTTTGAAGACATAATGTAGATTTTGGAAGTAAATGAAAATATTTTTCAGGGTTTGGAACAGAACTGCCTTTGGAAATAGTTATCACAGTAATTTTTAATTTTCAAAATTCTATGTTACTGTTTAAAATTTTGTTGATAATTTTGTTTTATTTCACTGTTATTAGAGAAGATAACCTGTACAATTTATACCGTAAAGTTTTTATTAGGAACTTCTTTTTCTGCATTAGACAGATATTTCAAAAATTTACTCTATACTATATTATTCAAGTCTTTATTATTTTTACTTTTCTGTGATGTACTATACTTTTCTTAGTTTATTTTTCTGTGAGAACTATGGTTCTGTTAATGTTTTCTTATATTTCTGTTAATTTTTGCTTCATTTATTTTAATACCATGTTATAAGCACATAAATATTACTGACTTTTATATCTTCATGGTGGTTTTTACCTACTTCATTAATATCAAATGGCCACATTTCACTTAATGACATTTTTCCTTAAATTTCTCTTTACCTGAAATTAATTTGCTCACTTTCCCTTTATTTTCCAGCTGATCTTTTGCTCAGTCTTTTTCCATCTTTTCAGCTTAGGTGTATTTTTTCAACGTTGTTCATAGCTTTTTAACATTTTTTGGTAACAGCTGTATTGGGATATAATTCATATACCCTATAATTCACCCATCTAAAGTATAAGATTTAATGGGTTTTGGTATATTTGCAGAGTTATGCAAACACCACCATAGTTTCAGAATAATTTTGTTATTGCAAAATAAAATCCTGTACCTTTTAGTCATCATCTTCCAGTAATCCCATCCCTCACCCTAGGCAATTACTAATCTACTTTCTGTCTCTAAAGATTTTCCCTATTCTGAACATTTCTTATAAATGGAATTCTTACAATATGTGACCATTTGTGCTGGCTTCCTTTCATTTAGCATGATGTTTCCAAGTTCATACATGGTGTAGCATTTATTAGTAGTACTTCAATCCTTTTTGTGGCTTAATAATATTCACTGTATGTGTATAGCACACTTCTTTTTTTTTTTTTTTTAAAGATTTTATTTATTTGACAGAGAGAGACACAGTGAGAGAGGGACCACAAGCAGGGGGAGTGGGAGAGGGAGAAGCAGGCTTCCCGGTGGAGCAGGGAGCCCGATGTGGGACTCGATCCCAGGACCCTGGGATCATGACCTGAGCCGAAGGCAGACGCTTAACGACTGAGCCACCCAGGCACCCCTAGCACACTTCTTTTATTTATCAATCACTTGATGGATTTTTGGGTTATTTCTACTTTTTAACTATTATGAATAATGCTGTTTTGAACATTCATGTACAAGTTTCTGTGCAAACATGTGTTTGCATTTCTTTTGCATATATGCCTTCAAGTGAGATTATTGGGTCAAATGGTAAATCTCTGTTCAGTTTTTGAAGGAACTGTCAGACTATTTTCTAAGGTGGATGCACCATTTTATATTCCCACCAGCAGTGTATGAGGGTTTCAATTTCTCCACAACCTTGTCAACACTTGTTTTTATCTGTCTTTTTTATTATAGCCATCCTAATGGGTGTGAAGTTCCCATATTGTGGTTTTGATTTGCATTTTTCTGAAGATTATGATGCTGAACATCTTTTTATCTACTTGTTGGTTTATGCTTGCATATCTTTGGGAGAAATGTCTATTGGGTTTTGTTTTTAAGTCATTATGAGAATCATTACTTTTTAAGAGAAGATCAAGCTATTTACATTCATTGACTAAACCAATATTTGTTTTTTGCCATTTTATGTTTTCTATTTTTTGATATTTTACTACCTTAAATTTATTTATTTTAACTTTCCTGAATGATTTCATGGTTATGAATACTATTTTCAACCATTTTGATGGTTCTATTTAAAATTTGGGATGTATTAAAAAATTGTGAAGTCTTTTTGTTACACATCTCTGATTATTTAAATGAGATGAAAATTCAAAAATACCTCCTGAGTTCCACTCAGGTAAAATGAAGCCTTTACTAAACTTTTACTTCCACTTTCCACTCTGTTCCCAGATGTATAGCACACTGTCTGTTTATATTATTTTATAAAATATAAATTTTTTCAAGAAATGCATGAATTGGCAAAAATGAACATTGGGATATCTGGAAAAAAATTTATTATTTTCACAAATAAATAAATTAGATAGCAATAAAAGTTTGGATTTATAACCCTTTGCTTCAAAGATACATACTTACTGGTTTTATTGTGTATTGATATTTGGGACTGTAAAATAAACTTGGTGATAAAACGTTGTGATTTTTTTTTTTATTTTTAGATTTCTTTTTGCTTTCCATACATTTAAGGATATTTTTATTATTCCTACACACAATATTTTCCAAAGTATGTTTACATAGAAATTTCTTTATTTTTGTCATTTGACCCTTCTTTACATGACATATTTTGTTCTCCTTTATTTTTATGGTTCCTAAAAGTATTTTTAATTATATCATTGATTTGCTTTTACGTCAAAATTGCTTTTTATTCCCTTAAGTATTAAGTTTTAAACTGGATTTTTGTTCTCTTTCAATTCAATTCCATTCAGTTGTACAAAATTATGTTTAACCAGTATCTACTGAGCATGATCATCTACTGAGCATCATCGTATACCGACCTGTGCTGAAGATAGATAGACACAAGCTTTGCTCTCATGGAACTTAACAGGGTAGTTGACAAAACAGTAGATCTGGGTGCATTCAATGGAAAGGGAAGTATGTGCTGCAACATGAAATGTAGCATGAAATGAGGAATCTTATTTTGACAATGAGGTAAGGAAAGGCCTTTCAGAGAAAGTAAAAAGTAAGGTGAAACATAAGGATGGGTACTATGAAACAAGTCAGGGTCACCGTGATATTGGCCATAGTTGGGGACTGCTAAGGGACAGAGAGAGTCCTTAAGCTTCCTGAAAAAAAGCAAAATTAAACAAAATCCAAAGGTGCCACAAAGGGTTCCCAAACTCTAAGCTATCATCTGATTTTGTCAAGAAAACCCATATATTGTCCATCCATTGCCTATGGATGCTTCCACATGATGATGGCAGGGTCGAATAGTTGCAGGAAGACCTTATGGCCTGTGAAACCTAACGTTTTATTATCTGGCTCTATACAGAAAAAGTTCATTAACTTCCACCACAGAGGGACAAAATCCAGTTTCAAAGCTGTCTGTCTGTTTATATGTCTACCAATCTTACCAATCTGTGTTAGAACACACCACTGAGCCAGTAGGCATATTTTGTGGGAAGATAAGTTCAAATTCTTACTCCCTTTGAGCTATGAGTGCAACGTGTGGGTAAAATGCCTATTCCCCCCCACCAATGTTATCCATGGACATGTAGTTTATAGAAATCCTTAGGTACTATCAAAAACTAGACTTCCAACTTTTATTTTTGTTTTTGTTTTCTATATATTGGTATTTTAGAGAGACATTATGAGAGGTCACACAGGAAAAATCTACACAGATATAATTGTAAAACTGAATTATGTGTGTCACTTGAGATCTTAATAATAGAGTAATCCGTCTTTGTTGGGTTAGGAATTGATGACATGGCCTAACTTTTACCTTCTGGGTTATTCTAATCTAGTTATTGATACCATTGTTTCTTCAATTTACTAGTCTTAAAATACTCCAGTTAACCTTGACACTCTCCATTCTATTGATATTTCCCTTCCTTTCTGCTTGGAACAAAATAATATGAGCCCTTGGGCATTGGCATGGTTGTGTTCCTTGTTCTCCTTTTCTTAAGTTGCCCTCCTGCAAATATCTATCTGTGCACTTTGCCAGGTGAAGATACAGAACATTAATTGCCACTGGCACTCCAGTTACTACCCTATTCAGAAAACTGCGATGGTACTCCATCACATGTAGTAGGGTTTGATGAATTATGACCTGCATGCCAAATCTGACCCTCTGTCTGTTTTTATATGTCATGTGAGCCAAGAATCATTTTTACATGTTTAATGGCTGCAAAACATTTTTTAAAAATACTATTTCCTTATGTGTGAAAATTATATGAAATTCAAATTCCAATATCCATAGATACAATTCTTTTAGGAGACAGACACCCTCATTCATTAGTATATCACCTATTGCTGCATTCACCTACAATGGCAGAGTTGAGTAGTTGCAACAGAGATGATGTGACCCACAAAATCTAGAACATTTACTATCTGGTTCTTTATAGTAAAATTTGTCACCCTCTGGCCTATAGGATTAGTTCCAATTTCTTGGCCTCCCATCACATATCTTATATAATCTGACCTCTAGCAATTTTCTTACCCCAGCTCTTCCCATACAAATCTTCAACTAAGTTAATTTTTTATCCTTTTGAAACTGTGAGCATTTCTGCTTTTACTTTCCTCATCTTGTGGCTCCTCCCTGTAATTCCTGGTTCCTCTTTTCTACTTAAGAACTGCTTTTCCTTCGTGATCAATGAAAATTTAACCTTACTTTTAAAGTCTTCCTTGATTTGTCCCACCTTCGATGCTTGATACATAAGAGTTGCTTCTTTAGTCAGGATAATTAATTCCCAAATCTCAGTGGTTAAACTCATTATTTCATAATTATGCTATAGTTTGATTGGGTATTTGGTCGGCAGCCTCCACATGGTAATATCTCCTTCCATCTTGTGATACTGAAAGCTTCTAAGCCTTCAGTAGAATACTCTGCTGTAATCCTTGCATTCAGCAACAGATAGAGTAAGAAAGTTTGGAAAGGCTGTTTTATGGCTGGCCTGGAAGTAATATACATGATTTCCACTTAAGTTGTTTTGATCAGTATCCAGTTACATGACATCAACTAACTGCAAAGGAACCTGGAAAATGTGGTCTTTCTTTGAACCCTGGAGGAAATGGAATTGGTGGACATCTGGCTGGGTTCTACCACATTGCCAAAAAGATGTTAACTGTTCTGTGACTCTTTGAGGAATGGAATTATACTCCTATTTATATTTCCAGTCATGTAGCACAGTATTTTGTACACTACATTGTAGGTGTTAACTAAATATATCATAGTGATACTTATGCCAACTCTCCATTTTAAGTGTGTAAAGTTGTCTTTTTAAAAAAGATTTATTTATTTATTTGAAAGATAGAGGTAGAGAGAGAAGCATGAGTGGGAGGGGCAGAAGAAGAGAGAGAGAGAATCCCAAGCAGCCTGCTGAGCATGGAATAGACATGGGGCTTGATCTCACAACCCTGAAATCACAACCTGAGCCAAAATCAAGAGTTGGACGCTTAACCAACTATGCCACCCAGGTGCTCCTAAAGTTGTCTTTTTTAAAGGTTATTGGCTCATTTGAGATGTCAGGCTGATTTCATCCACTGTTGTATATATTACACTGAAGCAATATCTTATTTTAGCAATGTGGAAAAAAAAATTATCATGCTAGGTGATGCCTACTAACGGAAATAACTTAGGAAGTTTCTTACCCCAGGGTTTCAATCTTCATTGTAGAGTCACATCATTATCAGAGTGGCTAGATTTGTACTTATTTAGACAAGTGTCTCATAGATCCCAATATGTGATTAAGATTGTATTAAAGAGGATTCTGAGGAGATGGTGGAGGAAGAAGCAGAGGAATCTGTCTTCCTACCTAGACAACAGTTGTGCTGGCAGAATCTGTCTGATGTAACAGTTTTGGGAATCTGGACTCTCTTGAAGGCTTGCAACTATTAAGGAAAGGCTTAGACAGTATAGTGTGGATTAATTTCTGTTAATTTCAACTCTTAGCTCAGGAGAGACTACTCATAACACATATCTCTGACCCATAGCAGGCAGCAATACTTGTGTCCCTGGATCAGTATGCATGCAGACTGTGGGAGCCAGGGTGGATAGTAAGGAGCCTGTCCTGAAATACCAGGGATCTATAATCTGATTACTGAGTGCTGCTTCTGATCATGGAGATGGAAACACTGAGACCTCCTTTAATTGTTGCAAGCAAATTCCCCTCTGGCTGAAGGGAATTCTATGGGATTAAGGGAACAAGCCCTTTAAATCCCATTTTTTTCTCTTTTTACCCATTTGGGAGCCAGACATTAAAGACTGAAACATTCTAAAGCAACAGCCTGTTTGGCAAAAATTAGAAAGTGATCACATATGCCCACTGAAAGGTGAAGGCTCAGAAAGGACCCAAGAAGACCTAAGTGTACACCTCAGGCTGAACCATGGCACAGAGACAACAATTAAAAAAAAAAAAAATCCAAACGACAAACAAAGTAAAACAAACAAACAAAAACTCAGCAATGCTAAGGAAGAGGGAGATTATAATTGTCAGACTTACCATATTTTTAAATACAAATGTCCAGTTTTTAACAACAACAACAACAACATTACAAGGCATACAAAGAAGCAGAAAATATGGCCCATTCAAGGTAAGAAATTAAATCAGCAGAAACTGTCCTTGAGAAAGACCTGATGGTAGATTTACTAGATAAAGATTTTTAAAAAGTTGTCTTAAAGATGCCCAAAGAACTAAAGAAGATGTAGAGATCAAGAAAATGATGTATGAACAAATGGAAATATCAACAAAGAGATATAAAACATTAAAAAGAAATAAAGTTCTGGAGCTTAAATTTTAATAACTGAAATGAAACACTCATTACAGAGATCAAATTTGGGCAGTCTAAAGAAAGACGCAGCAAACTTGAAGATAGGACAATTGAAATTATCTAGTCAAAGGAACAAAAATAAAGAAGGTTGAAGAGAAGTGAACAGAATGTAAGGGATCTGTAGGACAACATCAAACAGACCAACACACTCATCATGGGAGTCTAAGATGGAGAAGAGAGAAAGGGCAGAGAGAATATTTGAAGAAATAATGGCTGAAAACTTCCCAAATTGGATGAAATACCTGAGAATAAACTTCCAAGAAGCTCAACGAACTCCACGTAAGAGATTGACAGTGAGACACATTATAATTAAATGTTCAAAAGCCAAAGACAACAGATTATATTGAAATTAGCAAGAAAGAAGTGACTTGTCACATACAAGGGACCCTCGATAAGATGATTAACAGACTCTTCATCAGGAAATTGGAGGTTAGAAGGCAGTGAGCCTATATATTCAAAGCGCTAAAAGAAAACTCACCCAAGAATCCTGCATCCAGCAAAACAATCTTTCAAGTGAGGGAGAAGTAAGACATTCCCAGATGAACAAAATCTGAGGGAGTTCATTACCACTAAAGTCTAGTGGTAATGAAATGCTCAAAACAATACTTCAGGGTGAAAAAAAGGACACTAGATAGTAATTTGAAGCAATATGAAGAAATAAAGATCTCAACAAAGGCAAACACATGGGCAATTATAAAAGCTAGTATTATTCTAAGAATAGACATAACTCCAATTTTGTTTTCTATATCATTTAAGAAACAAATACATTAAAAAGAACAAATTATTAAAGACTAGTATTATTATATCTTTGGTTTGTAACTCCATATTTTCTACATAAATCAAAAGACTAATGCAATTAAAAGAATTATTCCTTAATATCTTGGGGATACAATTTATAAAGGCTTGATTTTGTGATATCAACAATTGAAAGGGATAGGGATGGAGCTATTAAAGGAACAGAGTTTTTGTATGTTATCAAAGTTAAGCTGATATAAATTCAAATTAGAGTGTTATAACTTTATAGTGTTAAATGTAATCTCCATGGTAACTACAAAGAAAATAGCTACAGAATGTACACAAAAGGAAATAAGGAAGAAATTTAAACACTTCACTACAAAAAATCAACTAAACACAAAAGAAGAGAGTAATGTGGGAAATGAGGAACAAAAAAGCTATAAGTCATGTAGAAAACAAATAGCAAAATGACAGAAGTAAGTCCATTCTTAACAGTAAGTACTTTAAATGGAACTAAATTAAAGTTTTCAGTCAAAAGACAGATTGGCAGAATAGCTAAAAAAAAAATATGATCCAACTATATGCTGTGTATAAGAGACTCACTTTAGATCCAGAGACACAAATTGAAAGGACAGAAAAAGATAGTCCATGCAAAGAGTAAGCAAAACAGAGCAGGGGTGGTTGTACTAATATTTGACAAAATAGACGTTAATACAAAAAATTTTACACAGGATAAAAAAGGACACTATATACTAATAAAAGGTCCAGTACAGCAAGAAGATATAAGATTATAAACATTTACACACCTAATGATAGACCATCAAAATACATGAAGCAAAATTAACAGAATTGAAGGGAGGAATAGACAGTTTCATAATAATAGTTGGACTTTAATACCCCACTCTCAATAATGGATTGAACAACCACACAGAAGATAAGTAAGGAATTGGAGAACTTAAACAGCATAATAAACCACCAGATCCAACAGATGTACACAGAACACCTGACCCAGCAACAATAGCATACACATTCTTCTCAAGTGCACACATGACGTTTTCCAGGATAAAGCATATGTTAGACTACAGGTTAGCTCTCAATAGATTTTAAAAGGTAGATGTCATACAAAGCATCTTCTCCAACCACAACAGGCTGAAGATAATAATAATAATAGGTTTAAAACTGGAAAATTCACAAATTTGTGGAAATCAAACTAGACACTTTAAACAACCAATGGATTAAATAAGAAATCACAAGGGAAACTGGAAAATACTTAGAGAGTAATGAAAATAAAAATGCATCATACCCAAAACTTTGGGAACATACCAAAAGCAGTGCTAAATGAGAAATTTATATTGTAAATGCTTACATTAACAAATAAGAAGGCTCTCAAATCAACAATCTAACTTTGCCAATTAAGGAACCAGAAAAAGAAGAACAAACTAAACCCAAGGATAACAGAAGTAAGGATATAATAAAGATTAGAGCAGAGATAAGTGAAATTGAGAATAGAAAACACACACACACACACACACACACACATATATATATAAATTCAATGAAACCAAAACTTGGTTATTTAAAAAGATCCACAAAATAGACAAACCTTTAGCTAGTTTGACTAAGGGAAAAAAAAAAAAAAACTGAGAACACTCAAATTACTAAAATTAGAAATGGATGTGGGGACATTATACCAAGTCATTCTATAGTAATAAGAAGGATTATAAGAAAGTACTGTGAACAAATGTATGCCAACAAATTGGATAATCTAGATGAAATGGACAAATTCCCAAAGCCTACCAAAATAATTTTTGAAGAAATAGAAAATCTGAATGGATTTATAATAGTAAGTAGATTGAATCAGTAATCAAATATCATCCAACAAAGAAAAGTGTTGGACCTGATGCCTTCACTGGTGAATTCTACCAAACATTTAAAGAATTAACACCAGCCCTTCTCAAACTTTTCCAAAAATTGAAGAGGAGGAAATACTTCCTAACTCATTCTACGATCTCATCGTTACCTCGATACCAAAGCCAGACAAAGACACTATAAGAAAACCATAGCCCAGTATTCCCTTATGAACACTGATGCAAAAATCCTCAAGAAAACCAGCAAAATGAATTCAGGAGCATGTTAAGAGGGTTATATACCATGACCAAGTGGGATTTATTCCTGAATGTAAGGATGATTCACCATATGAAGTACATATAGCACAACAGAATGAAGGAATAAAAATTCACATGATTTCTCAATTGATGCAGAAAAAAATTCAACAAATGTGACAAAATTCAACATCATTTTATGATAAAACACTCAACAAATTAGGGATAGCAGGAAACTGCCTCAAGAAAATAAAAGCCATATATGAAAAACCCACAGCAAACATAATATTCATTGGTGAAACACTGAAAGCTTTTCCTCTAAGATCAGGAACAAGACAAGAATGACCTTTTTTGCCATTTCTATTAACATAGTACTGGAAGTTCTAGCTGGAGTAGTTGGACAAGACAAAGAAATAAAAGACATCCAAATTGGAAAGGAAGAGGTGAAATTATCTCTGTTTGCAGATGATAAGATCTTGTATGTAGAAAACTAAAAATTTTACCAAAAAATTGTACTACTAATAAATGAATTCAGCGAAGTAGCAGGATACAGTCAACACACAAAAATCATTTACCAGTAATTAACAATCTGCAAAAGAAATTATGAAAACAATCCCAGTTATAATAGCATCAAAAAAATACTTAGGAATAAACTTAACCAAGGAGGTGAAAAACTTGTACAATGAAAATTATAAAACATTACTGAAAGAAATCAAAGAAGACATGAATAAATGGACATAAACACATATCATGCTCATGGATTAAAAGACAATATTGTTAAATGTCAATAATATCCTAAGTGGTAGAAGGATTCAATGTAGTCACTATTAAAATCCCAATGATTCTTTTTTTTTTTTTTTTTTTTTTTTGCAGGATTAGAAAAACCCATCCTAAAATTCATATGAAATCTCAAGGGAGCCAGAATAACTAAAATAATCTTGAAAAGGAACAAAGGTGGAAGACTCACACTACCTGATATCAAAACTTACTATAAAGCTGAGTAGTCAAGGGGCTCCTGAGTGGCTCAGATGGTTAAGCGTCTGCCTTCAGCTCAGGTCATGATCCCAGGGTCCTGGGATCGAGCCCCACACCGGGCTCCTGGCTCAGCGGGGAATCTGCTTCTCCCTCTCCCTCTGCCTCTCCCACTGCTTATGCTCTCTCTCTCTCTGTATCTCTGTGTCTCAAATGAATAAATAAAATCTTAAAAAAAAAAAAAAGCTGAGTAGTCAAAACAGTGTGGGGCTGGCATAAAGACAGACACATAGACCAGTGGGATAGAAGAGTGCTCAGAAATAAATCCTTGCATATATGGTCAAATGATTTTTGACAAGGGTGCCAAGACAGCCGGTGCTAGAAAACTGAATATCCACAGGTAAAAGAATGAAGCTGGATCCTTGCCTAACACTATATACAAAAATTAACTCACGATAGATTAAAAAAAAAAAAACCCTAAAACCATAAAATTCTTGAAAGAAAATATAGGGCAGCGCTTCACAACATTGGATTTGGCAATGATTTCCTGCATGTTACACCAAAAACACATGCAAAAAAAAAGAAAAAAATGGACAAAGTGGACTTAAGGAAAATTTTTAAAATTTATACATCAAAAGACAGTATCAAGAGAGTAAAAAGGCAACCCACAGACTGGTAGAAAATATTTGCAAATCACATATCTGATAAGAAGGAGGTTATACAGGGTGCCTGGGTGGCTCAGTCAGTTAAGCCTCTGCCTTTGGCTCAGGTCATGATCCCAGGGTCGTGGTATGGAGCCCCACGTCTGGCTGTCTGCTCACTGGGGAGCCTGCTTCTCCCTCTCCTTCTGCCTGCCACTCCCCCTGCTTGTGCTCGCTTTCTCTATGTCAAATAAATAAATAAAATCTTTTTTAAAAAGGAGGTTACACTTGCCAACTCTTTCCTTTTTCATTCCACTAATGTTTAAATATTAATATCTTATATTAATATATATCTAATATCTAATATGTAAACAACAAAAAAGCAATCTGATTCAAAAATGGGCAAATAATTAGACATTTCTACAAAGAAGATATATAAATAGCCAATAAGCACATGAAAAGAATGCAGTGTGGCTAATCATTAGGGAAATGCAAGTCAAAACTACAGTGAGCTACCACCTTAGACTCATGGAGATGGTCACTATCAAAGATTGGAAAATAACAGATGTTGGTGAGGATGTAAAGAAATTGAAACCGTGTGCACTGTTGGTGGGAATATAATGTATAGCTGCAGAATATTTTGTACGGTCCTTCAAAAAATTTAAAAATAGAATTACTGTATGATCCAGCAGTTCTACTTCTGAGAATATGCCCCAAAGACCAAAAGACTTGAAAGAGGTGTCTTGAAGAGTTATTTGTACAACCATATTTGTAGCAACATTATTCACAATAACTAAAACATGAAAACAACCCAAGTGTCCATTAACAGAACGAATGGGTAAGCAAAATATGGTATATACATGCAATGGGATATTACTTGGCCTTAAAAGGAAGGGAATTCTGACATATGTTACGACTTGGATGAACCTTGAGAATATTAATTGAAATGAAATATTGAGAATATTAATTGAAATGAAATAAGCCAATCATAAAAAAGACAAGTTCTGTATGATTCCACTTGTACAAAGTACTTTGAGTAGTCAAAAATCATAAAGATAGAAAGTAGAATGGGCCAGGTGTTGGGGGTAGGGAGAAATGAGGAGTTACTATTTGATGGGTATAGAGTTTCAGTTTTACAAAATGAAAAGAGTTACGGAAATGGATGGTGGCGATGGTTGTACAGCATTGTAAAGTGTATTTAATACCATTGAATTGCACACTTAAAAATGGTTAGGGTGGTAAATTTTATATCATGTCTATTTTACTACAATAAAATTTGGGGGTGGAGAAGAGTCTTTGGAAGGCATCCATTCATCCAGTGTTGTTGGGGAACATGGCAAAGACAATGGAAGAAGGAGGTTACACCTGCTAGCTATTTCCTTTTTCATTCCACTGATGTTTATTATCACTGGATTTTTGGGAGCCTGGGTGTCTCAGTTGGTCAAGCATCTGCCTTCGGCTCAGGTCATGGTCCCAGAGTCCTGGGATCGAATCCTGTGATCAAGTCCCGTGTTGGGCTCCCTGCTCAGCGGGGAGTCTGCTTTTCCCTCTGCCCCCCACACCCTGTTCCTGCTTGTGTGCTCTCTCTTTCTCTCTCACAAAATTAAATAAATAAAATCTTTAAAAATAAATAAATAAATAAAAAATAAATATCACTGGATTTTAGAATTTCTTTAAAAATACAATTGCCTAAAAGTTATAAAGATATAGAAGTGAACTAACAGTAACCAAATGGTTTAATAATTAGATGATGTATCGGTAGGATGGAATATGATTTTTTAATATGAAAATATTATTTTTTTAAGGTGAAAATTTAAATGTATTATGTGATCCAAGAGGAAATAGAATTATTAAGGGCATAGTGATTGTAATGATGTAAAAAAATATGCAACATGAAAAAATGAAATTATAGTGAGGCAGATTATGTGTCTCTGATAACAGTTTTTCATTTATTCTAGCTGTATATTCTCTTAAATTTAAAATAAGGGGAAAAAAACTTCTTGGCCTTTTAGCTAAGATCAAGGGTAGTATCTGTTCTTACCAGTTTAAAGTAAGGAAAAACTAATAACCTCTAAAAAGCTAAACTGGCTACAGTCTCAGGAGGTCTCCACCTACCAAATTTTGTGACTCAAATGGTTGAAGGTTCAACCTTACAATTGACCACACCCCTACATACTCCCTTACATACGTTATTTCCTTTAATCTGCCTCATTGCTCCTTCTATCAGACCTTTGCTTTTGCATAAAGTCAATTGCTGTGTTCTTCATCACCATTCCTGTCCCAGCTCATCTTAGACACTTTAGTTTCTTGTGTCAAGTTGCCCAACCTTACTCAGTTTATTACCCACCCACTGTGTATTGCAATAAAGATGGCAGAAGCCATTTAAAAAGATTATATTAGAAAGTCTTTAAGTTACACAAAAAAATCCAATGATAAGAACAAATTCTAAATTTGCTTTGGATGTAAGCTTTTCACAGCAATGACAAAATTGGGCAAGTCTGAACAATCATAACCAATGCCTCTCTTACTCAGATGAACACTGTGTGGCATTTTCTTTGCACATAGGAGCATTTGCTTTCTCCTTACACTCAAGATTGACTCATCATTATTGTTTAGTTTCTAATGAACACTGATAAAATATTCAGGGTGCCTGAAATTTTTAGCTTTTTCTTAAAGGAGTTTTGAAATGATGCTCTTGAGTGCATGACTAAAGGTATCCTATAATAAAAGTACATAAAAATGGTCAACAAAATGAAAGTGTCAATAAAAATAGTCTCTATGATGACTTCTAAAGGCTGCTTGCTGCTGACCTGGCTTTTATTTCTTCTTTAAATATTAATTGTTGATTTGCTGGTTTGAAAGCTTAGCTTTGAGTACGGAGAGGTCTATAGCTATGAATTTCTGATTTTTTTTTTTTATTTGAAAGCGAAAACTGGATTCCACTGCTCCCAAGAGGGTGTTGGGTTTGTGTGCTAATCCCACCTGAGTGTATTGTGTTGTTTCTACACTTGCTGAGTCTCCGTGTCTTGTTTTCGTGCATCGCTGTGCTAGGGAAGTTGGTGAGGAAATTTGCCCATGAAAAATATCAGAGCAATAAAAAGGAAAAAAATAAAGAACAAAGACAGCACTTTCCATTCTGAATGTGTTTCTTTTTAATCCTGTCTCGACTCCTCACACATCCCAAAGAGGTAGTTTGATATAATGGAAATGATAAACTTTGGTGTGTAACCATTTTTGGTCCTGTAATTTAAAAGTGACATGATTTTCAGGGAGATTCGCCATCTGTAAAATTAAGGATAATATCTATCTCACAAGGATTTTGTGAGAATTAAGTTCAATACTGTGTATAAAACAAGTATCAGCCATTAAAGCATGTGTCTGGTGTATTCATAAAACCTCTGGTTTCACCTTAATTTTCCTACCCTGATATATCTGTGACTCCTAGTCTGTACATTTGTTTGTTTGTTATGTTGCTCAAGGACATGCTTCTTTGAAAGCTGCCTTAAATATTTTTGGAAGAGTGAGAGCGTGCTAGTTATTAATTTATTGCTTCTCAGCACCAAACTCACACTTCTTTGTCCTACATTGTGCTACTGGAGCTGGACTCAACAAACAAAATTCTTCAAACAAACAAAATTCTTCGCCTGTGGCTCAGTGTTAAGTTCTGCCAATGGCCAAGCCCAGAGGGAGGTTCCCTGCAGTTGCTGCTTATGTTCACCTTACAGTTCTCTTCTATCCCATCAGTTGTTAGCCACATTTTATCATGATGAACCAGCATAGTTAACAGGTCTTTCTTCCCTGTGCAAATTACTGGTACGGCCTCTGTGTCCTGACCAGGCCCTGATGGATACACAGAGAGTTAAGTGTGATTGACAGTATTGATTAAGTTCAAAATGATTTTATTTAATAAATTTGAGCCAGTTATTTCACCAAGAGTATAAAAACGAGTAAGACAAAGTCCCTCCTCTCAAGAAACTTACAGCATAGTCGATTTCTAGAATCACATAGTGGAAAGAATGTTTAAGATCAGTTTTCTAGTTTTCCAGCTTGCTTGTAAAACATCTACAGTAGGTCGCCTTTTGGTCTGGCCCCCAACACTTCCTCAAGAGACAACTGCATTTTTGCCTTCACAGATTATTATCCTGTTCTTCCTCATTTGAAATAAGACTTACTGCCTTGTAATTTCATTTATCGAACAAAACTCTACCTTCTGGTACAATTGGTTAATCCAGTAAGTATTTATTGGGCACCTTCCATGCACCAAACACCATTGTAAATCCTACGGTTGCACCTATGAATAAACATGAGGATTCTCTGCCCTCATTGATCATAGGTTCTAGTGCAGAGACAAAGAAGAAACAAGTCAACAAAGAAATACAGAAGATAATACTGAGAAGGAAGGACATAAACCTGGTGGTGCATAGCAAGTGCCCGGGGTTAGGTGGACTACTCCTTTAGAAAAGTGGTCATCAAAGTCCTCTCTAAAAAATGTTATCAGGAATGGTTTGGCATGTCAGCGATCCAGTGGAAGCCCGTGTGCCTGGACCAAGGTAGGCACGAAGGCAGGTGGGACAAGATGAGGATGCAGCAGTTGTAGGGATAGCATACAATGGGAAACCAATGAGGGTTTTAAGCAGGGAGTCCTGTCATTTGCCTTGGGGGAAAAAGTCTCTCTTTTTCCCATGACTATTTTCTGTCTAGTTATCTACCCTGTACCATGTCCCCTCCTCTTCCCTCTTCTCCCAACCCCATGTTATTCATCTCCATATCAAAAATTCTCAGCTTCTTAATCAGTGTTAGCCCTCTTATATGCTGTGGTTCTCAGGCCCCTCTTATCTTGACCATCCCTCAGGACTTATTCTGTTTATTTGTTCAGATCCCAGAATTAAACTCTTTATATTTTGCATTCTAAATGTGATCTAACCAATGCAAATAAAGAGACTCTGTCCACGGTTTGGGTACTACATGAGTGCTAGATAATTTTTAATTTTTTTTTTTTTTTTTTTAAGAAGCAAACTCTATTCTGCTCTTGGCTTTTGCTGAACCACTGCTTACTTAATCTGGAATATGGTAAAACCAGATTGTTTTCATTTTCTCTTTAAGTCTTATGGAATTGAGTTCTAGAATTAGAATAGAGAAGTTTGCATCTTTTTCAGTTTTAAAGGTTGTCTTGTTGGTATTATCAAGTGTTTTTATCTAAATTATTTCTTTGCCAGAGTCTAGGTATCAGAATTGCCACAATTAAAAATCAGATGTGAATGATTATGAAATCTCCAAGTAAACTTCAGAAATTAGCATTAGAATTCTGTCACTATCACAGTGACACATGTAATTTCAGTTTCCTGGAATTCCTCAAAATTCTTTCATGCTTTTCCATATCAGATACTCTGGAAGGAAGGAGGAAAGAAGGAGGGGAGGGAAAGAATCCCCTTGATTCTGTAGTAAAATGCATAACCAATCCTTTTGTTAACTAGGGTTTATGGCAACATGCGTAGAGCCTGGAGCTGAGGAACAGGTTTGAAATCAATAGAGAAGCCTGTGAGAAATATTTCCTTATTTCCTATCTATGCTGAGAAAAAGTTATATTTGCATTTGAAGACATCTAAAAAATAGGATAAATAAGTGTAGTTGAAAAACATCTCTCAAAAATCATAATACATACGAGGCATGGCTTCTTAAAAATTTAGGATTAAAGCTTACCCACGATAGCAAAAATGTGACAAAGTCTAAGATGTTGCACTGATCGTGACTACGGGGGACCCAGATTTGCTGCAGGTCTTTGGAATGCAGTGATATTACCAGATATTACCAGAGACTAGGAATACATTTGTGCTCAATTACAACATGTAGAATACTGTGTTGGGCTCTATTCGAATTTGTTTTCTATTATATTTGGTTATAATTGAATCATAGAACATTTTGGTTACTTTAGAGAACTCCTGGTTCCTATCTGAAAGAATAGTTCTCTGTTTTTGCCAAAGTACCCAGACAAGAAAACAGCTGTTCCTGAAGTGTCGTTGTCTTCAGAAAGGTGAAGGTGCGACGAATACTTTCAAAATGTGAAATGAGAATAGGGAGGTCAGTGGGGTTTAAGTGGGAAGAGTGCTATAGATCTGGCTGGGTGTCTACCCCAGAGACATTCTCCTCTTAATACTTAACTGCCAAGACCGCAAGTTTGCGTGGGGCAGCAGTGTGCCCATATCAGAAAAAGCAAAGCTTCTCAGAGGCCTTGCAACTATGGGGAGTCGTATGACCCAGGCTTAGTCAGTGAGATGTAAGTAGTAAGTCATTTGGATTGGGATTCTGGAAATGCTATTGCTGTCCTATTTTCAAATTTTTAAAAAGACAGTTTGAGCTCATATGTATTCTTTTTTGTGCCTTTGCCTTTTGTTTCCTAGAATGTGATTTTGAGAGTGAAGCACCTTCTTGTAACCATGAGTCAACAAATAGGAAGAGGAAAGGCACGTAGTAAGGATGGTGGGACACACGGGGAGGTTGTGTGGGCCTCATGGGCATAATCAACCTGCCGGACAGCCTGGGGCTGCTATCTCTGGACTCAGTGTCCTGTGAACAAAATTAAACCATATTATAATAGAGTTTTCTTTACATGTAGATGAATGCAGTCCTAACTGGTTAAGCAATCTAACTACAAAGATGAATAAATTTGACTTGATTCTTTACAGGAAATCTCTTTTATGAAGTCAGCAGTGTTGGATTAAACTGAGCCACGGTAATGTCTGTGATGGCTTATTTGATCATTTGAGCAAAACTTTCAAATAAACGCCTTCAAAGAAAATGTACCCTATTTCTGTTCCTATGGATTACTCACAGTAGGCCAAAAATAGTGGCCAAATTTAACTCTCTTCTTACCGAATATCATAGTTCATATTGAGTGAAAAATAGGGGCTCAAATAGACCTGTACTGGGTCTCTTCTTTTAACTTGTCACACACATGTAAGTGTACACACAGACACACACACACACACAGACAGACACACACACACACACACACACACGAGCGCAGAGAGATTGAGAAATACATCAGGCATTTCCTACACACAAATACTGAAAGAAAATGTTGTCTCTTCTCTCTTCCAAGTCTCTCAAATGCAAGTAGGATTATGAGCTTTTGGCTGTTTGCCTACCTTTTAGTGCAATTTACCTTTAAGATGAGGGCCCTTAATCATAATGGATTTAGCCTGAGCCGCTATACGATGCTGACAACCCATGTCTTATTAATGAGTATTTCAAGCATCCATTTCAGTATATCTTGTCTTATATGACAGGAAAACATTCCAATAAATCTGTTCTCTTCATTCATCACAGGTTTGACAACAGGAGTGTGAGCAAAGACAAAAGAGACCTGAAGCTTAAGGAGGTATTGCTGTTACCCCACAACGTACATCCCATCTTGAAATCCCAGGTAACTGTCTTACCATTGCTAAACGGCAAGACTGATTTTTACAGGATTGCCAATGTGATCAGTATCAGTTAATTCTACTGTACCCAGCATGAGTAGAACTGATCCAAATCCATGTTGTATAAGGTCTGACTACAAAGGCAAATGGTTTCGACACCGTTCTGTGTTAAGAATCTTCCATCATCAATGATAGAATATTAAGTTGCTGTAAGCCTTTGAAATTCCATAGAAAATTTAAAAAGAGTTCCAATCTATTAATTTTAGTGATATTACTAGCAATATTCGTTGCTTCTTAGCAAGATGAATTCCTAAAATACCCATGGGTATTTCTTTCTGGTACAATAGTGTGTACTGATTGCTGAAGATTTGTTTTGCTAAGCCAGAATCTTGAGGGATCTACTTGTCTCTTCTTACCTGTCACCTCTTCCCACCCACCCTTTTAAAATTTCTCTCTCTCTCTGTTCCCCTCCTCACAGTAATTTTTTCAATGTCATTCCATCCTCATCACTCTTACCTTATTTCAAACCACCACCATCATTCTCTAACTTAACCTTAATTAATAGCTTTCTAATTGGTCTCCTTGCCTTTATTCTAAATGGTTCTCCAATTTTTTTTACACTCAACACATGCAAACCTTGTTTTTTAATTAATCTACTGTGTTTTAAAACAAAACAGTTTTAAATTTACAGAACAAATGAGGATGTGTAGAATTCTCACATATTCCCCCCATCTGCACCTCCCCCACAAATAGTTTCCACAATTGTGAACATCTGGCATTAATTAGTGTGGGACAATTGGTACAATTAAGGAAACAATATTGAAGCATTATTATTAACTGAAGTCAATAGTTACATTAAGGTTCACTGTTCCTGTTATAGAATTCTTGGGTTTTCACAAATGCATAATGTGATGTGTTCACCATTATATTATCATACAGAATGGTTTTACTGCCCTAGAAGTTTCCAGTATGGCACCTATTCATCCCCCAGCCCCACGCTGAGCCCCTGGCCACTACCCATCTCTTTATTTTTTCTATATTTTGCCTTTTCTAGAATATCATATATTTAGACTCAGAGAGTATGTTGTCTTTTCAGACTGTCTTCCTTCATTTAGCAATATGCATTCAAGGGGACCCATGTCTTTTAGTGGCCTGATAGCTCATTTCTTTTTATCACTGACTAATATTTCCTTGTCTGGATGTTTAACAGTTTGTTTACCATTTGCCTACTGAAGGATATCTGGTTGCTTCCAGTTTTTGTTTAATTCAAACATTTTAAAATTTGTCTTAAGATTTCCTCTGTGATGAATATGTTGTTCAGAACATTGTTGTGTAATATTCAACTATTTGGGGATTTTCCTCCTTCTTTCTGTTACTGATTTCTAGTCTAATTCCATTGTGGGCTGAGACCATGCTTCGTATGATTCCTATTCTTTTAAATTTGTTAAGGTGTATTTCATAGCCTGGAATGTGGTCTCTCTCAGTGAATGTTCCATGTGAACTTGAGAAGAATGTGTGTTCTACTGTTGTTGGGTGAAGTGTTCTATAAATATTGAATAGATCAATTTGATTGATGGTGCTGTTCAGATCAATTCTGTCCTTACTCATTTTCTCACTGCTACATCTATCAATTACTGATAGAAGGGTGTTGAAGTCTCCAATTATCATAGTCAATTCATCTATTTCTCTTTGAGGTACTATTAGTTTTTGCCACGTGTATTTTGACACTGTGCTGTTAAAAGCATATACATTACCAAGTGTTAGGTGTTAAAGGATTGACCCCTTTATCATTATATAATGCCCCTTTCTATTCCTGTGATTTTCCTCTCTCTGAAGTCTGCTTTGTCTGAGATTAATATAGCTACCCTAGCTTTCTTTTAATTAGTGTTTGTATGGAATATTTTTCTCTATCCCCTTTACTTTTAATCTCTCTGTGTATTCATGTTTAAAATGGGTTTCTTCTAGACAACATGTACTTAAGTTTTTTAAAATCCACTCTGTCTCTTATCTTTTAATTGGTGTATTCAGACCACAAAGACACAAAGTGATTATTGATATAGCTGCATTAATATCAACCATGTTTGACACTGTTTTCTGTTCATTGCACTTTTTTCTTTTTTTGTTCCCTCTTTTGCCGCCTTCTCTGATTTCAGTTGAACATTTTATATGATCCTATTTTCTACTTCGCTTTAATTTTTTTTTTTTTTTTTTGGTGGCTGTACTAGAATTTTCAATATACATTTACAACTAAGTCCACTTGCAAATAACACTGTTACATGTCATGGATAGTGCAGTTACCTTGTAATGGAGTATTCCCATTCTCCTCTCCTGATCCTTATAACATTCATTTCACTTATCTGAGTGTTCTAACCTCCTAATATATTGTTGATTTTGCTTTGAACAGTTGCCTACTATATTAATAATAAGAACAAACTTATAGATTTATTTCTTCCCTTACACTTTTCCTTTCTTTATGTGGATCCAAGTTTCAGATCTGTATCATTTTCCTTCTTTCTGAGGATTGTAACACTTTCTTGTATGGCAGGTCTGCTGGTGACAAATTCTCTCAGCCTTTGGGCAAGTATTTCTCCTTCAGTTTTGAAGCATAATGTTACTGGATACAGATTTCCAGTTTCTTTCAACATTGTGAATATCTTACTCTATTCTCTTCTTGCTCCCATGGTTTCTGACAAGAAGTTCAGTGTATTTTTTTTTTCTTTGTTCCTTCATAGGTAAGAGTTTTCCCAAGTGTTTTCCCACTCCTCTTGCTTCTTTCAACATATACTCTTTGCCTTTGGTGTTCTACAGTTTGGATATGATATCTCTAGGTGTAGAGATATCATTTATCCTGCTTGGTGTCTTCTGAGCTTCCTGGATCTGTGGTTTGGTGTATGTCATTCATTTTAGAAAATTCTCAGCCATCATTACTTCACGTATTTCTTTTGCTCCTTTCTCTCTTCTCCTTGTCCTATTCTCCTTACACATATGTTGTACCTTTTATAATTGTCCCACAGTTCTTGGATATTCCATTTGTTTTTTAAAAAATTCTTTTTTTAATTTTGTATTTCTGTTTGGAGAGTTATTGTTATATCTCAATATCACTGATTCTTTCCTTGGCTGTGTCCAGTATTTTGAAACAAACATTCTTCCTTTCTGTTATAGTGTTCTTAATTTCTCAGATTTTCTTTTGATTCTTTCTTAGAGTTTCACATTTTCTACTTATATTAGTCCTCTGTTCTTTCATGTTGTCTACTCTTTCCATTTGAGTCCTTTACATATTTGTCATAGTTTTTAAAAATTCCTTCTCTGATTATTTCAAAATCTGTGTTATATCTGAGACTGGTTCTGATGCTTTGTCTCCTTTGTCTCTCCAGACTGGTTTTTTTTTTTTTTTTTTGGCCTTTTAACACAGCTTGTAATTTTTTTTTTTTGAAAGCTGGACATGATGTATCACTTAATAGGAACCAAGGCAAAGAGGCCTTTAGTGTGAAGTTCTATGTTAATTGGGATAGGAGCTAGCTCTGTTTAATATTTCTGCAGACAAATGTGACAGAGGATTCAGTTCTCTCTAGTTTCCTTGTTTGTTTCCTCCCCTGTTGCATTTTGTTTCTCCAAGAACTTGAGTGGGGCCTGTGTTTTACAGGTCTCTTGATTATAACCTATTGTCATTATTTATTATTTCTCAGTTTTTAGTGGGCCTAAGTCCCTGGGCTCTGACTTTCAGAAGCATTTCTTAGTCTTTTTTTTTTTTTCGTCTCTTTCTCTAGATAGGAAGGATAGTGAGTTGCAGTTGGTAATGTGCTTCTTTCAGGTCAGATAAGGCTGGAATATAGTAGTTTTCCCTGGAGGACAGACTTTTGTTATGGAAAACCTCTTGATATGTTTCAAAATGGTAACTTTTGCCCCACTATCCCTGCCTGGAATAGGAGGGGGTTTGCTCAGATCTTCATGTTGAACACCTGCTGGGGTTGCTGGAAATAAAACCCACAAAAGCATGGAAGTCTCTGCAAAGACTGAGCCCCCAGAAATTTTTTTTTAATTTTAAAAGCATTTAATCAAGTAGGAAACGTATTTGCAATATGCATAACAGGAATTAATACATAAAGAACACTAATAAAATGACAGCTGTTTGGGGTTTTTTAAAAAATTTGAGAGAGAACATATGAGCGTGAGTGTGTGGGGTGGGGAAGATCAGAGGGAGAGAGAGAATCTGAAGAAGACTCCCCACTGAGTGCAGAGCCTGATGTGGGCCTCAGTCTCAGGACCCTGAGATCATGACCTGAGCCAGAATCAAAAATTGGATGCTCAACCAAGTGAGCCACCCAGGATCCCGAAAATGATAGTTTTAATGAAAATTAGAACAAGAGATATGAATAAGAAATTCACCAAAAAGATGTATATCTAAATATATTTCAGAAGTTAACTCTTGCCAACTCTTTTTTTTTTTTTTATTGTGGTAAGAACACTTAAGATGGGATCTATTCTCTTGATTTTTAATTGTGCAAACTGTACCGTTAACTATAAGCACATATTGTACAGCAAATCTCTAGAATCTATTCATTTTGTACAACTGCAACTTTATACCCACTGATTAGCAACTCCTCATTTTCCCCTCCCCCAGAGGCAGTAATTGATAGGTACACTTAAATGGTAATTGTGATGAATTGCTGCAGGTTGAGTATGGACTAGTTTGGGAATAAAAATTCAAGGAGATACTGCTGGAAGTTCTAACTCTCAACCTAGCCTATACTCAGCCTTCAGCAATTTATCAAAAATCACCATCGAAGGGCTCCTACCAGTTACTATCTGCAGGGGCTTCTGCTCCTCGTTTGTTGATCTTGGCTGTGATTCTCTGTATTCTCCTGTCTCTCCAGATTTTGGGGTAGTGGTTTGCCCAGTGACATCAATTCTCTGATGGATCTGAGAAAAGTCATTTTCAGTTTGTTCAGACTTTTTTGTTGTTGTGGGATGGGAGTGATGACTTCCAAGCTCTTTAGATGGAGCTGAAAGTTCTAATTTTTTTTAGTCAAATATTTTTTTAAAGATTTTATTTATTTATTTTAGAGAGAGAGAGAGCATGAGCGGGGAGGGGAAGGGCAGAGGGAGAGGGAGAAGCAGACTCCCTGCTGAGCAAGGAGCCCAACGCAGGGCCAGAGATCATGACCTGAGCCAAAGGCAGACGCTTAACCAACTGAGCCACCAGGTGCCCCAATAATGTCTTTTATAGTTCCATTTACAACAGTGTCAAGAAAAATAAAATATTTAGTAGTAAATTTAGCAAAAGGAGTATAAAATGTATACTCTGAAAACTGTGTTTGAAAATTAAATGGAAAATCATCACATATTCATGGATTGGACTTAATATTGTTAAGTTGGTAACCCTCCCCAAACTGATTCATAGATTTTACACAATCTCTATCAGAATCCCAGCTCGCTTATTATTGAAATTGACAAGCTGATTCTAAAATTCATCAAACATTCCAAAGGATCTAGAATAGCCCAAATAGTCTTAAAAAAAAAGAAGAAGAAGAACAACAACAACAAAATTGGAGGACTCATACTCCATGATTTCAAAACTTAATGTAGTGAAACAGTAGTCAATGCATTGTGGCACTGGGGTTAAGATACACATATAGATCAGTGAACTAGAATTAAGAGTCTAAAGAAAACCCGATGTGTCTGTGGTCAACTGATTATTGGCAAAGGTGTCAAGACTGTTAAATAGGGAAAATAACCTTTTCAACAATGGTGTTGGGATAACTGGATAGTCACATGTAAAAGAATGAAATTAGACACTTACTTCATACCATATACAAAAATTAACTCAAAATGGGTTAAACATCTAAATGTAAGAGATAAAATTATAGAACTCTTTGAAGAAATCATCATGATCTTGGATTTGTCAATGAATTCTTAGATATGACACCAAAATCAAAAGCAGCAACAACAAAAAAAGGAGATAAAATGGACTTCATCAAAAGTCCTAATCTTTTTAAAAAGAAAATCTGATGAAGCCATTTTCTAGCTTAATATTTTTCAGTAGATCCCTATTGCCTTGAGATTAGAACTCAGACTCCTAGGCATATCATATATGCTTTTTCATTTAAAAATGCCACCTAAAGAGAGGTACCTGGGTGCCTCAGTCAGTTAAACATCTGACTGTTGATTTTGGCTCAGGTCATGATCTCATGGGTCATGGGATCAAGCCTCACATCAGGCTCTGCGCTTAGCCCAGAGTCTGCTTGAGTTCTCTTTCTCCCTCTCCGTCTGTCCCTCTCCCACCCACCCCTGCTCATGCACCACGTGCTCTCTCTCTCTCTAAAATAAATAAATAAATCTTTAAAAAATGCCATCTAAAGAATTTAATATATTTTAATGTAAAACAATGTCTATCTACATATATGTTTGTATTTGATATCTGTTTATCTAGCGTGCATGGGTAGTTGTGTGAGCATGTTTTAAATTGTCATTTACTTACATACTTTTTTATGAAAATCTTTTTTACTTACAAAGTTTACTTACATATTAAATCACAAAAATTCATGTCATCTCTAAGTTATGTAAATAAACATAAAATCATTTTTATTCCTCAAAGGCTTACATTATCTTGCTTGCTCCATTGATCAGACATTAGTTTTTCAGGCTGAATTTTTTTGAGAGCTGTATTTCATATTTTACATTCCACTTTTATAAAGTGCCTGACTCAGGAAATATTTAGTATTTGCCATAGGGAGCTCAAACACAGAGAATAGCTGTGAGCATACTTCTGGGATTATCACTGAAGCAAGCACTCTGAATCTATAAATCTGCATCCCTCTCAGCTAACCCTTAGTAGATCAAAGCAATAACAACACGAGAGAGAGAGAGAGAGAGAGGCAAGGAGAAGATCATCTGTGGTTTGTTTAGCCATATTATTATGCACTTATAAAATGCTTATTTTATTCATATTTTTAAAGATTACTATATGCCCTACAGTGTAATTATCACTTTGTATTAAAAAATATATATACATATATACATATATATGTATACACACACACACACATTTTCCTCTCTCTTAGGGCTTATAGTCTAGTGAAAAAAGAGAAAGACAAGAAAATTAGTGACTGTAATAGAGTTTGTTAAGTACCATAGTAAAATAAGAAGTAAATGCTTTGAGACTATGTGGGGGAATATCTACTCGGGTTATAAAGGGAGTGAAGATATGTGTGCTGATGGAACATATATCTGAGGTAACATCTGCATTGGGTAAGAGATGATAGGCAGAGAAAAGGAATGGTTGGGTTGGAGGACTCTATGAGAAACTGCCCAGATCTTCCTTTTGGGACTTACTCTCCTACTGCTGACTGATAGCCTTCAGCTGTCAGGCCTTTCTGGACTTTCCCCTTGGAAGTCTCTACTTGCCTAAGGTCATGTCCTTTTCCCAAGGGTAAACTGCCTCCATTGATTGGCCTTTGCAAGAGCATAAAGGCCTAGTCTACTCCCACAGTAGGTGGCAACTCTGAAGAGCCTGCCTAGCCGCAGAGCTCCCTATGGAGTCAGTTAAGGCCTTTGATGAGACTGTGTCACAACCCCACTTTTTAATCAGCTCATTTCTGTTTCCTTTCCTTCACTTCCCTCCCATTCCACAGCTTTTGATCCTAAGAGAAATCCCTAAGAAAGTCTCTGTACTCTAATTTTTGTCTCAAAAATCTGCTTCCTGGGGAACCCAAACTTTATTGGTTTGTACCAAGAATGTTGTGAGAACACAGATGCTAAGATGAGATGCAGGAGGTGGACCACATATGAATATGAATCTATTCCATTCATATATGAATGCCCCTAGCACAAAATAGATTTTTAATAGTTAAAATTTTTATCAGTGGTGAATTGGGAAGAGTATACCAGTTGTTTTTGTTATCTACTGCTATATAATAAATGGCTCCAAAATTAAATGTGCTAAAATGGAATTTTGTGGATTTCCCAGGCTTACCTGGGTAGAGGGGTCACCACGCTCTTGTTCTGTGGTATTGGCCAGAGCTGCAATCATCTAAAAGCTCATTTGGGCTAGATATCTAAGATAGCTTGCTCACCTGGTTTGCAATTGGTGCTCTCTGTTGGCTGAAAGCCCAGATTGGGCTGTGGATAAGTGTACCTATATGTGGTCTATGTGTTTGGTTTGGGTTTCTCATGACATGTAGTCTAGGGCCAGAGAGGATGCAGCCTAAGAGTAAGTGTTCCAAAGACCCTGGCAGAAGGTAAAAAGCTTCTTATAGCTGAAGTTTGGAAGCTATGCAGCATCACTTCTGTACTGTATTGGTCAAAAGCAAGTCATGCGGCCAATCCAGATTCAAGGGAAGAGGACCATGCAAGGATGTGAATACTGGGAGATGTATTCACTGGGCGGGGAGGGACCATCTTTGGTGTCTAGCTACCATTATCGGGGGCAATATATCAATTATTTGAGAAATCTGTATGTGTGTATAGGTGTGTGTGTGTAGAGGGAGGGATAATTATTATAACTATAAGGAAAGTTTAATAGGGTGACTGTTGCTAAGCATGATTGATATTTTGGAAAAAGATATGAAAAGCAGTATTTAATTACTAATTAAACACTGAATATGAAATTCATACGGCCTGCTTTGTAGTATATAAAGAGGCTTTCATTCCACCCAAAGGAAAGAAAAATCATACAATATCTTATCCCAAAAACATAAAGATATACAGACTAAAGGATACAGGGGAAGTAGGCCCTCATATCCCCATTTATTTTTCAGTCTGGGCCATTGAAAATCCAGATAAACTCTGGAAAATAACACTGGACTGTAAATTCAACAATGGATTACTATAAACTCAGTATTAACCAGATATGATACCTTTACTAGAGCAGATTAGCATGGTCTCAGGAACATGATATGTGGCCTTTGATCAGACTAATGCTTCTTTATACATCTTATCAAGAAGAAGGATCAGAAACAGTTCACATTCACTTGGAAGAATGGAATATAATACATTTATGTCCCTGCCTCAGGGCTATACTAACTCTCTCACCCACTGTCATAATGTAGTCTGAAGAAACCTGGACTGTCAGAAGACATGACACTGTGCCTATATTGATAACATGCTAATTGGACCAGATTATCAAGAAGCAACCAGTATGGTGGGGGCATTGTTAAAATACATATGCTCTAGAAGGTGAGAAATAAATTCTATGAAGTTAAGTGGCTTACCACATTAGTTAAATATATAGGAATCCATTAGTCTGAGATATTTCTTGACATCCTCTCCAAAGTAAGAACAAATCATTGCATGTCACAACTCCTTCCATGAAGAAGGAAGCACAATGCCCAGTGGGCCTCTTTGGGTTACAGAGGCAGATGGTCCAACTCTGAAGTTTACAATATCTCCCATATACCTTCCCAGTGACCTGAAAAGCTGCCAGCTTTGAGTAGGGACAAGAGTAGGAAAAGGTTCTGCAGCCTTTCAGGTTGCAGTTCAAGAGGCCTGATGTTTGGGCTATATGATGAAGAAAATGTAACATTGGTGGTATTTGTGGTGAGAACAGATGCCATGGGGAGGTATGGTAAGCCCTAATGGGAGAGCCACCATGCACGTCTTTATGATGTTGGTGCCATTGGCAGTGGAATCATACATCCTTTGAAAAATAGTTCCCACATTGATAATGCGTTCTGATAAAGATGGAGGACATGGCTATGGGTCATCAGGTGGTCATGGACCACAATTTCCCATCATAAATTGGGTTCTGTCATACTCATCAAGTGATAAGGTCTGCAAGCCTGCTAACAATCCACTGTAAAATGGAAACTGTGTGTTCAGGATTGGGCATGAAAAAGGTTAGCGAGCACAAGTGAGCTGCACAAGTTGGTGGCCCAGACTCTCATATTATCTCCCTTTCTTGTACCTACACCTCTCCCTTAGATCCCACCTATCTGTAACCCCGTAGGAGGTCCCTTGTAACCAGCTGACTGAGAAAGTAACAAGCCAACCTTGGTTCATGGATGAGTTAGCTGGTATGTTGGTAAGCCAAAAAAAAAAAAAAAAAAAAAAAAAAATGACAGCTGCCTCAAACCTCCCCAATCAGCAATGACATTGAAAGAAAGCAATTTGGATAAATTGCCACAACAGGCAGAGCTTTAAGAAGAGTAAAAGAGAAGTGGCTCATGGTTACAGTATATACAAACTCGTGAGCAGTGGCAAATGGCTTGGCTGATTGGCCTGGAAGGAAAAAGTTGAGAAATCGAGGATAAGGAGATCTGGAGTAAAGGTTTGTGGATGGACTTGGAGGAGTAAGCATACTTTGTATGAAGATATTTGAATCACATTTTAATGCTCACCAAAGAGGATTCATCGACAGTGATAGGACTGATGTAAGGCCAACCGGAGGCATTAGCTTTGAAAAGATTGCAAGGGCCCATTAAGCCCTAAGCAACCAGTTTGTGCCTGCATACTTCTCTTCCTTGTGTCAGAGGATGATAGGCAAGAAGAAAAGTCATTACCCTAACAGTGTTAATTGACTATGACCATCAGAAAAGAGTAATACTGCTATTAAACATGGGAGCAGAGAGAAATATGTTTATCATTAAGGTGATCCATTTGGGAGCTACTTGACATTCCCTTGTCCACTTTTGATGGTAAATGGAAAAGCAAAGCAGTCGTGGAAACAGAAGTCCATGGCAACAAGGGATTCAGCTCTTCAGGAATTTGAGTCTAGATTACTACCAGGAAAGCCATCAAAACTAGCAGAAATGCTAGATGAGGATGAAGGGGACCTAGAATAGATAGTAGAGGAACAAATATTAGTTGTGGCCTCAAAGCCACGGCTGCAGGGCCCTGTACTTCATCCTACTAACCTTATAAGTTTCCCTGGTAAAAACTCCCCTTCTCTACCCCCCTTCCCCTTTCCCTTCCCCAAGTATTCATCCTGAGAGAACTCTTTAGTAAATTTTATGCACACCAACCTTTATCTTAGATGCAGGGAAGCCAATCTGCAACAGCTAGAGTTCAAGCAAGAGGGAATACTTTGAAGGCATGCTTGAGCTAGATGCATTCATTTTTTTCTAGAGCCAAAAAGGTGATTTAGTAGGAAAAGATGAAATTAGAGAAGTACCCAAGGGCCTCGAAGGCCAATTTTCATACATTGAAAGAGGAGTGGGACAGGCAATAGTGACTGGCCCTACTGAGTGTTTTAGCAAGTCAAATACTTAAAAGTATATGTTGAGTTTAGCAACAAAGAGAGGGACTTGTTCTTATGTATTAATATTCCAAAGCAATGTGACATTATTTTGACCTTCAAGTTTCCTTCAAGTCCTTAATTCTTTTTTTAAAAAAAGATTTATTTAATCACTTCTCAGCCTTTTGGCTAAGATCAAGCGTAAAAAAAGATTTACTTATTTGAGAGAAAGATTATGTGCATGCTTTCTTGCTCGCACAAGTTGGGGGAGGGGCAGAGGGAGAGAATCTTTAAGCAGACTCCCCACTGAGTGCAGAGCCCACGAGGAGCTCAGTCTCAGGACCCATAAGATCATGATCCAAGCCAAAACCAGGAGTCAAATGCTTAACCGACTGAGCCACCTCAAGCCCTTCAATTCTATGAAATTATTTGAGTTGTGTGCAGGCATCTCAGCAAAGAGCTCAGCCTAAGAAATCAATAAATTGAACTCAAACATTGCTCTGGATATATCTGGATTGTCAATAGCCAGACCAACATGTAGCTCTAGGAAACTGGCAATTTGAGGCTAAATATTTATTTATCCATAGTCACATTTCTTTTTCTGATGCCATTCAATGCAAGTTCCAAAAATAAAATTTAAACTTAAAATCCATAACAAAACTAATATATTTACTTTGGGAACACTTGGAATGTTGCTAAATTATTTTATTTACTAAGTAATTATGTTTGCTGGTGTTTGAGAAAAGCTGGAAAAAACATTGTATTAGGCAAATTATGACTAATATTGCCCAAACTGAGGCACCATGGACAATGGGAAAAAGAACTAGAAAGTCCACAAAGAAGAATTTTAGCACAGAGGATTAACTCAGAAAAAGCATATGTTGTGTCATTACATGAACTAATTTGTTGCTTAATTTATTAATTTTCTACTCAATGACATTGCACACCTTTGCTAAGTCTGCAGTTAAAATGTCCTGTCTGCAAAATGTTCTTACAATAAATATCCGAGCCCTCAGCTGTGCTATTGTATTGCGAATAGATCAATAAGTCTATTATATTTAAAAAAATTTACTTGCTTTTAAAAATCAGATTTATTTCTCAATTCCATATTATGTATTGAGTTGTAGTGGTTCTATTATCTTTCCTAGATATTATCATTTCCATTCTTTTTCCTATTTCTCATGTGTGGTAGAGTTAGAAAAAAATAATCTTAAAATGTAGAAAAAATTCTATTGGCATGAAATACATGCTTAACATAAAAAAGTATAGGAATCATATGCCTGTGATATCAATAAGAGATCTACTAAGTTGAACTCAGATGTATATTTCAGTAGATCATGCTTTACCAACTCACCAATTTTCAAATATTCTATGTCTAACTTAAGACTAGAGAAACATTGTACATTAGCATGAATAGAAAGACATTATTTTGTATTTCTCTAGTGCTCTGAAGATCTTAAGTACTCTATAAACCTTCTATAATGAATTAGAAATTTCAGAACAATCCTTTGAAGTGTTAAAATCTATTAAGAGCAAAATAAAAGCAATGTAATAAAATTTCAGTTATCCAGAACATTTAGGGATTAAATTATTCAATGTAGCTCTTTCCTGAATGTTTTCTCTCTTTAGGCACTGAGCATTTTAGTTTCAATAATGTTGGATGGAATTATTTTCTATAATTAAATACAAACTTTCCCAGGGTTTATTTTATTTTATTTTATTTTTTTAAAAGATTTTATTTATTTATTTGAAAGAGAGAGAGTGGATGAGAGAGAGAGCATGAGCAGGGGGAAGGGGTGAAGCAGACTCCCCCGCTGAGCAGGGAGCCCGACGCGGGGCTAGATCCCAGGACCCTGGGATCATGACCTGAGCTGAAGGCAGTCGCTCAACTGACTGAGCCACCCAGGCACCCCTTTCCCATGGTTTTAAATACTTAGGTTTTATTTTTATAAAAATAAACATAGTACATAGGTCAAAAAATTCAAATAACATCTCAAAATTTATAATAAAAAGTAGACTCCTGTCTTCTCCAAACCCAGACAAAACTACCTACAAATATTTAGGCTATCTCTTCTGGCATTTATCTCCATCTATTTAAATAGCATGGCTATACTGTTATTTTTTGATTTATGAAGCTTATATTTATTGTTCAAAAGTATACTTTATCTCATTTATACCACCAACCTCTTAAGCTCCTATTTACCCATTCTCTCAGTACAGTTAGCTGATAATTTGATAAATCAATATTTATTGTTAAAATCTTATTCTGATTACATAAATATTATTCATAATAGAACCTGCGGCATATACCAGAATTTCATTTCCTTTCTTGATCAAATGTTTTACCTGCAATTAGTCATTGCTTCATATTTTCCTTACTTAATGGTCTACCAATTCAGTCCAAACTTTCAAAATTTCTTAATATGACCAAATCTATTGTCATATTTTATTTTCTGGTTTTGTTTTTATTTTTTAGCAGTTTATTGAAATATAATTTAAATACAATAAACCGTACAATTGAAAGCATCCAAATTGATAAATTTTGACATATGTATACACCTGTGAAATAATCAGATAATGAGCATCTTTATTCTGCTTCTTTGTAAACTTTCCTTCCTGCTAAACCACATCCCTTCATAAGACAAACACTGATTTAAAAACTCTTTTTAATTAAAAAATGTTATATAAATGAAATCATAGTATGTACACTTGTTTTGTGTGGCTTATTTTACTTGGCAAAATTATTTTGATATTTATTCGTGTTGTAACATGTATCAATAGTTCATTCTGTTTTATTACTGAATAGAATCCCATAGAATGGACATACGTAGTTTGTTTCCATTTATCTGTTGATGGACACTGGATTATTTCCAGTTTTTGGAGAGGCTATGAACATTCATATATAAATCCTTGTGTGGATATATACTGTCATTTCTCTAAGGTAAATACCTAGGAGTTGAATGATTGAATTCTATGGGAAGTATATGATTAATTTTTAAAGGAATTAGCAAACTGCTTTTCCAAGTGGTTGTTTCATTTTAAATTTCTACTAGCAGTTGTATGAAAGTTCTAGTCCTTCATTTCTCACCAAAACTTCCCATGATATTGTCACTCTTTTAAATTTTATCTATTCTGATAGGTATGTAGTGGTGTCTCATTGTGGTTTTAATTTGAATTTCCCTGGTGACTACTGATATTCAGCATTTTTTCATGTGCTTATTTGGCATCTGTATGTCTTATTGGTAAAAGGTTCATTCAAATATTTTGCCCATTTTTATTGGGATGTATTTTCTTATTATTATGTTTTGACAGTTCTTTATATATTCTGAATACATGTCCTTTATCAGATATATGATTTGCAGATATTTTTTCCCAGTCTGTGGCTTTTTATTATCTTTACATTGTCTTTAGAAGGGTCGAAGTTTGTAATTTTGATATAGTCCAATTTAAATTTTTTTTCTTACATGGATCGTGCTTTTATTGTTGTATCTGAGAAATTGTTGCCTAACCCAAGGATGCAAGAGTTTGAGTATCAGATAGTGTTTATCTCATAGAATGAGTTAAGATATATTCCCTTCTCTTCAATATTGCAAAAGTAGCTTTTTGTTTTTATTTTTGATTTTGGAATCTTTTTTAAATAATTGATATTATATTTCCTTAAATTTTTAGTATAATTAGCTATTAAAGCTATATGAACTTCTCTTTAAACTTTACTATATAGTCTTTCTTCTGGTTTAAATTTTTCTTGTTTTTTGTTTCTTAAAGTGGAAATTGAGATTGTTTATTTGACTCTTCTTCATATGTGTGTATATATATATAACATAATTGGTTCAAGACCCTCTTTCTCTATATATTTTTCTAGATTGTATGTATGCTTGTGTATGTGTGTGTATTCAATAGATATGGAATGTGTTATGACAAAGTGATGTGTAAACCACTAAAAGGAATATGATCTCAAACACAAGAGATTCCACATGGATGTATGATGATTAGGTGAGATGTCTATGGACATTAGAATTATTTCAGACTAAATGTAATACAAGGCCAGAACACTAAGAGAAGCAAGTCTTCAGGGAAATATAATTTTTAACATGACTTTCCTATATGTTATCAATTGCCTAAGAGAAAGTTGACTTAAACATTTCTGTTACCTTTATAAACAAAAATATGTAAAAATTAAGAAATAAATTCACAAGAAGAGTATTTTTATTTAAAAACCTATAGAATCAAGTCTTCTTCTTCCAGGAAGAGGGAGTAGACATACCTTTTCTTATTCTTCCCACTAAGTTGAACTAAAAGCCCTGGAAATTTATATAAGACCATCATAAAAAGAGTCTGAAAGGTGATAGATTAGCTAGGTACCTTGGAGCCCAAGCAACAATATGATGGTGAGTTCCTTGGGTTTTCCTTTTGTTCCTAAATTTGGTGCTGAATAATCTGGCAGCCCCAAATGCCATAGGATACAGATGAAAAAGCCCCCAAAAAACATACTCTGTCAAGCCAAAAAGCCAGGAAAGTGGCAGTGAAGCAAGACAGAAAACTAAACAAGTACTCTAGAACAGTCACTCTAAAACAGTCAAATACAAGAGAAAAAGTTTTGGTCGTCTCTCTGACCTATGCCAGAAAGAGTGCTGAGTAGGGAGCCTAGACTTCCATGTGTGCTGGGTGATAATGAAGTACTTCAACCATCTTTCCAGAGAGTCAGAGAGAAGGCCAAGTAGATGGACTTTCATGCTCATCAGGCAGTAATGAGATCCATCTCATTGCAGTGTCAGTGGGAACATATGGGAAGCTTGGACTTCCACCCTATTAGGCAGTACTAAGATGGCCTTCTTTTCCCTCCTTGGTGGTGACTCAGGACTTTTACTACCACCCAGTCAGTGGTAATTGGGCTGCCCCCTCTCTATGTTGTGTCAGTGGAGGCCACAAAGGGAGCAGTAATGAGGTGCTCATATACCTTCCAGCTGGGAAAGTATCAGGAAAGGCCTAAACAGTAGGTGGGACTTCAGTCCTCACCCAGCAGTAATAATGAGCCACCCCCACCTCATTGTCAACAGAGGCCAATTGGGAACAAGGGCTTCTACATCCAGCTGGGAGTAGTTAGGGGGCACCTTACCCTCTCCTTGATGGAGCAGTGTCAGAGAAAGCTAATTAAACCAGAAGGTTTAAATAAGATCCAGAGTTTCAAATGTTCGTGTTTCAGTCAAAATCCACTTGTCATACCAAGAAACAGGGAGAAATCAAATTTAATGAATAAAAGAAGATAAAGAGATGCCAACATTGAGATAAGAGACATGTTAGAATTATATTCTCTGACAAAAAGTTGAAAGCAACTATCATAAAAATGCATCAATGAGCAATTACAAACACACTTGAAACAAATGTAAAAATAAAAAATATAGCAAAGAAATAGAAGAAATAAAAAAATCATGGAAATTTTAGAGCTGACAAACACAATAACTAAAATTTTAAAAATGAATGGTTGTTCTCAATAGTAGAATAGGAGGGAGAGAGGAAAGATCAGTGTACTGTTAAAATGAATGTAGGGGCACCTGGGTGGTTCAGTCATTAAGTGTCTGCCTTCGGCTCAGGTCATGATCCCAGGTTCCTCGGATCGAGCCCCGCATCGGGCTCCCTGCTCCGCAGGAAGCCTGCTTCTCCCTCTCCCACTCCCCCTGCTTGTGTTCCCTCTCTTGCTGTGTCTCTCTCTGTCAAATAAATAAATAAAATCTTAAAAAAAAATAAATAAAAAATTTAAAAAAATAAAATGAATGTAGCAGTAGACTGATAATTATGTATATGTAATAAAATATCTATAGCAACTACTGAAAAAAAACTATACAAAGAAGTACATTTAAAAACACTATAGATAAATCAAAATGTAATTCAAAAAAATGTTCATGTAATTCACAGGAAGGCAGGAAAAAGATAAAAAATAGAAACAACTAACAAAACAAAACAAAATCAAAATGGCCAACGTAAACCTTAATATCCCAATAAGTTTATTATATATAAATGGTTTAAATACACCAATTAAAAGACAGATTCTCAGAGTGGATTAAAATATGTGACTCACCTATCTGTTGTGTACAGGAATGTCACTTCAAATAAAACAATACTGACAGATTGGAAATACAGGGATAGAAAAATATATATTGTGCCAACATTCATAAGAGAAAGCAGGAGGAAGTACGATGATATATTTAAAGTGCCCAGAGAAAAAACTGCCAACCAAGAATACTACACCCAGGAAAACTGTCCTTCTGAAATGAAGGAGAAATAAAGACATTCTTAGATAAACATAAGCTGAGGGAGTTCATCACCAGAAGACTTCCCCTACAAGAAATGCTAAAAAGAACTCTTCAAGTTAAAAGACAAGAATTCTAAGTCCAACATGAAAACTTGAAAGTATTAAACTCACTGCTAAAGGTAAATATATAGTTAAATTCAGAATGCTCAGATATTGTAATGGTGGTAGGTAAATCACTTTTAACTCTAATATAAAGTAAAAAGACAAAAGTATTAAAAATAATCACAACCACAATAACTTTTTTTTTTTTAATTTTATTTATTTATTTGACAGAGAGAGACACAGCGAGAGAAGGAACACAAGCAGGGGGAGTGGGAGAGGGAGAAGCAGGCTTCCCGCGGAGCAGGGAGCCCAATGTGGGGCTCGATCCCAGGACCTTGGGATCATGACCTGAGCTGAAGGCAGACGTTTAACGACTGAGCCACTCAGGCGCCCCACCACAATAACTTATTAATGGATACACAGTATAAAAGATATAAAATATGACATCAATAGCATAAAATATGGCAGAGGGGACTAAAAGTGTAAAGTTTTTGTATGTGATTGAAATTAAGTTGCTATAACTTTAAAATAGACCATTTTAACATTGTTAAATTAACATTTAACAATGAGGTGTTTTATATAAACCTCACGTTATAACCTCAAAGAAGAAACCTCTAGTAGATACACAAAAGATAAAGAAAAAGGAAACTAAGCATACCACTCCAAAAAAATACACAAATCATAAAGGAGATAGCAATAGAGGAAGAAAGGAACAAAGGGACTACAAAACAGTCAGAAAACAATGAATGAAATGGCAGTAATAAGTCTGTACTTATAAATAATTACCTTAAATGTAAATAGATTAAATTCTCCAATCAAATGACACAGAGTGGCTGAATGGATTAAAAAACAAAAACAGAAGACTCACTTCAGCTTTATGGACACACATGGAACAAAAGTGAAGGGATAGAAGATGATAGTCCATGCAAATGGTAACCAAAAAAGAGCAGGGGTGACTATACTTCTATGAACAAAATGGACGTTCAGTCAAAATTGGTTATAAGAGACAAAGAAGGTCACTATATAATGATAAAGAGATCAATTCATCAAGAAAATACAATAATAGGAATCTAAAAAAAGCAAACTTATAGAAACAGAGAATAGATCGGTTGTTAGTGGGGGTGGTGTAGGGGAAATGGGTGAAGGTGGTCAGAGAGTACAAACTTTTATAAGATGAAAAAGTTATGGGGATATAATATATAGCATGGTGCCTGTAGTTGACAATACTGTATTATATATTTGAAAGTTGATATACCAGAATAAAACTTAAAATTTCTTAATACATACACACAAACAGTTGTAATTATGTGAGGTGTTGAATATATTACCTAACCTTATTATGGACATGATTTTGCAAAATATACATATGTCAAGTCATCATGTCATATGCTTTAAACTTACACAATATTCTATGTCAATTACATCTCAATAAAGTGGGGAAAGAAATAATTGTAAATACATATGTCCCAAACATTGGAGCATCTAAATATTAAAAGCAAATATTAACAAAACTGAAGGGAGAAATAGACAGCAATACAATAATAGTAGGTTATTTCAATACCCCTACTCTGAGCAATGGATAGATCTTCCAGACAGAAAATCAGCATGGAAATATTAGATTTTAAGAACACTGTAGTACAATTGGACCTAACAGATATCTGCATATCATTCCATCCAACAGTAACAAAATACACATTCTTTTCAAGCCATTATGAAGTATTCTTCAGGATAGATCATATGTTGGACCATAAAACAGGTCTTAATGAAGTTAAGAAGATTGAAATCATATCAAATATCTTTTTTGACAACAAAGTATAAAAAAGTCAATAGCAGGGGGGAAATTGGAAAATATAAATATGTAGAAATTAAACAACACACTCCTAAACAACCAATGAGTAAAAGAAGAAACCAAAAGGGAAATCAAAAAGTGTCTTGGAAATGCAACATATCAAAACTCATGGGATATGGAAAAAGCAGCTCTAGAGGGAAGTTTATACAATAAAAACCTACATAAGAAAAAAGGAAGATCTTCAATAAACAAGCTAACTTTACATCTCACAGAGCTAGAAAAAGAAGAACAAATTAAGCCTTCAGTTAGCAGAAGGAAAGAAATCATAAAGATTAGAGCAGAAATAGTGATTAGACACACAATAGAAAAGATCAATGGAACTAAGAATTGGTTTTTGAAAAGATAAAATTGACAAATCCTTAGCTAAACTAACCCAGGGGGGAAAAAAAAGAGGACTCAAATAAAATTACAAATAAAAGAGGACACATTACAGCTGTTACCACAGAAATACAAAGGATCACAGGAGATTATAGCTATAATTATATGATAACAAATTGAATAACCTAGAAAATATGGATAAATTCCTGGAAACATGCAACCTACCAAGACTGAGTTATGAAGAAATAGGAAATTGGAGCAAACCAATTTGAAGGTGGTCAGAAGGTAAAGAGACTGAAGCAATCATCACAATACTTATAGACAAAGAAAAGCCCAGGCATTGATGACTCCATGGGTGAATTCTATCAAACATTTCAAGAACTAACACCAGTCCTTCTCAAACTCTTCCAAGAAATTGAAAAGGAGGGGGCACTTCCAATCTCATTTTATGAGGCCAGCATTACACTCATACCAATGCCAGATAAGGACACCACAAGAAAAAAAATTATAGGTCAATAGCCCTAATGTACATACATGCAAAAATCCTCAACAAAATACTAGCAAAAAGAATTCCACAATACATTTAAAGGATCATATATCACAATCAAGTAGGATTTATCCCTAGGAGGTAAGGATGAAAATTTAACATATGCAAATCAATAAATGTGATACACCACATGAACAAAATGAAGGATAAAAATAGATGCAGAAAAGCATTTGACAAAATTTCAATATCCTTTTATAATAATATTAGATTGAATTGAACAACAAAATCCAACTATATGCTGCTTACAGGGGACTCACCTTAAATGCCAAGATGCATAAAATTTGAAAGCAAAAGAATATTAAAAAGATACACTAATCAAAAAAGAATCAGTTAACTTATAATATTAGTCAAAATAAACCTTAATGAAAAGATAACAGTAAAAACAAAAACAGGCATGACATAATACTGGGTGAATTCATCAGGAATAATAAACCTAAATTATATGCATCTAATGTCATAGCCTTTACATATACAAAGCAAAATCTGACAAAAATAAGAAGAGAAATAGATAAATAAATCCACAATAATAGATTCTTAACACAATTCTCAATAACTAATAGGACAAACAGGCAAAAAACTAATCATTAAAGGCAAAAGATTTGAATTTAGGATTACTAGCAAACCTTAAGTCCTGTGTAAGTACATGAGCTAAGAACATTTAATAGCAGCTCTATCAACAAAGCTAAGACCTGATCCTGAGAATCTAAATTTTCTCCAATTGTTTGTGAGATTCCCTTGTTTATGCAATTTCTTTTTTAAAAAAAGATTTATTTGGGTGCCTGGGTGGCTCAGTCATTAAGTGTCTGCCTTTGGCTCAGGTCATGATCGCAGGGTCCTGGGATTGAGTCCTGCATCGGGCTCCCTGCACGGTGGGGAGTCTGCTTCTCCCTCTCCCACTCCCCTTGCTTATGTTCCCTCTTTCGCTGTGTCTCTCTCTGTCAAATAAATATATAAATAAATAAAAATTAAAAAAAAAGATTTATTTATCTATTTGAGAGAGAGAGAGAGAGCGCACATGCACGCGCAAGTGAGCAAGTGGGGGGAGGGGCAGAGGGAGAGAATCTTTAAGCAGACTTAAGCCTACTTAAGCCAACAAGGGGCTGGATCTCACGACCCATGAGATCATGACCTGAGCCAAAACCAAGAGTCAGCTGCTCAACCAATTGAGCCACCTAGGTGCCTCTCATGCAATTTCTTTATCAAAGAACCTAGATTTACAAATAGTTCTGTTAATATGTTCTCAAAGAGATCTATGGAATATTGCACAGTAGTCTTCTGCAAGGGACAGTATTAGGCTCCAATACAAGCCATATTTTAGTCTACAGCCATCCATGGTCAAGTACCTTGATCATAATTTCCCATCAATAGAATTTCACTGCAATACAAACTGCAGATATTATGACAACTGACATATAATGGAGGCTCTTTTTCCATGCTGTGAGTCAAGGCTGGCTCCGGCACAAAGCCTATTATACTCTGCCCAATCTTACCTACTAGTATTTCCCAAAGTAACTTCATTACTACTAAATATAATAAGAGAATTAAAAATGTATTAGCAACCTCTATGTGGCAGATACTATGCCAGCGAGCAACAAAGAGATAAATGATCTCTAATAGCCATTCAGAATTTTAAAGGAGTGTACAGCTTTTAGCAGAGTATTCATAATTCACACTCAGTAAAAGTATATTGATTGAATAAACTGCTACTTATTAAAGGATACTTTATAAATGTAGTTGAATAAAATTGTATTGGACAAAACCAAGAATGCAGGTACTATATTTATTGTTTACAAAGATGCATGTATACACCTTGGCAGAACATCTCACTCTGGCCCAGACGTGAAAGGAGTCCTAGGAGGCATATTTCAAAGTGAAAGTCCCTTGTGCCACTTTGATTGGCTGATCGATTGATTCCTTTCTTTATGCAACAAATATTTATTTATTGTGTATTATGCATCAAGGACCAATGTGTCAGTGACTAACACTGACAAAGCTCTAGCTCCCTAGGTTTCATAAAGTTCACATTTTAGTTTGGGAGGCCAAGATTTTTAAAAAATCCCTCTCAAAACACAATTAATTATTTAATTGTGATTGTAATAAAGTGCTATCAAGAAGTATAGGGCTGTAGAGGATATAGGAATTTATTTATTTATTTATTTATTTATTTGTTTGTTTATTTATTTATTTAATAAGATATTATAACAAGGGATCCTGCCCTAGTATTGGCAGTGGAGGGCGGGGAGGGTGCTGTGCATGTCACAGAGTGGTGATTGAAGGCAATATGTTTGAACCATGCTGTGATGATAAATTAGATGAAGTAGAAGGGGATGGCCATGTATCCCAGATTGAGAGAACAGCCTTTGTGCAAAAGACTTATCCCTTCCCTAACAAATATAGTGTCCTTCATAAATGAAACCAAATGTGAGTAGAGTGAAGTAGTAGAGTGGAAAGAACTGTATCAAGATCATGCAAAGCTTTTAGGAAATGTTCATGATTTTCTTCTTTATCCCCAGAGAATAGAAAGCCTCCAAAGGAATTTAAATAAAAGAGTGAAAAAAATTTTAAAAGATTATTCTGGATTGACTCAGGGCAATGCAGGGACACCATTGGTTCCCACTGACCATAGAGCAAGAAAAACTCTCTAATGATCTGGACTAGCTTGGTCAATGTGGAAATAGAGAAAAATAGCTTCATTCAAGGAGTATTTAGTATGTAGAACAGAAAAAAAAGAAAGACCAGTCCTTGATTGGACATGAGGGTTGAGGAAAGGGAACAGTCATGGCTAGGACTACAGTTTCTCTCGCTTCATGGTGGTGGTACTCTTCTAGCAGTTTCTCAACAGTGGAAGGACAGCACACTGCAGGAGGAAGATGATGACGTCCAGTGTGAGCTGCCTTTGGGACTTCTAAGCAGAGATGTAGGCAGTTACATAGTTCATCTAAAATTTAGAAGGAAGATGTGGGCAAGAAATAAGTTGTTAGATAATCAGATGGCATTGCCTACGGCATAAATATGGAAGTAAAGCAAGTTTGGTTAGGAACTTTGAGGAACTCTTTTACTTAAAGACCACACAAAAAGAAGGAGCAGGTAGACACACAATGAAAGTGACATTTGTAGGAGAGAACTTATGGGTATGATATCTTCTAAGGCAAGGGGAGAGTGTTTTGAAACTACAGAGTGGTAAATGCTATTCCTCAGAATAAAATCTTCTCATTATATTTGAAGAAGGTTTACTTAGTGTTCTCTTTGAAATGCTAATGCTACCTGACTTTGCTTAGAGTGATGGTCTACTTGCTGCAGGTAATAGGAAATAAAATCGTTGAGAGCTGATGGCTTCATATTGCTAAGAGTGCCTGGTGCCAAATCTATTCTAGAATAACATTTATCTCCTGAATGGTATAATTTAGGATGTCTTCATTTAATTCACTGCTAATGTTGTATTAGAAGTTAATATGACTTGTCAGTGCATTATTGTATTCACATTGAAAAGAATTCTTCCTGACATTAAGTATGAGCATCCGAAAGTCTGAATGTGTTGGAAATCATGCATAAATACAAGTATTACATGATCAGTTACTTATATAGGAAATTCTCATTCACTCTCCTGTTCAGCAAACATTTCTTAATTGCGTAATATATGCCACCAGTTATTAAATGCTGGGGATGAAAAAAATTATCTTAAAACGCATTTCTTGTAAACCATCACACTGTTGGGGAAAATAAATGTGTGATGGGGAGGAGAGGTTGAGCCTGACAAGATGGGTCAGAGCTGGATTGTGAAGTACTTTCAGTACAAAGCGTAACATCACCATTTAGGGTAACCAAATAATTAATGACAAAAATGTCTCATTTATACACAATTTCTAGCTATAAATCAAGAAGAAATGATAAAATATCACCATTGTGCTTGTAATACCTCATTGATCTTGGCAAAGGCTGGTAACAAAAAAGAGATGAGTCATTCTTATGTACCTCTTAATGCAAGTATATGAGACAATCTATGAGATTTTCTTGCCTAAAATATAGAATCCAAAACAGATCGAACCGCTAGATCTGACCACCAATTTACAGGAAATGTATAGCAAACAAACAAACATGTTAAATAATATCATGGAAATACAATCAGAAAAATCTAGACAGAACAAATATCCCATCTTCTTCAATGACTACCACAATAACAATGAGAGTAAGGAAAGGATGAGTGAACACTCCTAGAGTAAAACAGGCCTAAAATACATAGAAACAATTGGAATTTATGGTCCCTATTTAGACCCTGATTCAAACTGTCAAATAAAAATGTACACAACAATCAGAGAATTATGAACACTGCTGGATTTGTTGCTATTAAGAAATTACAGTTTGCTTTTAAGTGTGATAATGTTTCATAATTCATTTTTTTAAGGAGTTCCTTTCTTGTATCATTTAGAGTTGAAATGCTATAATGCTTGGAATTTGTTTCAATATAATCAGGGATGGGATATAGATGAAAATAAGTTGGTTATGAGTTGTGAACTGTTGAAATTGGCTGATGGACATGTGAGTTTATTAGTTTATTTTGTTATTTTCATTACCTTTCTATAGGTTTGAAAGTTTCCATAATAAAAAGTAAAAAAAAGAAAAAAGAAAAAAAGAAAGTTCCTAATCAGAGAAAGTAAGGAAGGAAAAGGAAAGAGGTTTCTGATGGCAGCAAGCTGAAACTATTTAAGCAGCTGTTGTAGAAATGTGGACAAAAGATGATGAGGGATTTGGCCAATATTTTGATGATGGACCCAGTGATGGGGAAGAGTTTGCCAGGCTTCAGTTAGAACCATGTAGATGGAGGAGGTGAGAAGACTCTAAGGCTAGAGTTCTGGGCAATCTGATGATGAGATTAATCAAACAGTTTGCAGAGAAGCAAATATCCCACAGTTCCTTTTACTAATGTAACAATTTCGGGATTCTGGTAGGCTATCCAGGGTGAGCTCTCCAGCAAGAAGTTGAGGAGAGTCATGGGAGCAAGACAATAAAAAAAAAAAAGTTCATCCAGTTGATTTGGAGGGGTGAACTCAGCCCTGCTAGCAACCCCAGCCACCCCTCCACACCCTCTCCACCAACCCTTCCTTCCAACCTATCCCACATGGAACAAGAAGCTATCTGTTGGATAGTTGCTAGTTGTTTTTCTTTTCCTTTTCTTCCTGAAACTGCTAGGTTTGTTTGTTTTATTATACGAAGTGGGTTCTACAAGACGAGAGGATTTAGGGGACAGTTTGGAAAGATTAGTGAGAGAGAAGAGAAAGGCTCAATTTTATTAGAAGTAACTATGAAGAGAAATGTGTTGAGGAAAAAGGGGGAAAAGTGGCAGTTTTGGGAGGAAGGGAAACTTGAGGATAAGCCAGAGATGATTCAAAGGAATTTTATATTTTTCTAAGACAGAAATCATTATTTTTTTCTGCCATCTTTCTATCAAAACAAAAGACAAGAACATGTGTCATCCATTCATGCTCTGGGGTTAGATTTGTGTCTGATCCAGGTTGTGCTGAAAGGCTTTAAGGGCAGAGCAGAACAGCATGAGGATTTTCTTTTCCAGTGGGGTTCTGTAGTAATGGGTACCTCAGAGAGAACTGGGGAGAGAGAGAGAGAGAGAGAGACATGCATTCGTATTAAGGGTGTTTTGTGCTGGATTTTAGCCTTCCATTTTTTATTACTATGTTTATTTGCTATAAAGAAGATCATAGAAGTTCCACCAAATTTTATATATTAAAAAAACCCAAAAAGCATGTGGAACAATTGTAAGAAAAATAAATGTGAGAGTTGTATAACATTTCTGGCAGGAACAGGGCAGTATCTTTTGAAGATACCGCAGAGGCATTAGATAGGGGGCCAGGATGGGTAGACAGTTGCATTCTGGAGATTGGAATCATGTAAAAACATGGTAGGATATGTACTTGGCCATGTTTGCAACACTTCGAAATATATTATGCCCCTTTTGTAGATCAGAATAAAGAGACAGTGGTATTTGTACAAGTATTTGACAGAGTCAGTGCTTGATAGATAGGGTTATCAGCATTGTCACTGTCTTTGTCACCTTTGTCATAAATCATGAAAACCAGTTGAGAGAAAAAAGTAGACACGGGGAAACACCATATGGACAGGGGCAGCTTCAGCGGCCAGAGCTTGCTGTGCTACATCAGAATGTTCCAACACAGTGGGTAGGATGCACTGCTCTTTCGGTCACTTTCCCTAGGACTGGCAGCTGCAGTGTCTACCTCCTGCAATGAGATGCTCTCAGTTATCTCCAGTGGGGCGGAGGGAACAGGAGGACCCATGTAATGTTGACAGAAATTATCTCTAAAAAGAGCAATTTAGGGCAGTACAACAAATAATCCGGCATGCGAGGAGAAATGAAATATCAGCCTGCAAGTATATTAAGTAGGGACAGAGGAAGGTTCAAAAATGGGGAGAGTGTACTTGAGCCTGAATTGGGTATGATTAATTCCGAAGAAGCACAGACCTCTCACTCATGGGGCATGGTTATTTGAGATAGACTCAGGTGATAGCTAGAAAGGAGGACATTACTGAAATTGGCTTTATAATTAAAATATGGGAAGATCGGCACATTTCTACAGGGAAAAAGAGGCCAGAGTTTCACATTAGATTGTCATAAAACAGCTAATACAAATGTTGTGAAGGCTTATTCTTAGAATAACATTTTCAGTAACAATGGAGCACATTTTAGAACAGATGATCTCAAGATTGTAAGCCACGCGGAGGTGGGATCCACGAGTCTTCTCTTGTATCCTCCCAGTGATTCCAGTAGAGGCAGGAATGTAATGGATAGACAAGGATTTTAAAATTAAGCATAATGGTGACCTGAAAGGAAATTAGATTGGAACCTTTTCCTTGATATGGCTTTATCACTAACCAGACTTTTGATGTGGCAACGGTTCCTTTATTAGTAAAATGAGCATACTGGGCCAGATATTGTCCATGTTCTCATTTGTGACTCTAAGAGGAATTAGTTCTAAATTAGATATAAATAAGGCCTGATGGGCATACACACACACACTAAAATAAAGCATCAAACCTAGAATACATTTTCTCTGTGAAAATGAGCCACCATAAATAAAATGTTGAATTTTTATACTTAAGGCAAAAATGTCATAAACAATGTAGTTTTCCCAGTGGATCCTCCATGGCTTTGCCCAGATTCCCCTTCTGGCTGATGGACCTACCCCCTAGTTGTTTGGAATGTCGGCTGCTAAACGCTCACAGCAGCCTCCTTCACTGGGCATTGCCCTTGGCTGTGAACTGAACTGAACTGATTCAAGGTTATGCCCCCTTAGAGGGAGCTGCACAAGGCCCCATACTGGCTGCTAGGGGGATAAAGGCCAACACCCTTGCCTCATTTGACACAATTCTTATGGGACATTCCATCCTTGGAGCCCCAGCTGCAGCTACGTTGCAAATTAGCTTCTCCCACTGCCCAGTTCCACCATCTTTCTTTCCTTATAGCTGTAGCTCTCAAGGGTGCTCCCTGGTTAACCTGCATGCAAGTCTCCATCCCACTGCCTGTTTCCACGGAACATGGTCTAAGATGCAATGTCATCAAATATACCTGTTTATTCACCTTAACAGTGGATATTTGCAAATGGACTTCAGGCTCCTTCTTGGATTCTCAAATGCCCATGTGCACGTGTTGTCAGCTGAGAAAAGAAGCAGGACTGAAATAAAGCACGAGCCTGTATCTGGGGTCTTAGAATTGCAACTCAGAGAGCACAGATTCAGGTAGCAGCACAAATTGTTTCCCACTAGGGAATAAGAGTCAAGGGTTTTTAAAGACAAAGGGGAATGCTCCTATATGCTTACACAGAATTTTGATTGGTGTTGGTGGCAGAAAACTAATTTTGGCCAAACATAATTGGTTGCTAAGGCTATCACTAAGCAAAAGTCTGTTACTGTAGCAAGTTGCAGATGTTCTTGCAGACTCCTTGGAATATGTGCAGTTTGACCCAGTTGAAAAGTTCATGGTTCTACCCGGTGAGGACAGGCATAATAAGGTCCATCTCCTTAATGGGCCTCCCCGCTCCATTTAAAACCCCCTGACAGAAGGGACTCCAGTTCATTTCACCTTTCACAATGTCATTCCTTGTGTCACCCAAGACAGTAGTTTCAATATGAGCCTTCAACCATCTCAGATGAGATAATACTTTATTAGCCTTCAACCTGGGGTTGGTGAAAATGAAGTTCGAGTCCTTTCCTGTTAGATCAAGTGTGTAGTCATGTAGACATGGGATAAAGCTGGGCTTGAGGACTTCATGATGACGTGCTTCCCTCTGCAGCAATATGTTAGGATAATTGAGAGAGTAGTGTGTTTACATAAGGTTCTCTAATCCCCATAGATGGATGGAAAACTGTACATAAAACCTAAGCATCTGGAAGCCTTCTTTCACTGATGAGAGAGGAGAGAGGTAGAAACTTCTTAAAAATACAGGACAGTGAGAAAGAAAAATTCTCAGAGCTTAACAAAACAACTGATCTCAACTTTCTCTTTGGTAATAGAAGGAACGCCTTCCCTTCATAAATGGACTGGGGGCAAATATAATCATAGGTGTTTCACTCATTTGTGTGTTCCAATTGAACTTTTACTTCTTTTGGAATGCAGAGTTTTCTTAACCAAAAGGTAAGAGAGAAGAGGGAAAAACAAAAGCAAATTTTGTCCCTAAAAAAGGGAGCATGTACAACACATATAAATAAGTTTTAAAATGCTTTGAATAACATTTTTCTATGTGGATATTCCATGACAGATGCAATAGTATCTGTTGTTCAGGCTTTTAGATTTTTGAAATCATAGGAAATTAGAGTAGGACATGGTTGAATATGAGGAAATATTCTGGAAGCCATGACAAATTGCATTGTTAGAGCCTCTTAGGATGTCCATGACGTCAAATGCAAAAACAGTCTCTTTCAATTTTGGTCATTATCCTAACTCCAATTAATTTTTTTTTTATTCTAGTAATTTAGAGCAAAACAGATCTACTTACTATTCTTAACTATTTTTCAATGTTATTGTGAACTTCAAAATTTTTGAAAATTCCAATTACCCTCTACATTGATCATAAAGCTATTCTGCGTAAGGGGTGGCTAACTCTTCAGTAATTAAAAAACAAAAAACCCTCCAGGAGTGTGGAGCCTGGGGCCAGAGAACACAGAGCAGGAACTCTTCTGGTATCCTCTCCCAATACCTTTCTATTTTCCTTATGACCAAATTAGTTCATCTTACCCCTTCTTCCTTTCTCCTTTGGCCCCATGACTTTTCCATATTAGTTCTATTTCTCCTTTCCCAGGTGAAAAAAGGAAAAGATGTTACTATAGCTACCTTTGTGTGTGTGTGTGTGTGTGTGTGTGTGCAGAGTTTTATTTACCAGGGGGCCTGAGGGCATCCAGGAGGAACAAGTGAGAGAATCATCAGTATATAGCCAGAATTCATGTTCAATGCTGGATTGCTTGGGAAACTGGCTTATTAACTGCTCCATTTCTTTGTGTCCTTTGGAATAGTGATGCTTTCCTTGATCTGAGCTAGTGATTTTTTTTCTACATTGTACAGAAGATATGAGTTTTCTTTCCTCATTTCCAATGGCTTGCTGATCAAGCTAGCAGAAAGTTAAGGGCAAGTCATGGCTCTATTCATCTCAGGACATCAAGGAGCTCCTTCCAGTGCTCAAATCCTATTGCCATCTTGGCCTGTTGAAGATGTAACAAGTTTTCAGTGAAATTCTTTGTGTCTTTTGAGTGTATACCCTAAGGCACAGGGAGAAATTGAGCAAAATAAACCATGTCATCCAAGCTTGGCACAGTGAAAATCTTGACTTAGGGCTACTTATTTGGTTATGAAATAAAATCACAGACAAAAGCATGTGAAAATAGACTTTTCATTTAAAAGTCCCAGAATGCTCTAATTACTAGGCGGTAATTTACTCATTCCGTATAGGTTTGTCCTATATGTTTTTTTTCCAGTCAGGCAAGTTCGGGGCTCAGTTCCAAACCACACAGTTGGAGGTAGAAGGCAGGAGGCTAGTCTGCTGTTTTAGCATGACCTCAGTAAAAGTTCTATTTTGACCCAATGTTGCATTAGGGATCTCTGTATTTGCTGTCTCCCAATCACACCTCCTGTTCCTGGCACACAGCATGATGCTAGGAGCTAGCTTTTAACAACTTCACCCTATTATAAATAACCAAGGGTATTGTGGGCACAAAAAGCTATGAAGGGTGACTATCTTATCAAGACAGCAGATCAGTGGCTGGGACCATGGCCAAAACACTCACCAAATTCACTAGATGGACAGGGTACATTTGTAAACTTACTGATCAAATCCAGGAAGTAAAGTGACATTTTTCTGCAAAATACGACTTACTCTTTACTGTGATTCTAAATTATAGGAAAAGCAGCCACACCCTGGAGGATTCCAGCAAATTGCACTATTTGTGCACAAAAAGCTGCTTAGAATGAAGGGTTAGCCTTTTCCGTCATAAAAACATTTTATGTGATTGGCAAATCAGAAAGTGGTCAATCAGCAGACAGTTATAGAGATGTTTTTCATCTCTGGTAACAGCGGGATGCTAATGGGAGAGTTAAGACGAAAAGGAAAAAAAAAAAAACAACAACATTGATTTGTTGACAGAGGCCTAGCAGCTGTCACAGTAAAACATGGTTCTCTTGCACTTAATCAATGTCAGTCTCCAACCCAATCGTTTTGTAGCCCAGATGAGAAGCAATCAAGAGGAACACCTTCATAAGCATGAAGCTTGCTAGATGGGGTTCAATGAAGTGTGTCTTTAAGCTTAGGCACTCAAAATGTGATGCATGACCCAAACCTAATCAGAAATGTTTAACCCTTTGAAAGGAGGCAGCAATTACTTGCTTGTTTTTTTTTTTTTTTTAAAGAAAAAATACGTTTCCTACTCCATCTACAATTTTTAAGATATCCTGTGTCTGTTTTGATGCACAATTCTTTTTCTTGCTGGATAAGGTGAAGCATTGTCATTAATCATGGTTCCCATCTTCAAGTGTAGGGTGCTATTTTAAATGCATCTCATTTCTCAGAAAGACAATACAAGAACAGTGACTAATTTCACTACCGATTTTCTATGGTTTCTTTCTGTGTGAATGTTTACTTCATGAGATGGCACCTTTATTATTATGCCTCTGGCCCAAGGATAATGGCTTAGGGGACTTATGTCCCCTGCAAATCAAGACCAGCTTAAGGACCTCAATCATATTTCCTGTAGAATGAGATTTAATTTCATGTGAGTTTCTTTTTTCCGCTGACCAGTGGGTATGATGCTCTGAGAAACAGGACGCCAGTGACAGGCTCACTCAAATGGAGAGAAATTCCACGCAATGCTCGGTCTCCCAGCTTGGAGGAGATGCCGGCGCTCCTGGGCCACCACACACCTCTTCACACCATTGCTTCGGCAGCGCCCAGAGAAGCCGAGTCATCAGGGATTATATTTCTTTCTAGTTCTCACAGAAGTAGGATTCCTAAGTGGTGGTGGAGGGAGTTGCTTGGGAGTGGGCTATGAACTATCTGGGGAAAGAACAGAAGAACAAAACCTACTTCCTCACTTAATATGAAATACCAGAGCCAGAAAAATGTATTCTCTTCTTTTGCATCATTTTTTCACTGTAGGTACGTTTGTAAACTTACTGATCAAATCCAGGAAGTAAATGACACTTTTCAGAAATAATCTGTGAGTTAGGAGATACATTATATATATATATATATATATGGAGAGAGACAGAGAGACAGTCAGAGAGAGACAGAGACTCAAAGCACTGATACCTAGTATGGGATGAGGAAAAAGTATTCAGTAGAGATTAAGAAACAAGACTCCTACACAGTAAATTATTATTTATTTATTTATTTTAAGTAGGCTCCCTGCTCAGTGTAGAGCCCAATGCAGGGCTTGAACTCAGGACCCTCAGATCAAGACCCCAGCCAAGATCAAGAGTCAGAAGTTTCATTGACTGAGCCACCCAGGTGCCCCCTGCATAGTAAATTATTAATCATGGCTTGAGATTGCCAGGAAAAAATTGACAAGAAATTAAAGTGAGCTTTTATCTTTAAGACAATTGTATATCCCTAGGCTTTTTGCTAACGAAGTTATTTTAATTTCACAATTCAGGTATAATCTGTTTAATGGGTTGATTATAATGGTGTGAATCAGGAGGGCTTTTTAAAAAAGATTTGATTTATTGAGAGAGAGGGCGAGTAGGGGGGAGGGGCAGATGGAGAGGGAGAGAGAGAATCTCAGGCAGAGTCCCCGTTGAGCATGGAGCCTGATGTGGGCCTTGATCTCAAGACCCTGAGATCATGACCTGAGCTGAAATCAAGACTCAGATGCTTAACCAACTGAGCCACCCAGGCACCCCAAGAATCAATAATCAAAAAGAATCAAGAATTCTAAAAGATTCAAGATTAGAATCAAGATTTAAAAAAAATCAAGTTTTATACCAGATTTCCCACTGGTCAGGTATGCCACTGGCATTGGTTAATGCTTTCGTTAATAAGAATTCAGTTACTTCTCCTGTTAAAAGATAAACTGAGGCATATTAAAAATTTCAAGAATATACTTGATCAAAAATTGATTAGACTCAGAAGTGGTCAGGGGCACTCCACTGATAGGAGCTGGGGGAAAGACTTTATAGAGAGGATGTGGAAGCCAAGCAGGGATGTGATTTGATTGGCTACAGTTTAGGCAGTTGCCTTGTTTGGGAAGACCTAGTTGGCTGTTTGTGGTTCACTGTCCATAGGTTTTGATTCCTTGACCTTGAGGCATTAGCGGCTCAGGTTTTGCTTTGCTCACTCAGGCTCCTAGACCATCACAGCCACCTCAGACCAATGGCCTCTTTGTTTAATTAATTTCACGCTCCCAAACTCAAACTGGTACCGTTTTTTACATTTGTGACGATTTGGGGTCTAACATACAGAAGTCTCGATTTACTATGACTAGTGAAATGAAAACAAAATCAAAACAAAACAAAACAAAATTAACAAATAGATTGGAGGATCAAACAGGTGTCGTGACTTTGTATATGATAGTACTGCCTCAAAACAAAACAAATTCATGGCCCTCACTGTGGGGAAAGGCTATTCTTGAGTTTTTTTAGTGAGCTAGGGATAGACCAGGGAAATGTGTTGTTTAGTAACCATGTACTACAAATTCCAAATATGTAAAAAGCCATCGATACTTTTCTTTACTTACATGCCGCCATTGGCTTTTCTTCCTGGTTTTGTTGCTGTTATTATTGTATATGTAAACAATGTTTTAAATATTTTCATAGGTGTGCTTGTGACTCCTGTCTCTCTAACCCATGTTTACTGCATAAATTATTAAATGACTCCCAAACAGCAAATTCATCTGTAACAAACATGTTTAGGAGCATAGCTATGAAGACGGTGGAGAGAGAATGTACTGAACAAATTCTTAATGCCCTTGTCCCTCACCAAGATTTTGGCCAACTTCTCCTTCCCCAAATGTCCAAATCCGAAGGATTTATCATCTACTAAGTTAGATGGAGGTAGAGAGGCCAGGTGGGGAAGAGGGCTGCCAGTGCCAGGCTGCTCGGGCCCTCTTTCCCCGCTGGATATTCCTTTCAGCCTGGGCTTACAACGGCACTTGACAAGGGCTTTTATTTTGCATATCTGATACTTCTTTAATGCTGGAGCTTTTGTCTCCAAAAGCTTTTGTGGAAAACGTTTTTTTTCTTTTTTTTTCCCCCTTCATCAACACTACTTCAATATTTATCAGATCAGAGGTGTTATATTCTCTTTATTATCAATCAGTCAGGGCCTGGTATCCACATACATTGATTGATAGCTACTGAAATGCTACCATGGAGACTGGGAGTTGGACTTGGATAAAGATGGGTTACTTACATGGTCTGAACACAATTAGATAAGCATCTCTGAGTGCCTTTTCTTAATATGGAGACGTGTTAGACACCTGAAGTAAAGGAAAAGCCCAGTGAATAAATGAATGAGGCAGGCATTTCACATGCCATTGAGGTAGTAGGGATCCCTAAAAAATGGGGGCCATTATGTGTGTGATGTTTGATCATGAAAAATTTCAAAGGTACACAAAAGTAGAGAGAAGAGTAAGTAAAATGAACAATCAGAAACTCGTCCTCTAGATTTAACAATGGCTACTTACTGTTTGGCCATATTGGCTTTATATATCACACACATGCACACACACACTTTATGTATATGTATGTGTATGTAGGTGTGTGTGTATAAAATATATATATAATCATATATATCTATGACATATATTAAGGTACATAAATCATATATGTATATGATTTTTGCTAAAATATATTAATATAAATTACAGAACATACGGGTTTTGAAATCATTACAGGATTGTGACTATTGCGTGCTCATTTAGCTTATTTTCATTCGAGTTATGTGAGAGACACCTGAAGTGTCTCTAACAATACACCAAGTGAATGTTAAGAATCTTAAACGTCATTTTTATTGTGGTGACATCCTTTCTTCATTTGAGGATACAGTTTCTTATTTGTATTAGTTGTTCATGGAAAATATAGTTGAAAATGCAACATTCATTCTATACAAATTAGAATATTTCTGACAAGTCCCTGGGTAGGTGTATTTCTCTTAAAAGTATTTTTTCAAATCCATGGAATATAAAAATGTTAGGATAGTATTCAATGAAGGCAAACCAAGACTTGGCCTCTTTTGCTACAAGGGGGTTTTCAAAAACTCTAGGATTATGACTTACATATCTCTGGAAAGGGTATTGCACCTCCTTGCTCCTGAGGGACATAGGTTCTAGAATTAGGATTTAGGCTTACTTTAAATTGTCCCAGACCTTTAAGAATAGAGACGGTATGTGTAAGCATGGTCACACTGGGGTGCATCTGGCTAAAAGTCTTTTACTTGCTTCAAATACCAACTGAGGGGTGCTTGGGTGGCTCAGTCAGTTGAGTGTCTGCCTTCAACTCAGGTCATGATCCCAGGGTCTTGGGATCGAGCCCCACATTGAGCTCCCTGCGCAGCAGGGAACCTGTTTCTCCCTCTCCCTCTGCCTGCCGCTCCCCCTGCTTGTGCTCTCTCTCTCTCAAATAAATAAATAGAATCTTAAAAAACAACAACAACAACAAAACCCCAAACAAATACCGACTGAAACGATTAATTCCCATGGAGTTATCAGTTGTACTTGCATCTGACTTGATAACGATGAGGCAGGAGGGAAGGGAGGCCAGGGAGACAAGTTGACCAAAGTAAAGTTGTTTTGGTTTTAGGCTGACCCTTAACGTAAAAGTCAGCAGGTCATAAAAAGAGTCATAACGTCTGATTCGTGGAAAACCACAAGACCCCACTCCCTCCAGGAGTAAAAGCCACATAGGCTGCACATTCTTAAAACTGCTCCCTGTGGGTAATTTTGCAACCCTAATCACAACCCTAAGACAATGAAAAAACTAATCACCTAATGTAAGTTAAAGAGTAAGCCCCTCCCTGTACGATTAGCTAATTAAAACAAAACAAAACAAAACAAACCCCAAAACTTCTAAAACCCTTTGATAGAGGCAGAGGGGAGGTCCTATTCCTCATCTGGGAGGGGAGACCACTTTCGTCCGTGATATGGCTCCTTTCTTACTTCTACACTTAATAAACCTTTATCCCTTTCTCTAAATGGCTTGCCCTTGAATTCTTTCTTGCACAAAGCCAAGAACCCTCATGGCAATAGGCCTTCCTCTTGGGGCCTCAACTGTCTGGCATCAACTATGCTTCTCTTTGTCTTAGTCTTTCCTAGATTCCAGATCATGCCCTACCTTCCTTTCTACCTGACATCCCGATTTTATTCTTGTCTATGGCCAAGACGGCAGACTGTAGTCTCACTCCCATTAGCTTGTCCAGCCTTTGTCTAGATATCTGCACTCAAGGGTACTCTTTCCTAGAACGGTGCCCAAGGATAAATGTACTATTTTCTTATGTTTGCCCACTGGTTTTTGATTTAAAGAATACTTTCCCATGCAGTCTGCTTAACAGTTGCCTCAGCTCTAAGATTTTCCCATAGACTAATTGATCTTTTGGAGCCCTTTTGCTGGAGCTGTCAGAGTGTAGGAAGAAGATGATTGACATGGGTGGTGGCTCTCTGGCTGTCCCTTTATTCTACCACAGTGGGCAGTGGGCTGGGCTCAGGGTTCTCCCAAGGACAATGTCATTCATATAATTGAGTTAGTTGAGATAAAGCACCTAGCACAGAGGTTACCTAGCACATGGCAGGTCTTCTAGACATACCAATTTTCCCTTTTCTGCCTTCCAGAGAAAGAGGGAGCTGGAAGGAGGGAAGGAGAGAGAGAGAATCTAAAGTGTGTCTTAAGAGATATTTCAGATTCATATCTGAAGAGATCATGTCTTTTCACAGCTGACCATATTCTTTCACTGAATTCGGCTGATGCTTTAAGGTGTACTTTCCTGTGGAAGGAAATGTAGGGGATAGCTGCCTTCAGCAGTTCACCTAAAACTAGATTTAGATGTGTGACTGTCATGCCATAGAGTTCCTACAAACTTTCAAGAGGGTAACACATCAGAGTGGACTAAATCCTCAGTTTGCCTGCTTCTCTAAATGACCCTCTGCAACCTGGAAAAGAAAAATTCACACGTCTATTACAACCAGTAAACACCTTCTGAACACATTGCTAGGCTCTGAGAGGGTGGCAAAATGACTCGCCTATAGATCATATTTTTCCCACTCAGTACACACACCCACACTGGTGAAAGCAGCCGCTTTCTGGCAAGACGGAGGTCTCCCAAGTCTGAGCAGCTCACTTATAAGATGGTGTATTCCCTGGGACTGACTACCCAAGCAACATACTAAAGCATCTTATGTAATAGTCACATCTTTTTGCTCCTAGTTCTTTTTGTGTTTTTGCTTAAGAGAAGGCCAGGCAAATGGCTCCCAAATGTTCTCAATTGACAGCAATTTTTGTCCATTTACACATGAAAGCATGTGGAATGAACAGGCATGGAAGGAGAGTAGCGGGCAGGCCCATGGAGCCAGCAGAGAGCATGGTCTCCATGCTAATGGGAGAGATTATAAGAAATCAGGCTTACCAAATCTTTCCCTGAATGTGCTATTAAAAGGAAGCCTCACAGATTCTTAGTTATTTGGTCACCTCTCTATGCAAAGCATTTGGAAGGTAATTCTGGGTGTTATTTGATCAATGGAAAGCGATGAATCATCACATTTCAATAATACCGAATGTACAGGAATGATAAATGAGCAAGTGATTGGTGTCCGGGTAATGAAAGGGAATGCAAGCAGTGCAGATGTGGCTCAGCTCTGGACGTGCAAATTAACCAGTAAGGCACATTTGTCAGAAATTTCTCACTCAGGGTTTTATTTATTCCCCTCTCCTTCCCCCGTCATTTATCTTTTCTTAATGTTTAATTAACGGCCCGAGCGATGCTTCGGTAGCTCAGATCAAGTGTACAGAAAAATCCCTGATAACTTTTTCTCTTCTTTCCACATTTCATTTTAATTTTTGTACAGATGTGATACTACTTTCTGCGCTGTCTTATGCTTGGTTCTTATTTAAAATTTCTTTCATTTGAACATGAAAATTCTTTACCTTTAGCATTGAGTACGGTGCGGCGTTGGTTTGTGGTCAACTTTATAATGGCTATGTAACGAAATGAGAACTCTGAATGACTTCAGAGTAAATGCTGGATTTCCAAATCCACTCTTACAAAGTGCAAATGCATTTATAAGTTACTTATTTTATTAGTAGCTAAAGAGAAGAGATTAATGGGAGATGTCTTGGACCTGAAAAAAATAAAAAAACAAGTGTCCAATCAGTGTACATCCTGTGTAAAATATAATTAAGGTATGTTTCTGAAATTATTTGGAGAACAATTCCCTTGAAAATCAAGCATATTGTGTTTGAAAAAAATCAGGATTTTTTATGATGTGTTTTTCCTTTCTTGGTTGATTTAGCTCATGCAGACAAGGAAAAAAAATGTACTGTGTCTTTCCTAAAGTTAGATTATAAATATTCCATGTGCAGAATAATAATCTTAAATCAATTTGGGTTGCCCTTTACATCTCCCCCACCCCAGAGCTAGTCCTTAAACCATATAAAGCGATTTGTCTGGAGTCCATTAAGGATTTATTGTCTATCAAGTATGCACACCCTGTGTTACCATGGGGTGAGGAAACCTTACTACAAATTAGAGTATATGGCTTTATTAGCTTCCTTCGGTTGCTGTAACAAATTACCACAAACTTGATGGCTTAAAACACAGAAATGTATTCTCTCACAGTTCCGGAGGCAGGAGTCTGAAATTAAGGTGTGTCAGCATGGGCATGCTCCCTCTGGGAATCCTTCTTTTCCTCCTCATCCTCTGGTGGCTCTTGGTGCCCCTTGGCTTGTGCTGCATCTCTCCAATCTCTGCTTCTGTCTTCACATGGCTGTCTCCTTTTCTCCCTGGGTGTCTCTCTTCTGTGACTCTTATAAGGACACTTGGCATTGGATTTAGGTCCCACCTGGATAAACCTGGAAATTATCTCATCTCAAGATCTTTAATTACATCTCCAAGATCTTTTATCCAAATGGTGTAACATTCATAGATTCCAAGAGTTAGGGCATGGACATATCTTTGGGGCAGGGGGGACACCATTCAATCTTATATGATGGCTTGGGTCGAGACTGCTAAAAACAAAGTTGGAACTTGATGAAGTACAACTATAGTTTTCTACTTCATGAACCCTCCTGAGATTTTAATTTGGCCATTTTGTTTCAGTACTACTTCCCAGTTTGTCTGCAAACTCTTACCATGCCAGTAAAACTTTGCTCTGCAGCTAGAATAATTAGAATAATGCCTTCTACGTAGTGTGTGTGAGATGAACAGCTGTTAAATAAATGAGCAAATGAACTGTCCCTTTTATAGGCTTCATTATGGAAACAATATCTGGTTTTTGAAAGTTTTCCAAATATGGTTTGGAACTATAATATTGAAACTGATTTGGAGGCATACATCCCCCCAACACTCAGTCACTTCTAGTGTGATATAACCTACCAATTGAGGGTTGCTGCTCTAGAAAATATAAGATCAATGAATCTTTTGGATTAGGAGAGTGGCATGCTAAATCCACATATAAAGGTTGTACCAGGAGAAAGATCTAGCATTCAGAGCATCCTAAATTTAGCTATAGTGAGGGTGCATAAGAAGGGTTTGATAAATAGTGGGAATTAGTCGAGAAGGCCATGGGGAATTTGGGGAAGGTTCTGCTTGTAGAAAGCTGATGATTTTATTCCAGAGAGCAGGATGATCAGATGGATTATATTGTTTAGCGTCCTTTTTATCAAAATGGAGGTTATTTTTATCTCCCTCTTTCATTAAGAAGATATTATGAATGTATCTTTATATACAGAGACATAAAAACAAAAATAATTCCAATAACTCTGCAACTCAGAAATAAACTTGTAAATCCCCACGTGGACAGTTCGATAAGGACAGTGAAGGTGTTTGACCTGGAGGGGAAGTTGGATCCATGATGAAGAAAAGAACTGAGTCTTCCTGATGCTTCAGGGCAGCGCTGACCATAAGGGGTAATGAGTCAAGTTGAACCCTAAAGTCAAAAGCCAGAGTAGAAAGAAACCTGGGACAGTGTTGTGAGATGATGTAGGACAAGTGGTCCCGGATGTCTGTCCTTGGATGGTGCCAACAGGTTGCTATGGTTACAGACCTGATGGGTCAGGGGAACTGGAAAGTACCAGAGAGCATGAGATTCAGGAGGGATGACTCACAGGAGAGTTGGAGGAAGACTCCCTAATGGGAAGAAATTGTTGAAGCAATAATTTAATCATGCCATGATGAACATGGCCATAAAAGATCACAACAATCATTTCCATACTGTGATTTTTAAATTATTTTATGATTTATAGCATGACCACTTCTAAAATTGGAGCAGATTCCAACTAGAATCATGTATCCATTGTATGTTTGTGGCCGTGCTGGCCCAGGCTGGCCTTGGTACCTAAGGCAGGATCTCTTATTCCCAGGGGATGGAATTGAACTCTGAGCTGATTGTGATGCATACTCAGGGTTAAGAACCCCTACTCCAGGATAGCCAGTTCTAAAAGACTTGGTGGCAATTCTCAGTGTCCAGAGTTTGGATTGATTTGAGGAGCAGGATCTAATCCTGTGAGAAAGTCATTGGCAGAAGCAGTCGAGGTCATCAAGGTTCATCAAGGTTAGGGTTTAGGTGGAGGGAGCCATCTGGGAGATCCGGACTGGGGCTCATCAGACAGACCAGCCACACACATGGGGGTGCCATGAGAGGCTCAGAGGACTAAATGCAGCCCAGACACAGCAGATTGCTTCTAGGTTTAGTGTGCTGGTGGGTCAGAGGCACTCACCCACTGCCAGGCTGGATTCACACGGGTGTAGGAGCTAACTAGGGTTAGACCTCCTACTGGCAGAACTCTGGCCCTCGCATCTGGGTAGGCCAGGAGCTGGCAGGGGGGGGATATCTGGAACTGGTACTTGTTAGGTTCCTCCTTTTATCTGGAGGATTCATGGAGAAGGCGATGTGATAGCGCAGGAGAGCCATCCGGAGCCCGAGTCCGTCAGTTCCCCCTTGTGGGGCAGAATGGCTGCCGAGCACATAACAAGAATGGATGTATTTTCTGACAGTTAAATCCCCCTTTTAATCACCAGTCCTTGAATCCTTGGCATTATCCTCAGCACCAACTACTTCATACCCTATCTAGTCAGGTATTTGCTAAACAAAACTCACTTGTTGTAGAAGATATGGCAGAATGTTTCCGTTTGGATGACGTGTGTACGTGTGTGTGTGTGTGTGTGTGTGTGTGTGTGTTGGGGGAGGTGATGAAGGGGTGGAGGATCCTGGGGAAAATAGCAAACTGCTTAGTGGAGACAAGCAGCAAAACTACTGCACCATCCTCAGCCAAAAAAGAAATAGGAGTGTGTTAAAATTAAGCTATTGAGAGATTATTTCATGCTGTTTAAATATAATTTAGATTAAGGGAACAGTAAAGCAATGGGAAGATAAATGAGTTAATTCAGAGTCAAGGATTTTTTGTCCAGGATGGGAAACACATACTGAAGGGAATTTGGAAACCGAAGAAAAGAAAGCTCTTTACACAACAGATTTGAAGGGACGATTTCAAGTCCTGACGAAGGAGTGCCAGATACGGTGTGGCTGTGGCACTTTGGGGCGCGCTTTGCAAGCAGCGCAAAGTGGCCGATGACAGGCCGTTAGCAGTGATTATTGCTGATGGGTGAGGCAGGGTCCCTGGGATTCAGAGCCGGCTGGGGCTCTGGCATGACTTCCGGCTCACTGACTTTCAATCCTCAAGGTCGGCTTGGCCTGATTGGTCATCTTCAACTCAGGGTAATAGCAGTAATTTTCACTTTATTCATTTCTGCCTCTTGGCTGGAGATTCTTTAGCACATCACTTAGTGAAGGTGTTGGGCAGTTTCCCTCAGCTTTTGATGAAAAGAAGATTTTTGATTGTGACTAGCATTTTAAGTTCTCACATCTGCCTTTGACTCAATCAGTTATTTTCTGGGTTGTTTTACATGTGACATATATTGGAATAGATGATTCTTTCCTTCTTTCCTCCCTTTTTTTTTTTTAAACCCTCTGCTCTGTGTGGGAGATTTTCCTCCCATGTAATACCTTAATTGGGGGAAAATAAATTATGACCGGTTGAGAAACTATCAGCTGCCCTTCCTTTACGTGGTAACGTTCTAAAGCTAGGTACATACTTCCCGTGGAAAATCTGAAAAGTTGCAGAGCACAGTGGCCCATGGTGAGTATTGGCTCTCTAAAACATTTTCAGTCTTGCAGATCTACATGGGTGAGTCTGGCGTCACAGGAACGCCCTCTTAACTGATTCACAAATTTCTCCAAGCAAATTCCCCAGACCTTAGCAATAATAGACTCATACCTGAAGTTTTAGGGAAAATGTATCTTTAGGAGAATACAGGAAAGAAGAGAACTTTCCAAATGATGAGCAATGATAAAACAATGCAAAAATATCTTCCCTACCTACCCTTAGTTGGGCACCCCCTTTCAGGTTCACCCCCTTCAGGGTCACCGGTCTTGGCAACTCTGGTGTAAACATGAGTTTTTTCTGCCTCAATACGGGCACTGAAATGGTGTGATAGATACTGCCTCTGAAATGGCTCTTAGAATTGGACCCTCTGTTCTATTGCTCTTGCCTCTGTTCTGGTTTTGGTACCTGTCATCTGTGGCAGATACAATTGCATTCCTCGCAGTCTCTCCTCTTCACCATCTCTGTTTTAAAGGGTCACCACAGATGCCTTTCTAAAACTTCAGTTGGATCATTTCACTTTGCTCCTCAACAGTGAATAACTTCTAGGACCCAAGTCAGGAATAAAAGTTAATTCACACAACATGGAATATGAGATCCCCTCAGAATTCTGACAGTAAGTTGAATTTTTTAAAGCAGATTTAAAGAGATAATTTAGGCTGAACATGCATATTTTAAGTTGATATGGAGAGCAAACATAATGAAAAATCCATACATATTTGGTTTAACTTCATCTGATTCTATCCTAATAACTTTATCCAACAGATTAAATATATTATAATTATCTAAAGTAATTGACAGAGAATATTATTTGCTCACCAGAAGAAGTCTATGTTGTTCAGAAAATTGAATATGAATATATTATAAATGTTATAGAGTTATATTTGTACTTATGGAATTAAAAAAATGAGAAAACCTCTTCAAGTGGCCAAGCTTACTGAATTTTATAAAATATGAAAATTTACTTTAAAAATTTAAGCAATATGAATGTTAGTGAATATGCATAACTACAATGCAGTTATCAAAATTAGGAAATTAACCTTAATGTGATATTATTATTTTATGTACTTTATTTAAATTTTGTCAGTTGTTCCATAAACATTCCTTTTTTGGTCCAGGATCTAAACCCAGGATTACATGTTGCATTTAGTTGACATATCTCTTTAGTATGTTTCACTTCATCTGTCATTTATTTTGGGACGACAGCAAATGAGACTAACAGCCCTTATGCCCCCACCCCCTCACCAAAAAACTCCCCAAACCCTGGAGTCTTAAGAGGCTAAACGTAGATTCTAGAAGCCAATAAGAAGTAATATCTTACCTAAATTTTGGACTCCCAAAGCAACACTGAATTTCCCAGAGATTTTGCTCTCCTTTATGCAACTCATGAAAAATGGATTATGGATCTCCGGAGGCTTCCCAGACATCTAACTGGAATACCAGCAGTAAATGAGCAGATTTGCTGGAGCATGGGGCTATTACCTGCCCTCTTTTTCATTACAACTCTAGCTAGTGATCCCGCCAAACAAAGAGTCAGGGTATAACATACGCACCTCTGCTAAACAGTCAGGCAGCATTTGAGGAAAATCATCTCTATGCTGTGCCAGGTCAAATAGCTGAGAAAGGATAATGGACACAAAGAAACGGGATGGAGAGGTAACTAAGTCACCTGTAAGGAGAAAACACTGGAACTGTTCCCAAACTGTTATACCTTAAGAGACAAAAACAAAAAATTTAGGGGCATCAAGTGTTTCAATCCTAAAGTAATTCTTGACTCCTCAGATTAGCATCTTGTTCTTAGGTGTAGGATATTAACAATAGCTATTTAAATATACATCTGGTTGCCATATGTTTATCAAACACCTTCATTCTTTATGTAATTGATAGTTAATTGCAGAAATTAGTAAAACACGATCCTTATGCTGGAGATGCTCTAGTGTTGGTAGACTGTCAAATAGAAATACAATACTAGCCACATTGTCATCTTGAATTTTCTAAGAGCTACATTAAAAAAATGGAAATGGGTGAAATAAATTTTAATAATTTAGTTTACTCAACATATCCAAATATTATCACTGTGTTTTGGCAATATAATGTAAAACATTAGATAATTTATGTGTTGTTTTTACATTCTAAGCCTTTAAAATTTGGTGTGTATGTTACAGTTACAGCACATCTCAATTTGGACTGGCCACATATGGTGAATAACCACATGTGGCATCCCTATTGGATAGTGCAGGTCTGGAGGAAGATAGGAGTGAAGGTAAAACTATATCACAAGTGAGAAGGTCTGTGGTCCAAGGACAACCAAGGGTTCTGGGAAGGACAAAGTGACATGCTCCTTGGAACAAAGATATCTTGTATTCCAGTGCATGTCCTAGCACTTACATTTACTATAGATATAGTTTGAATACGTTCACTTTTTTAAATGAAAGAGTAGAGGCAGAGTCATAAAAATCATCACTGAGACATTGATGCCATGTCTTGAGTGGCATGTTGGGGTCTACCCAGTAACAAAGGAGCTAAAAGTGGAAAAAGAAAAATATTGCCAGGCAGAAAGAAGAGGATGCAAAAAGCCCTGAGATCTGGGGCTTATTTCAAAAGAAACTGCCTTTTGCTGTAATCACAGATCTGGTTTCATTTCAAAATTGATATGATCCATTGAGCTTGCTCATACTTTTTTGATCACACACAATTTTAGAGGAGAAGGTTGCAGAAATAAAGTATGGAATTGTTAAGGTAGTTTGTGCCAGACAGTTAATCGATCTGGAAAATTCAGGTCAATTTTTTTTTTTTCAGCTTTGTTTTTCCCAGGTCCTCTCCATGAAAACACACACACACACACACACACACACACACACACACACACACGCATATATAATAAATATAGGTATGTTTTTTATATTGCTTAAGGTTAGTAGAGAAGGGTTTTGAATTCTGATCCAGTCTGGCATTAGGAACATTGTTTTTAGCTGCTTTAAAAACATCAAATGAGTAGCCGCTCTCCTGTTAATGTTTGAAAGATGCTTCACAGCTTTGAATGAATTGAGTACAGAGTAACATTTCTTAAAATCCACTTGACCAATGCCAGATCCTTGTGAAACAGATTGTTCCCTCTCAGTGGAAAGAATGTATCAGAGGGAAAAGGCACCTCAACAACTCTTAACCCTTTTAAGTCAGCTTCAAATTCCCCCAAAGCTGATAGAAGGTCATGTCCCCAAGTTTAATTTTGCCCTTGTTCTGTAGGTAAATGATGAATTTACGTATGTAATGTTCACAGTCAGCAAACATTCACACAGCCTTCGAGCCAAGTAAAGAAAGAAAGAAAAAAAATAATAAGAGAAGAAAAATCTACTTGAGAAATGCAGTTGAATATAACACCCTTTTACCTACAAGCTTAAATATGCAGACCTTTCTTTTACAAAGGAAGGTTGGTGGGGGGAAGTTACCCGAACAATCTTAGAATTGAAAAGCACACCAGCCAAACAGAATTGCTCATTTTCCTCAGGAAATAGCAAGAAAGGTGAAAATGAAGACCTTGTCCAAATGCAAACCCACTCAAATGAAGTGTGAACGCCAATCAATTTTAGCAGTGGTCTGGCAGCCTTGGTTCCAAACAGCAAGTTGAGACAGCAAGTGCCTAAGCGTGATTTGCCAGCTCTGTTCTGTGTGCTAGCCTCGCCTGGCCAGGAGATGCAGGCGATGCTCACACAGAGCAAAAGGCCAGGCTTCCACCCATAACGAGAGGCGGATTCTGCACTAATGACTGTGGCAGCAAAGCTTGTGCCAAAGCGACGTCCGGCATCTTTGTCACGGTCTGTTTGTTATTGGTATGCTGCTGCTCCAATTTGTGATCCGTGCGTAAGGAGCATATGGAAAACATGAAAATTAATGGTTAAGTGAAAAATACCTACATGGAAAGCAACCTTTTTATTTATACTAGATTCACTGAACTTCTAATTTGAAGGCCGATTTCTCTTCTTATTTCTTTTTTCTGGAAAGACCGACCAAAAGTCTTTATGTATGTAATTTTTAATTCAGTGTCACACGTGGCAGATTTTTTTTTTTAACCAAACAAAATGGGAAACTTTCAAAATGTGGACTTGCATTTGTAACAGTTAATACTATAAACAAATCCACTCAGATTTAATACGTTTTGCCAATTCTAATCCAGAGCAAGACATTTTAGAAAAAGCTCTGCAAAGTCAACAAACATTACATCATAATGTAATACTGTTCTATTAATAAAATGTTTCAAAGTTGAAAGGGGAAAAAAAAATCTTACCGATACGCTTTTAAGTTTTCATGAAAAGCAGGAATTGAATCTGTTGTGAAGCCCACATCAGTCTGAATGAAATTCAAAATTGGGAAAACATTTGAACCAAATTTATTGGAGTAGCACCTTCCACTGCTCTCTGACTAAGCTTCAAGATGTGACAAGAAGAAAGCAGGGACAATGTCACAACAAGGGTAACACAAAAGAAAAATGGAAATCATATTTTGAATAATTTCCATCAAGTATTAGCAGAATTTAAATAATCCAAATCTTGAACATCCCAAGATTCTTCTTCTGTAAAACCCTAAACACAGCCAAGCGACCGTAAGAAAATTAATGTGAGATTTTTTACGTTAGAAATAATACTACCCTTTATTTGTAAGTCAGAAACTAGTAACATTAATGATGCTAGACACACATACGAAACCAGAGTAAAAGGAAAAAAATATCCTCAAAATGAGGAAAAGCTATCACAAAGCTCATGAACTTTTTTTTTCCCCATAAAAGTGTTACTACTAAGCTATATATTTGTTGAAAGCAATGCAGTAGATAAAAAACAGGTGGGAATATACAAAAGAAACAAAAGAAAAAAGTAACAGAAGAGAAAATCACCCACAATAACTCCTCACCAAACTAAATACAAAACCTTACCATTCAAAAGCCCCTAAAAGCATCACTGTCAATATTGTGGTTGACCCTAGTGGTTGGCTGTCCCCATAAGCATTATCAGCCCCTGTGACACGTGTCACCTTCCACCATAAGGGCTGGAAAAGCTAATTACTCATTTTCCCGGCCTTCTTGAAGTGAGAAGAGACCACGTGACATAGTTCAGTCAATGAAACGTTAAGTATCTGTTGGGGAATCGTTTTTGCATTCCTGATAGACTGAAATAAATGCTATGCCTTTCTTCTTTCCTTTTTTATGCCTTGAATGTGACTGTGATGTTTGGAGCTGTGGTAACGTCTTGTGACTTTGCAGGGAAGGTACAAGTGGATCCCTGAGACATCATCCCCAACGTCTCTGAAGCTGCTGAATCACTGCCACTTGTCACATATCTCTCCTTACAAGCAAAAAGATATTACTGGTCAACAGAACAAAATCATTTTCCTGGAATCATCAGAAAACGATAAATTATGTCCTCTATTATGGGATTTCAGAAGCTAATAAATAACAATCCCATTCCCTGAGTTTGAAACCAATTGAGAGTCCTAGCATTCATACAGAAGCCAAAATATTAACATTATTACATTTTTTGTTTTTGTTGGAGGGTGTGGTTTTGGGCTGGAGGAAAATGACATTGCTAATAGGCACCCCATAATTACATAGCTTTACTGACTGAAATCCAGGTAGTTGGGCAGTAACTGGCCTTGATGTGTAACACTCACATTGTGGAAGAGTCCAGAATATGCCTTCTTCATAAAGACACAAAAGAAGTCCCCCCAAAAAAGGAGAGGAGAGGGCTGAGGCATTAAGTATTTAGTTTTTACTTCCAGACTCATCAATCAGCAAGGAGCAGCATCTATTGGGGCAGCCTATCCTACTTTTCGCCTTTATGATGCTTAATACAAACAGCTTTTCCTTTTTGGGATTTTCTTGAGTCCACTGGTAGGCGTTTCTCCCAAGAAAGCCCTAAAGTGGATCAAAACAGAACAGAGTTACAACTGTATCCTTACTGATTATCTAACTGCTTGATGTATCAGTTACTGAAAGAGGAGTGTTAAAGGAGCAATTGTAATAGAGAACTGATTTTCTCTTGCAGTTCTCTATTTCTCCTTGCAGTTCTATCAGTTCTGCCTCTATAGCTTGATACTCTGTTGCCGGGTCCATACACATTAAGTCTTATTATATGTTCTTGAAGAATTGACTGCTTTATCCTTTTGCTGTGTTCTTCTTTATCATTTCTTTGTTACGACTTCTGATTTGTTTAAAATTAATATAGCTACTCCAGCTTTCTTTTGATTGTTATTAGCATGGGCTATCTTTCTCTATTCCTGTACTTTTACACTATCCAAGTCTTTATATTTAAATGGTTTTCTTGTAGACAGCATGCAGTTGCGTCTTGATTTTTCTATCCACTCGGACAAAATATGTCTTTGTGTATTTATATCATTCACAGTTAAGGTGATTATTGATAGAGCCGAATTAATATCACCCCTGTTTGTAACTCTTTTCTGTTCATTGTATTTGTTCTTTGTGTTTTTGTTTTGTTTTTGTTTTTTATCTTGCCTCTTCTTCTCTCTTCTCTGGTTTTAATTGAGGATTTTATAATTTCATTTTATCTCTTTTCTTAGCATATAAATTATGGACTGAATTGTGTTCCCGCAAAATTCGTATATTAAAGCCCTAACCCCTAATATGACTATGTTTTATTATCTTATAACTAAATCTCACTCTTTTAGTTGGCCTGTGTTCTAGGGCTATGGCTTTCAGAGATATTTCCAGGGCTATGACCTTCACAAATATTTCTTGGCTTATATCCCCTCCACCCACCCCTAATGTGAGACAGGAAGGGTGGCAGGAACTAGAGTTTGGTAATTACTCTTCCAGGTGGGTGAGATAAGGCTCTAATAAAGTCTTTCCCTTATAAAATCAGTGTCCTGAAATATATTAATTAAAAAATTGAAGTCTAGTTAGACCAACAGACTTGGAGATGATTGCCATTGAAAAGATAGTTTATTACTCACAGATTTCAAAGCAAGGGGCATGCCACATCATGTTGGGCCATATGGAATCCCCAGGGTCTGTCTGTCATGAAGCAGAGGGGGAGGGAGGAACTGTGGTCAAGAGCCTTTAGAGTAATTTCCACAGGAAGGAATGGGTAAAACATGATAAACCATTTTAGGATTGACTGGTTATCACAGCTTTAGTGGGCTCTGGAGTCCCACTAGTTGTCTTGTACCTAGCTCTGGGATGATAAAGGCAGGCAGGTACTGGCCAGGAGTGGGAGAACCTGATAAAGGAGGTGATTGGGTGTGGGTTCTGGATTGGTTGGTTTGCATTTGAAAAGTGCTCTCTGAGGAGAGCTATTTACTCTCTCTAGGATTTGATAGTCCCTCTAGGGTGATCAAGATTCCAAGATATAAGAGCATCAGAATATGGAAAATAAAGACATGGTTATGGTTAATACAGTGAGCTTTATTTTTTCCCCCTGTAGAATGCTTGTAGTGTTATTTTTCCTCTCTGTTGCAAGAACTGGGTAGGGTGAGGGAGATTCTTTTTTTTGGCTCTTCACTGTGAGAATCTGGTGAGGTTCGTGGAGGTAGAGCCCACAAAAGTAGGAGAGAGCCCCTAAGACTGCACCAGAATTTTCTCCCCCTCATGCTAGTCCACACTCTGCCTCCAGCAATTTTTGAAAAGTACCATTTCAGTTCTCACCAGTTTATGGCTTTAGCAGCTTTTGCTCTGGGTGAGTAGATCTTGGCTGGGGCCATCTATTCATCTTGCCTGTCTCTCCAGATTTCAACTGACGCTTGGCCCTGCAACTTCTATTTTCTAACGGGTGCAAGAAAAGTCACCACTGTTCAGTTTGTTGAGCTTTTTTCTTGTTGTAAAGATGGACGTGACAACTTCAAAGCTCTTTGCATTTCGGAGCTGAAACTAGAGGCGTTGCAACTGAAACCAGAAATCTGATCATTAAAACTGCAATATCACTGGTGCTTTCTAAAGATTAGGGCACTCAACTATCTACAGATTAAAGCTCCTGGTCTTCCACCCTCAAAATTGGCTGAGAAACATAGTAAAATGCAGGAAAAAAATTCTAACGTTAAAATTTTTAAAGTCTTTAGATTACACTTTTTTTTTTCTATAATGGTATAGTCCCATTAGCTGTGTGTGCTTCCTCAAGAGCCTAGTGCTGCCCCAGAATAGCCATTTTTCTGCCCACAAACTGCTGATATGGACAAAGTCATGATAAGCTACAGAGTTCCATGAAAGTAAAAGTGATACCAGTGCTTGCTAAACCAATCCTAAATCTGTCCTTTCAAACCATGCCAGTTAAATGGTTAAGTACGTCATCCCAATAATGGACTGCATGACACAATATGAACTATTAGAGATGCCAAGATCAGAAACTTTCATGGTTTTTACTTGCAAAAGCCCAAGGTATAAAGCCTTATACTAGCTGCATCACATGACAAGACTGAAACAGTGAGCATTACTGTGTCTCTTCAACCTCTCATCCTTATATTTCTCAATGTTCCTGGCCAGTGAACTGAGTGATGGGTTTTGATAGGATCAAACCACTAATCCTCCTCTACCCTGCCTAGAGTTAGAAACAATTGAGAGATTGGCAAAGTAGTTAGATAGATGGAGATGTAAATATCATCTATATGGCTGATAGAGCTGTATTGGAGGACAGCGAAAGTCTGATAGATAAGTGGAATTGATATTTCTAACTGCTTCTCAATTTAGACATGATTACAGCCTACCTATGGGAAATAGCAGAGGTAGTTACCCAGAATCACTACTTTCTACTGTTTTGTGGTGGATAGGGCAGAAAAAGCCAAATCTCTCATTTTTAAGTACTTTTCAAATATTAGCTCAATTCAATTGAGAAGCATTCATACCTATAAACAGATAGCCCATTCCAAAACCACAGGGAGGAGTAAGAGATTGGGCAAGATGCTGGAAGTATTTTGGGAGATTCCTAGTTGTAAAAGCTCAAAAAATGGGCAATATATGTTCTTCCATTAGGAGGGAAGAAAGAAGGAAAGTATTAGAGCATTTCATAAATTTTTATATCCCAATTAGTGAAATTATAAAATGACATACTTAAATGAATAGGCTTCAGTAGACTGGAAAATCATTTAGGCAGCAAATACCTGGTAAAAAGAAAGCAAGTTGTATGACCCTTGAAGCTAATCATTGCTATAAGCTCTTTTTTTTTTTTCCTAGAAATCTAGGAGTCATCAAATGCTCTTCCTTTATCATACCTAAAACCAAAAATTTCATGAACTTTTAGTTATGCATTTGAAATACATCGTTTGTAAAAACTTTAAAGATGTATGCTAATTTTTTAGCCTAAAGGAGCCATCAGTTATATATTAACCTGTATACCTCAGTATTTTTTAGCTCAGTATATTCTGTATTTAATTGTCTTCATGTGCCAAATTATATTTAAGGAAAGAAATCCTTTAAAATATTTAAGGAAAGAAAATCCTTTAAAAATAAAAAAATCCTTTATTTTTATATATTACCATTTCAAATAGAGTATTCTGGATGTGATCAACTCAGTATTGGCAAAATACTTTCATTTTGTTGTTGTTTGTAAATCATATAGTCTTTATCTAATCTTGGTTTCCTCATCAATTAGCTATGTGATTTGGGCATATCATTTAATAAATGAATGATGGAAGCACATAACTTCCTTCAGACATGCATGATAGGCAAAGAGAGAGTGCAGGCTCTAAAATTCAAATAAAACTACTCTGAATTTTGTGTATTTCACAGATAATTTAAAGTATATTTTTATTATCTGTTTCTTATTAATTTGCTTGAAACTTGATTACTTCATTGACTTCTGTTTCTAATTATATTTTGAAAAAAAATTCATTGGACATTGTTATGGGCTGAATTGCGTCTTCCTCAAGCATTCGTATGTCGAATTCTAACCTGCTGTACCTCAGAGTGTGACTGTATTTGGAGATAGGATCGTAAGGTGTATTGGGAGGAGGGGGAGGAACCTAACCCAATATGGCAGGTTTTCACATAAGAAAAGGAATACGGGACAGAGACACACAGAGGGAAGACCATGTGAAGCATGGGGAGAAGATAACCATCTCCACGCGAAGCAGAGAGGCATCTGAAGAAACCAACCCTGACACAATATTGATTTCGGACTTCTAGCTTCCAAAATGTGAAAACATATATTTCTGTTGTTTAAGCCATTCAGTCTGTGGTACTTTGTTATGATAGCCCAAGTAAATTAATATAAAGATACATGAGAATTTTATGAAAAACTCTTTCTCGATGAGTTTTTTGTAAAAGTGACAGTTGTTCGAAGTTTTTTAAGTGAATTGGTAAGTAGAACTGATTATTAGGTTTTTCCCTCCAGCTTTATTGAGATATAATTGATATATAACACTGCATAAGTTTAAAATGTATAGCATGTTGATTTGATACACTTTATATACAGCAAAATGCCTATCGTCATAATGTTAGCTAACACCTTCATCATGTCACATAATTACTGTTTTATTTTCCTGTGTGGGGAGAACATTTAATACCTACTTGCTTAGCAACTTTCAAATATGTGATACACTATTATTAATGATAATCACTATGTTGTACATGAGATCCCAGAACTTATTCATCCTATAGCTGGAAGTTTGTACTTATTGACCCATGCCTCCCCATCCTCCTCCCCACCTCCCAACCCATAACCACTATTCTGCTTTCTGTTTCTAATGAGTTCAGCTTTTTAAAATTCCACATATAAGTGATATCATACAGTATGTGTCTTTCTCTGTCTGATTTATTTCACTTAGCATAATACCTTCAAGTTCCATCCTTGTTGTTGTGAATGGCAGGATTTCCTCCTTTCTCATGACTGAGTACTATTCTGTTGTATATATACACCACATCTTCTAAAGTTTATCCATTCATCTCTTGACCAACACTTAGGTTGTTTCCATATCTTGGCTGTTGTGAATAAAGCTGCAGTGAGCATGGGAGTGAAGAAATCTCTTTGAGATCCTGTTTTCATTTCCTTTGGACATATCCATAAGTAGTATTGCTGGATCATATGGTAGTTCTCTTTTTAATTTTTTGAGGAAACTCCATATTGTTTTCCATAGTGGCTGCACCAATTTACATTCCAATGAACAATGTACAAGGATTCCCATTTTCTCACTTCCTCCTCAACACATTTCTCTTGTCATTTTTTAAAAAGAGGTTTATTTATTTGAGAGAGAGAGAAAGAGCACAAAGGAGAAGGGCTGGGGTAGGGAGAGAGGATCTCAAGCAGACTCTGTGCGGAGTGTGGAGCCTGACATGGGGCTTGATTTCAGGACCCTGAGATCAAGACCTGAGCCGAAACCAAGAGTCGGACACTTAACTGACTGCACTACCCAGGTGCCCCTCTCTTGTCATTTTGATAGCCATTCTAACAGGTATGAGGTGATATCCTATTGTTGTTTTGATTTGCATTTTCCTGATGATTAGTATGTTGAGCACCTTTTCATTGACCCTTCGTATATCTTCTTTGGAAGACTGCCTATTCAGTTCCTCTGCCCATTTTAATTTTTTATTTATTTATTTATTTTATTTTTTATTTTTAAAGATTTTATTTATTTATTTGAGAGAGAGAATGAGATAGAGAGAGAGCATGAGAGCGGGGAGGGTCAGAGGGAGAAGCAGACTCCCCGCTGAGCAGGGAGCCCGATGCGGGACTCGATCCCGGGACTCCAGGATCATGACCTGAGCAGAACGCAGTTGCTTAACCAACTGAGCCACCCAGGTGCCCCCTCTGCCCATTTTTAAATTGGATTGTTTGTTTTTTTGCTGTTGAGTTGTATGAGTTCTTCACATATTTTGGATTTAACCCCTTATCAGATACATGATTTTTCAAATATTTTCTCCCATTCTGCGGGTTGCCTTTTCATTTTGCTGATTGTTTCTTTTGATGTGCAAAAACATTTTGTTTGAAGTAGTCCCACTTATTAATTTTTGCTTTTGTTTCTTGTGCTTTTGGTGTCATATCCTCCCCCCCAAAATATATTTTTATGCCAATACCACAGCATTGTGTTTACTGTAGCTTTGTGGTATAGTTTGAAATCAGGAAGTCTAATGCTTTCAGCTTTGTTCTTTCTCAGGATTGTTTTGTCTCTTGGGGGTCTTTTGTGGTTCCATATGAATTTTAGGACTGCTTTTCTTATTTCTGTGAAAAATACCATTGGAATTTTGATGGGGATTGCATTGAATCTGTTGATGGCTTTGCATACTATGAACATTTTAGCAGTATTAAGTCTTCCAATCTGTGAATGTGGGGTATCTTTCCATTTGTTTGTGTATTCTTCAATTTCTTTCATCAAAGTTTTGTAGTTTTCAGTGTACAAGTCATTCACCTCCTTGGTTAAATTTATTCCTAAGTATTTTATTGTTTTTGATGTTATTGGGAATGAGTTATTATTTTTTTTCCAGATATTTTGTTGTAATTGTATAGAAATGCAGCTTATTTCCAAATGTTGGTTTTGTATCCTATAACTCTACTGAATTCATGTACTAGTTCTAATAGTTTTTAGGTGGAGTCTTTAGAGTTTTGTATATATAAGATCAAGTTATCTGCAAAAAAAGACAATTTAAATTTTTCATTTTTAATTTAGATGCCTTTTATTTCTTTTTCTTGCTTGATTGCTCTGGCTAGAATTCCTAGTATTATGTTGAATAGTAGTAGTGAGAGTGGGCATCCTTGTCATGTTCTGATCTTAGAGGAAAAGCTTTCAACCTTTCACAGTTGAGCAGTATGTTAGCTATGGGCTTTTCATTATATGGCCTTTGTTGTGTTGAGTACGTTTATCATGAAAACATGTATTTTATCAAATGCTCTTTCTGTATCTATTGAGATGATTATATGATTTTTATGTTTCATTTCATTCAAGTGGCATATCACATTTATTGACTTGCATATGTTGAACCATCTTTGCATCCCAAAGATAAATCCCACTTGATCATGGTATATGATTTTTTTTAAAGATTTATTCATTTATTTAAGAGAGAGTGAGAGAGATCCTGAGTGGGAGGGGTAGAGGGAGAAGGAGAGAAAATCTCAAGCAGACTCCGTGTTGAGTGTGGAGCCCAACTCGGGGCTTGATCCCATGACCATGAGATCATGACCTGAGCTGAAACCAAGAGTCTGCGCTTAACTGACTGTGCAACCCAGGCATCCCATGTATGACTTTTTTTTTTTTTTTTTAATGTGCTGTTGAACTTGGTTTGCTAATATGTTGTTGGGAATTTTTGCATATATATGTGTCAGTGGTATCGGTCTATAGTTTTATTTTCTTGCATCTTTATCTGGCTTTGTATCAGGATAATGCTGTTTTTGTAAAATGAGTTTGGGAGTATTCCCTCCTATTCAGTTTTTTGGAAGAGTTTGAGAAGGACTGGAGTTAATTCTACTTTAAATGTTTGGTAGAATTCACCAATGAAATCATCTGGTCCTGGGTTTACTTTGTTGTAGGAGTTTTGATTACTGATTCAATCTCCTTTCTCATTATTAGTCTCTTTATGTTTTCTATTTATTCATGATTTAGTTTTGGGGGGTTGTATGTTTCCAGGAATATATCCATATCTACTAGGTTATTCAATTTTCTGGTGTATAATTGCTCATAGTAGTTTCTTAGAAATTTCTGTATTTCTCTGCTATCAGTTGTAATGTTCCCTCTTTCACTTCTGATTTTATTTGAGTCTTCTATCTCTCCTTTTTTTTCCCTCTCTCTCCTTTTTTTTCCCTCTCTCTCCTTTTTAATCTATGTAAAACTTAGTCAATTTTGTTTTTTACAAAAACATCTCTTTGTTGATTTTTTTCTGTTGTTTTTCTGGTCCCTGTTTCATTTATTTCTGCTATGATTTTTGTTATTTCCTTTCTCCTTTAACTTTGGGCTAGTTTGTTCTTCTTTTTTTTAGTTCCTTCAGGTGTAATGTTAGGTTTTTATTCTCAAGGTTTTTTGTTGTTGTTCCACTGTGTTACTGAAGTTTCTTTTTTTTTTTTTAAAGATTTTATTTATTTATTTATAGGACAGAGAGAGACACAGCGAGAGAGGGAACACAAGCAAGGGAAGTGGGAGAGGGAGAAGCAGGCTTCCTGCTGAGCAGGGAGCCTGATGTGGGGCTCGATCCCAGGATCCTGGGATCATGACCTGAGCCGAAAGCAGACGCTTAACGACTGAGCCACCCAGGCGCCCCATTGAAGTTTCTGATATGGAGTCCTGAGCTCTCTTAGAGCTGTTTTTATTCATGTGTGTCCTATACCAGCATCTTGGTGATGTCACCCCCGATAATTAGTCTTAATAGTGTTTGAAGTGGTATGAAATTTTGGGCTTGTGAATACTGCTGGAAGCTGAAGTGCAAGGTGAAGTTCCTGGGAGAAGAGTGGCTGCATGTGGTGGTAAATTACATGGCATTCAAATAATTTTTTGGGAGAAAGATCTCTCAAAATTTCAGGAAATTTGTAACTATAGATAATTACTTATATAAAACTATATAGGGCTGTGTGTGTGTTTCCGTGTATAAAATAAGAACCACGACATGCATATGACGTTAGCTTAAATGATATAATGAAATTAAAATGGATCTCTTAAAATTATGTAGCTTGATTTCATTTTTAGACCTATAATATTTACGGCTTCTAACTATCCTCATCTTATCAAATTCTCCTTGATTTAGTAAAAGTTGAGTAAGTATATATCTCAGCTACTGTTGAAAACTCTCCATAATATTCTTAAACATCTTATTTCCCCCTTGTCTGAAAATATACTTAAAATTTGGAAAAGTTGCTATGGTTAAAGAGGCAGATTACAACACTCAGAAGTTGGCATGAAGCACAGATTTATTTTTCTAGCTGTAAAGAATGCTTTTCCCTTTAATTCTTGGGTTTTCACTTTCTCACATCTATTTTAAGGAAAATTAGCATCACTTCTTTTTTCACCTATAGAGCGGAACTTGCGTTGCAGACAGAAAAGACACCTAGAGAAAGCATGGCATGTGAGCAACGTGTTCTCACATGATGAGAGATTCTCACAGGAAGGAAAATGGCTTGTTCATCCTAAAAAATTCCATCAAATTATAATGTAGTATATGCAGTAACTTAGGTAGTTACTCTAGTAACAGCTCTGCTATAATTTGTAAAAAATCAAATAACACTGTATTTAAGCAGAAGGATAAACATGCCAATAGGCATTCTTAAAATTTCTGAGAAATGCAGGAGTTTAATTTGACTTAACACAAGCCTAGGCTACTATTTACCCCCCTCTGAGGATGGGAACATAATAGAAGCTATTTAAATTCATTTAAGTTGATTATGCTGATCTTTTAAGATATACATAAAAATAAACAACCAGTTCTGTATATTATATCAAGGTCTGTAAAATTAGTTTACAGAAATTTGTGTAAGTATGTGGAAAGTGTTCCCTAACTCAAGAAACACACATTTTTAATGGAATATGTTTGTCATGTATTTTCCAGATATACAGAGGAGGTATTCTTTCATATCATAATATAGCCAGCAATTTAATTATGCAATGAGAATTGCAGCACCATTTCCTATTACCTTTTCTTATCTTCCATTATTTATTTTTTCTTCTTTCTGCAAGTCTGCAGAGAAGTGAGCTTTAATGACCATATCTACAAGTGACCATCAGAGAATATATATGTATATAACTAGCAAAATAGAAGAGAGAACCTGAAGTACCCGTTTTTTTGTTTTTGTTTTTGTTTTAGTAAGCACCACACCCAGTGTGGAACCCAGTGTGGGACTTGAACTCACGACCCTGAGAATAAGACCCTGAGATCAAGACCTGAGCTGAGATCAAGAGTTGGACGCCTAACTGAGTGAGCCACCCAGGTGCCCCTGAGGTACCCATTTTTATTTTGTTTTGTCTTATTTTATTTTATTTTTTAGAGAGAGAGCACATGTGAGCAGGGGGTGGGGAGGGGCAGAGGGAGAGGGAGAGAGAGAATCTCAAGCAGATTCCCCACTGAGCAGGGAGCCTGACGTGGGGCTCAATCTCACGACCCTGAGATCATGACCTGAGCTGAAATCAAGTTGGTCACTTAACTGACTGAGGCACCCAGTGCCCCCTCAGGTACCTATTTTCAGTTCAGTGACTTTTAGTGAACATGTACCGAGCACACACCATGTGCTGAATGTGCACCTGATCATACAGTGTTGAAGGGGAAGACAACTTCCTACACTGCTGGAACTTATATTTCAGTGAGGGTAAGAGATAAAAAATGTATCCAAGTAAAGAAATAGATACTCAAGTAGTGGTCATTGCTTTGGGATGATGATAGGAAGCAACTGGAAGACATGTGGAACTAGACACAAAAGGCATCTCCAAAGAGGTGTCATTTAAAATGAAACCTGAATGGTAAGAAGGCAGGCATGTGAAGAACAGAAGCACCAACATTCCAGGAAGATAACACAGATTCTTAAGGTGGGAATGAGCTTGATATCGAAGAAAAGAGAGAAGTGCGGCATGAATGGAGAGACTGAAGAGGAGATTAGGAACACATAAGTTTGGTAGGAATGGATCATGTAGGAACCTTAGATGTGACTAAGGGGTTCAAATTGTAATCCAGTGCATTTGAAAACCACTGGAGAGCTTCCATAGACAGGTGAAGTGATTTTAGTTATGTTTTAAATATGATGTTTAGAAAATTGGTTGGAGGGAAGACAAGAATAGAAGAGAGAGAGATGAGTTTCAAGGTAAGCGATGGTGGCTGGTGACAAATGAGATGGAGAGACAGAAATTATGAGTGCCTTTGGCAGTAGAATCAAAGACCGTTCAGGTTGATTGGCAATAGGGCATAAGAGAATGAGAGGAATCAACAGTTTCTGGTTTGAGCAACTTGGTGGATGGCAGTGGCCATTTATAGTGACTGGGAGAAGAGTAGATTTGGGATCTGAGAATCAAGATGTGGGTTTTTGAAACATCTATTAGATATCCAGGTAGAAACAGTCAAATAGGTAATTGGATATATGAATCTAGAGTTCCGGGAAGAGGTCGGGGTTGGAGAAATAAATTCGTGATGTAGCAGCAGATGGGTGGCCTTTTAAGCTATGAGACTGAATGAAATTTCTAGAAAGAAATTGTCCTAGGAGCAGAGAGTCATAGCCTGGGGCACAGTTAGATGTTAAGTAGAGAAAAACCCAAAGGAAAAGATTCATGACCCATGCCCAGTTTCTGGCATTACTCTCCCCTTTAGTTTTGTTGCTACAAGGTTATTAATCAGTTATTTTCTTTGGGAGAGAGCTATCAGAGTGCAATCGGGATTGAAGTTAGTTACAATTTGTTTTTTCTTCCAAAAATGTTGTAGAAGTAACTTTAAAGAAATGAATGAATCATTAAGTAGTCATCAAACACAAGAGATTAATCCTCTGACTCCAGATGGCTCCATCATAGTAGAATCAAGAGAGATTTGCTTGCCTTTGCCCTTAGGTTTGTTTTCCCTGCCAAGGCTTTACTGCCAAACTGACAATGTTTTTATAATCCCTAATGTCCTAATTCAGTCTCCTATTCCTTATAGGATTATGGCCAAAGTATTTTATCTTTTAGTCACTGGTCTTGATATTCCAGACGTGCCTGCAATACCTTGGGTCGAATTCACTTCTATAAGTTTCCGGACCCCAAATATCCCTCGCTTCTTTAAGCAGATCAGTTTCCTGTAGAGTTTAATAGCTCATACCAGTCTTCTCATTTCTTCTGAAAGGCTGCCCTGAGTATCAACCTTGTTAAACTGCGGGCATCCGTGGTTTTGCGCAATACCAAGTTGTTTCAGAGGGACTGCCCAAGGTCCTTTGGAGTTACATTAGACGACACAGATGGAAGGAGACAACAGAAGTCATCTCACTTCTGTTGTCAAAGCCCCCTCTGCTGAACGGCATACAGCACAAAGCTCAGGTTCCTGTTCCATCCTTGCTGGGAATTATTGATTCATTCCCTCTGGGGGGAAGTCTTTAAGATTTGGGAAAGCACAGTTAGCATAGAGACCAAAAGACAGTTGAGACCCTGCTCTGCAAGTTTGTTCTCCCCCGTAAGTGTTACATAAGTGAGGGTTCCTCTATTCTCCAATATATGCTTTCCAGGATATGGAAGGTGTCAGATGCAGTGTATAAGTTCAAGTTCTTGAATTTGGGGTTCATATAGATGGGACTATGTTAGAGGTTCCCAAACTTTCTGGATTCTGGACACCTTTGGTGTCGAGGCAATTTTTTCATGGCACTCCTAACCCATAAGAAGTACCTAACTATTTTGTGTTTTAACTAGTTTAGGTTCTCTACAGCTTAATGGTAGGAGTTTGTATAGTGTTAGACAGCTGGGTTTGCCGTGTAAAATTTAAAATGTTTTGCAGCACCAATGTGAGTTTGGGGTCTTGGTGCTCAGTTGGGAACTATGCAGACGTGTGACTAGCTAAGACAATGCCAAACCCAGCACACTCAAAGCATCCCTCATGGAAAAGCATGTCATAATGGCAAGTCTCCTGCATTTCTTAATATGAATCTGGACTTCGAATATTTGGAAAATGTTTGAATATCTGGAAATTGTATATGATGACCTTAGGAATTCCCAATTTCCAGCAAAAATGAAACAAATGGCAGGATTGGAGGAGTTAGTCCAGCCATTCACTGTTCATTATTAGGAGCAGTAGTGTGCAAAATCAGGCAAGTTTGTGTGAATGTGAATGCTCTTCCAAGTCTGTGTCAATCTGAAAGTTTATAAAAGGTAATAAAAAGCCATTCCCTCGCTAGTGGTGGACAACACGTGTTGAGCATTTTTTACCTTCCTCTTACCCATTCTAAATGTGAAAGTCTGCCTGCATTAGATCAGTTTCTCCTATTATTAACAGCCTATAAAAATGCATAAGACGATAGAAAAAGTATTTCTGCATATTTAAAGAAACAAAGTGATGAATGATGCGTTTCCCCCAGAATCCAGGTGTCCTTCCTCCACAATTCGCCTGTGAACATTTTACTGCTGGGTTTAACAGCCAAGTTTCAGGAGCAAAAGAAGATGTCCCATTGCTTCCTATCAGGGGATATAAAATGTTTGCATTGTCTTGACTGCATTTAACCTTACTGCTAAGACTATAAACCGGATGTAGATATAAGGGTCAGGATCTGTGACAAAAGGCAAAATTATGTTTCGTTGCTGGCTTATTGTTAATTTCTCTTTCGTTCTTGACATGTGGCCATTTTACACTCTTCCCGATCTGCGTGGAATATAATCTGTATGTGGTGATGCCGAATTGTCCTGCCACGGAGATTAAAAGAATTTCTGGATATAATTAGTTAATTGGCTGCCTGGCACTTTGAAAAGCATGAGCTGGGTGTTTCCTACTCTGGAGTGTAACCTCATAATGACCACCCACAGTCTGGTCCACACAGGAGTTTGGGGAATGACTCACTTATTTATTTGTTTAAAATTGGTTAAAATGTGCATGCCAGATGATCTTCCTGCCAGAAAATACATTTTAATTAGAAATAATGGGTCAAGCATTTGCTGAGGACAGGAGAAAGAGAGAAGGAAGCAGGGGACTGGCCTAGATTGTATGTTCCAACCCAACCTTGCACGAGACAGAGTATATGTATAACCTAGAGTTTGCCTTTCTGTGTTTCATTTTGACTTTGTACAAGACTCTGGGGGAATGGAGCCAAATATATTATTTCTTTTATGTCTGGGACATAGGCGTGCCCACAATTGCCTGAGGACACCACTCAGCATGTGTTGGACATTCAGTAAAGTTTACTGACTCCAACCATGAAAGCCTTTCCACTCACTTCCTCTCTGGAGCAGGTCTTGCCAGACAAGTCCAAGCGGCTAATGGTGGAGGCTGGACTCTGCTAGGGCTGGGAATTACCTCCAAGGAATTAGGGATACTGGAATCCAAAGATCAAAACCAAAGGACCATGAGGGAAAAACCCAAGGTGAAAAGTGCATCTAAAATGGCAGAACCTGGATTCCATACTCCATTTGGCAACTTATCAAGAAAGCAACCCCGGAAAAAACAATGTGGAAGGAGATGGTCTTACGTAGTTTTTATGTATGGTTCCTTCTTTGTCTGGTTGTGGGGAAGGCAGTAGAAGAAATGTGACCTCTAGAATGACAACTACCATTTGCCTATCTTTTCCTACTCTCATCACACTGTCTGTATGCTTTTTCTTATTTGCTTTAGTCAGAGACCTTTTTAAACTAACATGATTTATTGAAATTTCAGAATTTAAAGTGTGGGAATTATACATTGTTCTAAACACAAAGGCATAATAATAAGAACTATTATTTATCGAGTGAATACTATGTATGGAGCACTGGACAAATTTAATGTTTTGACAATTCAACAAGACATTATTATTCAACATTTTGATAATGCAGCAAGGTATTTCTATTACTATATTGTCTTCTTTTCAGATATGAGGAAACTGAGCCTTTATAGAGTTTTAGTAACTTGGACAAGGGTATAAAATTAGTAAGAGGCAGAAGCCAGAATTCTGACCTCGGCCATCAGCCATCAGACCAACACTCATACAACCTTCCTTGGCAGTCCTGCTGGGAGACCCATAATCCAGATACAGACACACAGCATAATCATGTGAAAAGTGCTGAAGAACATTCCAGTGCAGCATGCGAGTGAGTGGAAAGGGACATGGTGCAGAGATAAGAAAGGAGTGATGAGACCCCCTGAAGATTTTGAAGGTCCTAGCAAATACATGAGGAGAACAAATGTAAGACAAATGGCTTCCTCTTCAAAGAGGTAGTAAATAAAACTAGTGACACTGAATATTATGTTTAAAATTTCATTTTGATTAACTTGAAGAAACAAAGCACTTGATTCAAAATCCAACAGATGCAAAAGTGTGTAAGTAAACCCCCTCCAATCCTGTTTGTCCCCTCTGTTTCCACACACAGAGATAACTGCTGTCACCATTTTCATTTTCATGGGTATCCTGGCATTAGCTCTTCAAAATTTATTTTCTCTAGCTTGAGGTAATCAGAGAGTCCTTTAAGATGCTGATTTTGGAACGGAGAAATAGTGGCTGTTGATAAACGCTCTCTCAGATACGCCTCAGTTTTTATCATATCCGATTAATCAGGTCTCACGCGTTTGACATTTGTGATGAACCGCTGTAGATCAACTGCCTTTTCTACATTCTATTTAAAATTTTCTAAAGAGAACCTGAGTGTAAACAAGGTGGTGTGTGTGTGTGTTGGAGGGTGGGGGCGGAGTTCTCACCCAGCATCGAAAAGAAATTGCTTTCAACTCAAGCACTTTAGAAGAACTAAATTATGTAAATCATTCTTAGTTTATCATCAAAATAGCCTCCCAAAGGATCTCAAATTCTCAACTGCCTAATTCCCACCACTTTCTTTGTCTACATGTATACACATATCCATATGTGTGTGCGTGCGTCACATTCTTTGAAATAATAATTCTTTGAAGACTACAGAATTTGCACTTTTATCTCTCAGATTCTCCTCCTTTCCTCCCGTGTGTCGGCTTTGCTGAGGTTTGTGACAGCTTCGGCATGATCTCTGTGTTAGGACAGAGGCGGGAGAGCCAGCTCTGTCCCCGAGCGCTGTGACGGGTTAGCGCTGCCTTGTGGGCGACCCCCCTTTATCCTTTCGGGTGGCCAGGGTGGCGCACTGGGCAGAGCTACACCCCGCAGGGCTGTCACCCGTGTCTCAGCCCCACAGACCCGTCTGCAGAGCAACCAGCAAGTGCTCGTGGTTCCAGGAGTGCCTAGTAAGAATACAGCAGCTTCTAAGAGCCTGGGGGTTTTGAGGCAAGGGCCAGCGATGCTTCTGGAAAGAACACCAGGCCCTGTCCACTCCACATCAGAGAGTTCTCTCAAGCTCCATGAAAGCAGAGAAAAGGAAGGGTTTTCTCTTGACAGCCTGGCCCGGAAGGAAGAGGTCTTCTCTCCAAAGAGGAGTGTAGCGGGACCAGCAAGAGCCTTGGAGCCACATGGAATTAAGTCCAAATCTTTTTCTTGCTACTACTACATCTATTGCTTTAGAAGGTTTCCCTGGTTTGAATCTAAATCCCCTCACCTGCGAAACAGGGATAATCATCATGTAGAAACACCAACTTTGCAGCATTATAACAATTACGTGAACTAATATTCAGTGTTGAGAGCATTCAGAGGACTTGGCATCGTTGGCACTCCATGCATGTCAGTTTCCAAGTACCTGCATTGGAGGTGGGGTGCAGACACTTGCAGAAAATCTGAGCGCCTCACACCCCCGCCCTGCTCCCCTGCACGAGGACAGCTTCAGAGTCTGGTGAAGTTGCTGGGGGGAGCAGATTTTGGAGATGGTTTGGGACCTGTTTTCTTGAATTCCCCCCTCACATTGTTTCTCTCCTTTTCCTCGTAGGGAGCAGAATTGTAGGGACTGGCTCCCTGGGCACAGATGTACAAAATACTCAGTTTTTTGGGGGTGAGAAGCATGGTCTGATCAGCTAAGTTGTCCGAAACTTCCAAAGGATGTTGTTATAAAAATTCTTATTTTTCGGGGCGCCTGGGTGGCTCAGTCAGTTAAGCGGCTGCCTTTGGCTCGGGTCATGATCCCGGGGTCCTGGGATCGAGCCCCACGTCCGGCTCCCTGCTCAGCAGAGAGCCTGCTTCTCCCTCTCCCTCTGCCTGCCACTCTGCCTACTTGTGCTCTCTATCTCTCCGTCAAATAAATAAATAAAATCTTAAAAAAAATGCTTATTTTTCTCACAAGATTCTTATCCCAGCATAGAAAATGGGTAGGAATGTGGTATCCATGTGAAGAAATTGCCCTACTGCAGTCCCTGCGAGGGGCTGTGGCTGTGTCCAGTGTCCCCTGTGAACCAAGAGAATGGATGGGGGCAGCTTTGGTCACAAAGACCTCATCCACATCTCTCAGCATCTATCGGAAACATATTTCTATTAAACTGCTATGAAATTCCAGTATAATTGACTTTTCTTGCCTGTTAGTATTATTTTTTCATTTTATGTGCAATTATTAATTAGTCAAAATTGGTACTTTGGCAACATTGGTATCTTATTTAACAGAACATGCACACCTTTCCCTCAAACTCATGTACACGATGGGAAAAGGTTCTTTTATGAAATTTAGAATCTCTCTGTGACTCTGAGGTTCAGTATCTAATCATTTGGTGATTGAGTTTTTATGTTTTTGACATTCTTCTAAATGAATTCTTCTCTGATGTCAAACCTGGAAGAGTAGCTTGTCTTTCAGTGTATTGAGTTCAATGTTAAGGGGAGAACGTCATCCGGGAAAATCCCCTTGGTGGTGTAGCAAATCCCAGGCAATAGTAGGTAGGTAATTGTGAATGGGATGCCAGAGACAACCAGGACCCTGTGGATAATCTGATCACTGTAAACTGTTCAAAGCGCCCCATATATGAAATTCAGGCCGATTCAACCATTCTTCATGGCCACCCAGGCAGCTTCCTAGGGTATATTTATAAAAAATAAAAAAATAAAAAAAAAGATCCAGACAGCAGCTGCAGAAAATTTGGGGACCCTTTTCCCTTTGAGTGAGTGTTTCCAGAAAGCAAAATAAATAAAATGTCAGAGTTTGTTCATCTGGTTGGCAAGGCAAGCTCTCCCTCTTCTGTGGAGGAGGCTGAGTTGAGGAATGTTGTGGTTTCTGGGATTCAAAGCTGGAGACACAGCACAACACACACCTTATTTGAGAGTGATTCACATCATACATTTTCATAAGGCATGGACCAGAAAGCAAGCTTTGTTTTCAGAATGTGTTTCCTTGGCACTGGTTACAGCAATTTGGTGTGTGGTTCATTGTCAAAATGCTGTGGGTGGCAAAAGCAATCGACGGAAGGTGCATGAAATATTTAAATTGGGGTGCCTTTTGCTCAGGCCATTTACTCTTCTCCTAACACCTGTATTCCAGTGACAACAATTAAGCCTCTTGTAGGGTAATAATCTGTACCACAGGATGCTGGAGCTGGCAGAAACTTACTGAGCAAACTTTTTCTGTATTGCAGGGCCAGAGAGGAAATATTTTAGGCTTTGCAGACCACACAGGCTCTGTCACAGCTACTCAGATCTCGTCAATTCTGTCGTTGTCAATGAAACCAGCCAAAGGCCGTGCGTAGTAAACTAGTGGGCGTGGCTGTGTTCCAGTAAAATGTTATTTATAAAAACAGGCAGTGCCCGGATTGGGCATATTTGCTGACCCCTGGTTTAGAGTACTGCTTCCTGTTCACAGAAGAGGAAACCAAAACCCCGGAGGTTAAAAGAATTTGTCACTATCGCAGGCCAGGTCGTGGCAGGACACAACATATCCAAAGCCCGCGTTTGGTTCTTTTCTTTCTCTTCACATGTGTGTTTTTCTAATCCTAAAAACAGTCTCCCTGTAGACTCAGAAGCCGCAAGGAGAAAGAGACGACTTTCTCCTCTCTGTTTTGACATTTCTTTAGCTAAAGTAAATGTCTGAACCTGAGAATGCTACTGTCGTCGGAACACTTAAGAAATCTGTAGCGGAATAGACAGATATGACAGATATGAATATGTTTATGGAAAACACATGTGTGCATGTTAGATACAGAATTTGTTACTTCAAGGCACTGGGGGGAACATCGTTGCTAACAGGGGAAGAGCAAAAGATTTGGATACTCATGGCCTGTTTCTCCGCTCAGAACGCTGCACCCTGGTTTTCCCAAATCCCCAGTCCTGTTCTCTGTTCTAGTTGCACCAGCGCTTCAAGCTCCTCTGTGAGGCCTCTGTGTTTTGTGAAGCCAGTGACCTCACCTGCCACAGAACTTATTTCACACTTTTCCTTTGGGGGTAGTCCCTGATGATGTCGGGGCCTATTTTATTTTATTTTATTTACATTTTTGTTAATTTTTCATAATGGTCAATAAAGGAGAATTAGGAAGTGAGAGGAGGAAAAGTAGATAAAGTAAGATATTTTCAAGGGTGGATTGAGAGAGATAGAGAGAGAGATGGAGACATCGCCAATCACTGTCCTCTCTCTCAGGGCAAAGAGGGTTAAGAAGGGGGTGAGGGGAATAGATGGGGCTTGGTTAGGGTCACCGTCTTAGGCTCCGTTTGGAGGAGATCTCATTCCAGATTATTTTAGGTGGGACCAACACTTTATGAAAAGCGGTGCCTGGAAGGAGTGCACAGGTGTTTCTCCCTTAGCTGTGCCCAGGTCAGTATGCTCAGCAAGTCCACCCAAAGGCTGATGTCTCTCAGCAGACTCTATGGGGCCGTAATTCAGATACATATGAACATATGCTATGTGAATACAAGGGTTTCCTTTCCAAATAAATTTGAGAAATGGTGGATTAAACAAGGTTCAGCAGGTTTTGTTACTCTGGGACATTTCAAATCATTTAATGTGCCACTGTGATTCAGGAATTCTAAGATAGGGATGTAGTTTGCAGTGTTTTCCTAACATATTGGATCATCGAATCATTTTTATCACAAAATGTATAAAGGGACAATGTCCCCAGAACACATCTGTGAAATGCTGATTTCAGTCATCTGCATGATTCTGCGTTGGTGGAGTCTCACTTTCTCCACCAACATGTATGTCCTTCTCTGGGTTAGCTTGGGAGCTCCTGAGAGCAGGTCATGGTGACACTTAGCGGGTTTTGGATGGATAATTGCTGAGGGGTCAGTGGGCCAGTGTATACTGTGACAGTTCAAGTGCACGGACCTTATTTGCTCTCATATCTCTTCCCCCAACTAGTCTTTTGTCCCTTCTAAATAGTTCTTCTTCTGTATAATGTCTCCTTATTCCTTGTCCCATCCTCCTGTTGCACACAAATGCACAATAAGGGGGTCCTTGATTACCTAGGGGACCCACAGAGGTCCTCTGCTTCCCTATAGCCTCTTTGATTGTGAAAAATTAGCTACAGGACAAAACTCCAGCCATGTTGGCCTCCTGTTCTTGCATGAGGGCCATTGTTTCTTGCATGAGGGCCATTGTTTAGCTGTTCCCTCCTGCCCCTTCCCTCCCACACTTGGCCCTCCTGATCCCACTTATCCTGCTCTTTTTTTCTTTTTTTGGTTACCACTTATTGGTCTCTAAAACATACCATTCAATCAGCCTATCCTAATCAGCCTATTTAACAAATTTCATTTTTTGACAATGGCATGTATAATTTCTCAATTCTCTAATTGATTCTCTTTTCATATTAGCCTGGTCTTGTTTTAAGAATAAACATTTTTTTTTTAAATTCCCTATTTGCTTCCCTCACAATTGCTCATTTTGCCTCTTATATGAAACTTTCTCTGAAAAGGCATACCCTCAATCCTAGCCCTGCTTGCTTCTTGCCCATCTCCCCAGATGGCAAGGCAAGCTCACAATGCACTCATTTAAAAGTTCTGATATGGGGGCGACTGGGAGGCTCAGTTGATTTTAGCGTCAGGCTCTTGATGTTAGCTCAGGTCATGATCTCTGGGTCCTGGGATGGAGCCTCCTGTCACGCTCAGTGGGGAGTCTGCTTGGGGTTCTCTCTCTCCCTCTCCTTCTGTAAAAGTTACTCACTTGTACGTGCATGTACGTACTTTCTCTTTCTCTCAAATAAATACATAAATCTTTAAAAAACTAAAAAATAAAAAAACACAAAAGTTCTGATATGGACAGTAATGATAGGGCCATCCAACGTCCCTGTTGTGGTACATCGCAGATGCATTCGGGAGCTGCAAAGCTCAGTCATGAGGGCCACATTCATTTGGAACATATGTGTCTCGAAAGTTCTATCCTGATTCAGTTGTACTAAACCCTCTTAAATAGGCTTTGCCATCCAAGAAGGAGCTTTGAAATAGGTAGTTTTATCACAGCATACTTTGTTTCCTACTACCCCACCTGCTCACTCTACCTAAACAGCCTGTCCTCCCTGCTGTTCTTCCAACATACCAAGCACACTCCAGTCTCCGAGCCTCTGTCTTAGTTGCTTTCTATGCCTGGAACTCTCTTTCCCCCAATATCCACGTGGGTTCCTCACTCCCCTCCTTCATGTGACGACTTACAACTCATTAGTCTATATAAAATGAAAATAACCCACTCTGGCACCCTCTAACCATTGTTTTAATTTTTACCATACCACTTTAAATCTAGTATATGTATTTCTTCATTTTTTCTTTCATTTTTGTTTAGCTTGTTTACAGACTGTCTCCATTAAAATATAAACCTAATGAGACATCATTTTCATTGCTTTTTCTTTTTCTTTCTTTTTCTGCTGGATCTCCAGCATCTAGAACAGTGCCTGGCACGTGGTAGGTTCTCCAAGAATATTTTTGAGTCAGTGACTCTGGAAAGCAGGATTTAGAACAACAGGCCAAAAGCCAGTTGGGCTGGTAAATTGCAATCAATGTGATGACTTAGCTTCGCGCCTGGGAGACAAGGTGAGAGTAAACTGTAATTTGTGCAGATAGTGACAGTAGGCATCATCTGGAAGAAGTATTTGTGTATAAGGTACCCTAGTTGGGGGTTTGTTGGAGGGGACTACAGATAGCAATCCCAGTAATTCTTTTAAAATATGTCAGATCATGTCACATTTCTGCTTAAAACCTCCAATGACTCTCCATCCCACTCAAGTCTTTAAGGTCTCCTTCCTCCCCGAGCCATTCCCTTTCTCATTAACACTGTCTGATAGTGATACACCTATTAGCCACATATGTCATTTGGAAGTTTGTAGTAGAAACATTAAATGATAAAAATAAGTAAGTGAAATTAATTTCAACAAAGTCTTTAACCCAGTATACTGCAGATATTATCAATTCAATATGTAATCAATGTGAAAAATTATTACTGAGGTGCTTCCCCTTTAATTTCATACCAAGTCTTCGGCATTCAGGTGCATTTTAGACCCACAGCACATCTCAGTGTTGACCAAGCACATTTCGAGTGCTCACTGCCCATATGTGGCTGGTGACTTCCATGCCAGATGGTATCTTTCTCAACTTCTCTCTTCCAGGTCACCCCGTTCTAGCTGCTTTGACCTCCTTGTTCGGCCTCTTTGCGATCCCTATAATAGGTGAAATACATTTTTACTTCAGTGAGGTTGCCAGATTGAGAAATTAAAAATATAGGACACCCACTTAAATTTGCATTTCAGATAAATAGCAAATAACTTTTCAGTATAAATATATTCCAAATATCACATGAGGGATACTGGCAACACACGGGGACACATTGGCATCACATGGCACGTGCTGGCGTTTTATCTGCCTGCCCTACACCTCAGGCCATTTGCATTTGCATTTCCTCTTCCCTCTGCCTGGAATGCTCTTCCCCACTTACCACACTTCCCTTGCTCATTTGTGTCTCAGCTCACAGGCCTTGGGGAAGCCTTTACACACGACCCCATAGCAAATACGTCTGTGTCTCCACATCATTAATAATTATTTCATTATTCTACATTATCTTTAGCACTACTTTGTAGTTTTTTTAAATCTATTTTTGTCTATTTAAAATCTATTTTTTTGTCTATTTTTATTTGTCTAATTTTGCCACCGCCATTAGAATATAGCTTCTGTGAGAATAGAACATTTGTTTTGTTCCCTATTGTCTCTCCAGTGCCAAGAAAAATGCTGACACATAGTAGGCATTCAATAAATATGTGTTCAGTAAAAAGGGGAAGATAGTGGAAAGTGATACATATATATATTTATAGTCATGTATTTTTGAGTTGGACATTCATGGAATAGGATCTTGACTCTGTTCCTTATCAGGTGTCTGACTCTTAATTTCCTAAAATGTAGTTTCATTATGCATCTAAGGGACTAAGGTGAGGATTTAGAAAACGTTTGCCTATAATAAGCAATAGTAGTGGTGGTAGGAACAATGACGGTACTAATAGTAAATAACAGCAATAATTTTTGTTCTTCAGGTTGACAATTCCTTAGCTGTCTCCCAATTTCAAAAAATCTCTAAAAAGTGAGTCTTTTTTGAGAAGTTTGAGACATCTCATTTGGAGGCAAAACTGATCTTGAGGTCACATAAGGCTATTTAGAGTCTGTATTTATACAACTTAGTGTGACTTTATATATATCATTGCAGAAATGTTAATGTGTCTGATCACAGGCTGCTACCTCAGACCCATCTGTGGATAGTTATATGCTATAAAGCAAATGTGCTATAAACTTTCTTATATCTGAAAAATTATCTGAATTCTCAAGTACATCTGGTCCCAAGATTTCAGTAAAGGAGAATAGACCTCTATCAGCCACTCACCAATTTTGAAGCATTGCCAGACAGGACTTCAAAGAACAGCCTATCCTGTTAGGACTGTCAAGTCTTCCTGCTCATTACATTACTAGTTTTCCCAGAAGATATGAGTCTACATTTTTCTTTTCCCCAATAATCCTAACATATCTAAAAAAAATTTTAAAACATTGTTTGGGAATACTCTGCTTGATTGTGTCTATTATTTTCCCAATCCATTGGAAATAGAGCACGGTAATGCAAATTGTAGCAGTTCTGGTAAACCCATTTTTTATAAAGATTTATTTATTTATTTTAGAGAGAGAGCACAAGTGGGAGGGGCAGGGGGAGAGGGAGAGAGAATATCAAACAGACTCTGAGCTGAGTGTGGAGCCTGATGCGGGGTCTGATCTCATGACCACGAAATCACGACCTGAGCCAAAACTGAGAGTCAGATGCTTAACCAACTGTGCCACCCAGGTGCCCCTTGTAAGCCCATTTGTAAGTGACAGGTCTTTTGAGTGGAGATGGAGCTCTGAAATTACTAGCCCTCCAATTTTAAGGAGTGCTTTCTCTCTCAGAAAAAGTCCTGATAGAAAGGAATTCATGTCCACCCATGTCTAAAATGATGACCCAACTGGGTCTTGCATCCCCTTATCTTATAGTCCTGGGGTCAAACCTCAGTGCTATTGAACAGGAACGTGAATGCAATGAAGAGAGCAGTTGTAAGGCAGACGATGTGTTTATGGTGAAGATATAACTGGTGAGGAATATAACTGAGAACTTGTTGATTTTGCATGCTTTTATCCACAAATGCTTTCCCATATGGCTTCAGTCTTGTGTTCTGTACACGTTTTTTAAACTCCCCTGCAGTTCCTCATTCTCTCAAATCGTTGCAAGTGTGCTAATATTTTTTCTTCCTCTGTGTCACATCTGTGTGACCACGTACCTTTCAGCCTAAAACATGTTCCTCCTGACCATGTCATGTTTAATCTAATTATATTGATTTGATAGTGTTTGATTCCTTGGTAAAATATAACAAACAAAATAATCCTAGGCATACATAACTACATGATTTTATCTTTTATGGAACGAATCACAGGATATATGTAAGATACATGTTATCTAACTACCTTCTCTATTTTAATGCAACGTACTGCCATTCCTATCAGTTCTTTAACATTGTCCCACCTGAAAATAACACCAACAATAGATTTCCTAAAGCATAATTGCTGTGGTCTGAATGTTTGTGTCCCCCTGTCCCCTTGCCAACACTTATATGATGAAATCCTAACCTTGAAGATGAAGGTATTGAGAGACATGGCCTTTGGGAGGTGATTAGGCCGTGAGGGCAGACCCTCATGAATGGAATTAGTGCCCTTATGAGAGAGTCCGGTGGAGGCTCGCTCGCTCCCTCTACAATGTGAGGGCACCAGGAGAACACACCATCTCTGAAGAAGCCGGCTCTCACCAGACACAGCGTCTGCCAGTGCCATGATCGTGGACTTCTCAGCTTCCAGAACTGTGAGAAATAATCTTCTGTCGTTTGTAAGCCACTGTGCATGGTATTATGTTGTAGCAGCCTGAATGGACTGAGACCGTTATTCTAAATCTACCTTCTCTAGAGCGCTCTACGTTTTGTGCTGGATAACTCGGCTGTTGATTATAACTGTAGTTTGGACTATATCCAGTTTGAAAAATAAATACTTTACATTAATAAATATGTAACATTTTCCTGTAAACACTAGTGAAAACTCATGTACACACTTAATGCTATCTGTGCCCCTTTTTGCAAGATCCCAGACTTACGGCTCTTAACTTTCTATGTTCCAATGGACAATAGCATCATCTATTTACTTAAGCATTCAAAGACATACTATGGGTAGGCTTTGAAGTGGACTTCGAGGTGAACTCTTTGATGGTTACACCTGAAAGCATCCTTACTCTGACCACAAGAAGCTCTAGGTTCATATTACTCTTATTTAGCCACACAGTATGGTTCCAGTTATCCTGGAAAGCACTGACTCCTTCATACGGAATAAAGTGCAAAGATGTGACACCTGACTCATTCACTCCTTGACAATTATATACAAGGTTACTACAGCAGTGGCACGTGCTATTTTAATGACATGTCGTAAGACCTCATAGTTATGACTCCAGATAGCTATTTTTAAACTAATTCTAACTCAATTATATAGTTTTATATATCTTGCTTCAATGTAAAAGAATCCCAATTCATAGGCATTTAAAAGCATTAACTTGCTGAGTGCATTTTTTATATGCAACACCCATTTACCAGTACTATGTATTTTTATATCAAACTGTGTGACTCACAATTACTGAATTATCAGACAAAATATTTGCTTTCTTTGATAAGCTCAGATTTCTTTCATGAACAACAAAACTCCATACTCATGGTGAAATCATTTTTACAATCTCCCATCCTATATTTAGCCAAGAACTCAGAAGCACAGCTGACATAGCGATGATGATTTTTACCTCCTTTCCTGATCCTGAATATCTTAGAGTGGTTTAGATCAGTGGTTCTCAAGCTTCGGCAGGCACCAGAATCACCTGCAGGACTCACTAAACCTGACTGCTGGGATCTACCCCAGAGTCTCTGATTCAGTAGCATTTCTGACAAGTTCCCTGGAGATGTTGATGCTGTTGGTCTGGGGACCTCACTTTAATAACCTCCAGTTTCTGTGATCGTCCATGTCAGTGTTTTCTCAACCCAGCACTGGCTGCCTCAAAAGAGAAGGAAATACCACCACCACCACCACCCAGAATTGCACTGGGAAATTTGAAGTCAGTTGGTATCAAAAAACCAACTCTCATTCTTAGTGGACAACAACAATAAAAAAACAGAACCCAGACAAATGTACGTTTTGACTAAAATCCCTCCAATTCCTTTTGTGTGTCTGTTCTGACCAAAATAAAGACCTTGCTTTCTCAAGCTGAACTGTGCCATAGATCTTTCTTTGTTCTGGTTCTTTTCTCTCTCCCTTCTTTCCTCCCTCCCTCCCTCAACCCCTCCCTCCCTCCCCTTGCTTCCTTCCTTTCGGTGATGTCATTAATTCTTTTTTTTTTAAATAAGTTTAATTTTGAACAGTTCCCAGAGCCTTGGGCTATATTCACAGAATTATCTTTTGATTAGCATGTTATTCTTCTACTACCCTTTATTTTACAAAGGCCAGTTAAAAAGGACAAAACCCAAAAATTATAATAAAAATAGAGGAATATCCATTAAATGTTGTAAAAACTCAAAACAGCAATTTCCAAAACTCAAAGGAAGACTTTCCGTTGGTCCCGGTAATGTCATATTCTCAGAATTCCTAAAACCAGCACAAATAAACCACGAGCTCAATTTTTTAAGCATAAAAATAAACATAAGCCTATAGCTCTAATTTTGCCTTCTTTGATAACTGCACCATCACCGTGAAGAATAAAAATCTAGAGTCCACTAAAGGTGATCAAACTCACCAAGATATCATTTCTCCCATTGTAATTAGGAACATCCCGTAATGAATAATTAAGTTCCTGCAATGATGATTAGTAAGCTCCCCACCCCCAGGCTTTTGTCCCGTGCTTAGGAACCCTTCCTTTCCCACCACAGAGCATTTCCTCTGCTTCAGTTCTGGGACTGTTGGTCCAGGAGGTAGAGGGAACCTGTGCCCTGTGGTCTCGTGGTGGGGCTGGCTAAGGAAGGATAACTTTTCAATGCCGTGGCAATCAATAGAAGACTCTGAGAGCAAGGAGCAGGAATGTAAGTAGATTCCGATAAGAGCCTGGTAAGAGTCTTCAGAAGTGGACCGGAATTGAACTTGTTCCAGCACAGTGGATTTTTTTGTTCCTGTTTCCAGACCTGTTCTTACCATTTCTATTTCCCTTTTGGCCAAGTGTAATTGATTAATTTTTTTTGTCTGTCCCCAGTCTTATTGTAATACCTGTCAGGAGAATGAATATATAATGCTTTTCTTTTCTCATTACTGTCCTAATATTGGCACTAGAAATAACTAACGTGCCATTCTGTATTATTAAGAGATTTGTTACATGAGTGATAACGAACTAACATTCCTTATCTCGTTCTCTAGTCCCATTTTGCTTGCAAGGGAGCTGGTTCAGATAAAAATTAGCTTTGTGCTTAGGTTGAATTCATTCCGTGAAGTGATACTATTCCAGATGCATTATAGGAGGATTCCCCTGTTCTGAGTTCTGATGTGGGAGGATTTATTTAATGTAAAAAAAAAAAAAAAAAGCAAAGGAATACAAATAGTAATTTCAATGCATTTAAAAGAATGAGACAGGCCTTGTTTTGCAAGCCCTCTTTTATATGTGCTAGGAAATGAGAAAAATAGGACAAAAATCTCTACCATAAATTAAAGATAAAATCACTGGGAAGTGTGATCCATAAATATGTGTGTGGGTGTGTGCATGCTTGCATGTGTATTTTATATCCTTTACAAAATAACAAATCTGCTAGATTTAGGTAACTGTGATAAGGCCATGTTAAAAGGATATATTACCCCATACTATGGATCCTGTTGTTCATGTGAGACGTTAAGCATAGAAATGTGAGGTTTGTAAAAAATAACCACTATTTTTTTTTTTTTTTTAAATCTTGCTCACCTGAAGAATCCCCTTTGACTTCAAAAGGGAGATCCATATTTAGGTTGGCAAGCAGATCTTTGCAAATATTTGTTAAACACACTTTGTGTGTACCACTCAGTACAAGCAAGGCCAACAGAATCCTGCTCTGTGTCTAGAAGAGTTCAGAGGTCTGGCCTGACTTTTTGGAAAAGGATGTGTGTGTGTGAGTGTATGTGTGTTTATTACCACTTTAAAAGAATAACAGGGCAACCATATATTGCATGTTTACTCAAGGCCATGATCTATTTCAGTCACGATGCACATGTGGCTTCATTTCTCTTTACAAACTATGTGATGTAGAATTTTATAACAGTATTTTACGGATAAGGTAAATGGCTCAGCAAAGTTAAGACACTTCCTCAATGTCATACAGTGGCAGAAGCGTAATTGAAACCTAGTTCTATTTAGCTCCAAAGTCAATGCATTTTCTCCATGATTCTCTAACATCTCAGGGGTGCAGTCTCTTTTTGAAGTTTTTTTTTTTTTTTAAGATTTTATTTATTTATTTGAGAGAGAGAGAGCTCTCGTGCACACGAGTGGAGGGAGGGGCAGAGGGAGAGGGAGAAGCAGGCTCCCCACTGAGCAAGGAGCCTGATGCGGGACATGATCCCAGGACCCTGAGATCATGACCCAAGCGGAAGGCAGCCACTTAACCAATTGAGCCACCCAGGTGCCCCATCTTTTTGAAGTTTTAAATGCAAAAAGACCTCAAAGAGGGAATCATATATAGCTGATTGTAGACAAATAAAAATTTGCATTTCCTTGATAGTACATAAAGTGTATTTTCTTAGGTTGTGAATTGCAACAATTTTTCAATTGTAATTATTGCACATCAAATATCCTAAGTGGTGGCACCTAATACAACATATGTATATAGATGCTTTGAAGGTGTTGCTGCTACTGTTAATAAATTATATTCATTCATATAAAGGCCCATTCACTTTTGTAAGCTTTTGGCGCAATAGCCTCAGTGTTTTAAAAAAAAAAAAAAAACCCAACACCCTGTCAGAGCAGGTAACTACACCCTGTAAAACCCTAATGTAACAAAGAGTCTGGGATCTAGGATCACTATGTAGGTTTTCGTAACTACTGGGTGGTTTGTGTGGACACTGGCTATAGGATTTAACAACTCTAAGATAATATATAATACTTCCCGTTATGGAGAAATATGTTCATTCCACAGCCATTGAAGGAAACGAAAATTTCCAGCCAGACCTAGGTTCAATGATATTGGGTCATTTGGATATCTCAGCACCAAACTTTAGGGCCACCAACCTTGACTTTTCGTTAGTTACAGAAACTAGTGCCCAATTAAAATGCTCCTTGGCAAGCAACTTTCTTGAGCAAGGCAGACTAATTAATGTACGGAATAGGGAGAGAGCCATGCTTTAAATCATACTGTCTAACCTCAGAAGAAGGAATTGGTCAGTGCCAAGAATACAGTTGCAGAGGGTAGTGAACAATAAGGAATAAAATTTGTGCTGATATTAAATCTTACATACCTGAAAGGGCACTGAATGACACTATACCTCATTCTTGTGTTTATTTGATAACTGTCAGAAAGTGGCACGTGTGTGAAATATTTTACAAATTTGTGCACCTAGCATTTTAGCTCTTACTCTATTTATATCTTGAAGTTACTGTTGTATTGGAATTGATGTTACTATTATCATATATGATTCTTTTTAAAAAACTGCTTCAAATGGTTTTTCAGTTAATGGAGGTGAATCTGGCTTGCTTTCTTTGATGTTTTTGTTCTCTTTCTATCTCCTGTATTCCACTGTGATATGATCACATGCAAGAAGTAAGCAAGGGGATCTCAATGTTTTCTTGAGCATAATAAGGGATGACATCGTCTGACATACTTTTTAATGATTTGCATCTTGAGAAAGAACCTATATATAATGGTAATTCGTATTGCTGCTAAAAAAAAAAAGAAAGACTCAGTATATTTATAGTCACTTCCTGAGAGTTTGTCCTGCTTCCTAGTTCAGTCAAAGCAAAAGTGGGTAATGTCTTCACAATCTGTAGGGAAATCTATGTGATTGTAGTGCATAACACACACACACATGCACATACACAAACACACAGACATAAATCTCACCGGAATTCTATAAAGGGAGGAAAGGCTTTGGCTTTTTCTCCTTTAGAAGGAAGAATTTTGATTCTTATAGACATGTAGATTGTATTCAGTCCAGTCTTTTTTTGATAAAAAGAACTAGATATTCTTTAAAGAAGTGTTTGAAGATTTAAAAAAAGAGGTATTTTGAAAATGACAGAACCCAGTACAAAAAAATAGAGCTTCACACATATATCAACCTGCTGATTTTGCTTATTAAGAAAAAGATGTAACTCTACAGCCACGTAGCTTAAAAAATACTGCTGGATATTTTTATTGTTTTTTTTTTTTAAGATTTTATTTATTTGAGAGAGAGTGAGAGAGAGAGAGAGCACAAGAGGGGAGAGCGGGAGAGGGAGAAGCAGACTTCCTGCTGAGCAGGGAGCCAGATGCGGGACTCGATCCCGGGACTCCAGGATCATGACCTGAGCCGAAGGCAGTTGCTTAACCAACTGAGCCACCCAGGCGCCCTGGATATTTTTATTGTATCCTATGTACTGTTTGTTCCAAGAGATGCCACCCACTTTTCTGTGGCCGCTCCTTTCTTTAGGGCTCTATTACTAAATCATATGTGTGTATATATATACATATATATGTGTGTATGTATATATATGTATGTATATGTGTATATATGTATGTATATATGTGTGTGTGTATATATATGTATGTATTGGTCATGTACTTGCTAAAAATGTTTTTTTAAAGATTTTTTTATTTTATTTTATTTTATTTTATTTTATTTTAATTTTATTATGTTATGTTGGTCACCATACAGTACATCATTAGTTTTTGATGTAGTGTTCCATGATTCATTGTTTTCGTATAACACCCAGTGCTCCATGCAATACATGCCCTCCTTAATACTCATCACCGGGCTAACCCATCCCCCCAACCCCTCCCCTCTAAAACCGTTTTGTTTCTCAGAGTCCATGGTCTCTCATGGTTTATCTCCCGCTCCGATTTCCCCCCCTTCATTTTTCCCTTCCTTCTCCTAATGTCCTCCATGCTATACCTTATGTTCCACAAATAAGTGAAACCATATGATAATTGACTTTCTCTGCTTGACTTATTTCAGTTAGCATAATCTCCTCCAGTCCCATCCATGTTGATGTAAAAGTTGGGTATTCATCCTTTCTCATGGCTGAGTAATATTCCATTGTATATATGGACCACATCTTTATCCATTCATCTGTTGAGGGGCATCTTGGCTCTTTCCACAGTTTGGCTATTGAGGACATTGCTGCTATGAACATTGGGGTGCATATGGCCCTTCTTTACACTACATCTGTGTCTTTGGGGTAAATACCTAGTAGTGCAATTGCTGGGTCATAGGGTAGCTCTATTTTTATTTTTTGAGGCACCTCCACACTGTTTTCCAAAGTGGCTATACCAACTTGCATTCCCACCAATAGTGCAAAAGGGTTTCCCTTTCTCCACAACCTCTCCAACATTTGTTTTTTCTTGCTGTGTCCATTTTTGCCATTCTAACTGGTGTAAGGTGGTATCTCAATGTGGTTTTGATTTGAATTTCCCTGATGGCTAATGATGATGAACATTTTTTCATGTACCTATTAGCTATTGGTATGTCTTCTTTTGAAAAGTGTCTGTTCATGTCTTCTGCCCATTCTATGACTTGATTATTTGTTTTTTGGGTGTTGAGTTTGAGAAGTTCTTTATAGATCTTGGATACCAGCCCTTTGTCTGTAGTGTCATTTGCAAATATCTTCTCCCATTCTGTGGGTTGCCTCTTTGTTTGGTTGACTGTTTTCTTTGCTGTGCAAAAGCTTTTTATCTTGATGAGTTCCCAAAAGTTAATTTTCCCTTTTGTTTCACTTGCCTTTGGAGATGTATCTTGAAAGAAGTTGCTGTGGCCGATGTCAAAGAAGTTACTTCCTATGTTCTCCTCTAGGATTTTGATGGATTCCTGTCTCACATTGAGGTCTTTCATCCATTTTGAGTTTATCTCTGTGTATGGTGTTAGAGAATGGTCGAGTTTCATTCTTCTGTATATAGCTGTCCAATTTTCCCAGCACCATTTATTGAAGAGACTGTCTTTTTTCCATGGCATATTTTTTCCTGCTTTGTTGAAGATTATTTGACCATAGAGTTGAGGGTCCATATCTGGGCTCTCTGTTCTGTTCCATTGGTCTATGTGTCTGTTTTTGTGCCAGTACCATGCTGTCCTTGTGATCACTGCTTTGTAATATAGCTTGAAATCGGGCAACGTGATGCCCCCAGCTTTGTTTTTATTTTCAACATTTCCTTGGCGATTCAGGGTCTTTTCTGATTCCATACAAATTTTAGGATTGTTTGTTCCAGCAGTTTGAAAAATGTCATTGGAATTTTGATCGGGGTGGCGTTGAAGGTACAGATTGCTCTGGGCAGCATAGACATTTTAACAATGTTTATTCTTCTGATCCATGAGCATGGAATGTTTTTCCATCTTTTTGTGTCTTCTTCAATTTCTTTCATGAGTGTTCTGTAGTTCCTGGAGTATAGATCCTTTACCTCTTTGGTTAAGTTTATTCCGAGGTATCTTATGGTTTTTGGTGCTATTGTAAATGGAATTGATTCTCTAATTTTTCTTTCTACAGTTGCATTGTTATTGTATATAAGAAAGCAACTGATTTCTGTGCATTGATTTTGTATCCTGACACATTACTGAATTGCTGTATGAGTTCTAGTAATTTGGGGGTGGAATCTTTTGGATTTTCCACATAAAGTATCATGTCATCTGTGAAGAGAGAGAGTTTGACTTCTTCTTTGCCAATTTGAATACCTTTTATTTCTTTTTGTTGTCTGATTGCTGTTGCTGGGAAATTCTAGTACTACGTTGAACAATAGTGGCGAGAGTGGGCATCCTTGTCATGTTCCTGATCTTAAGGGAAAGGCTCTCTGCTCTTCCCCCTTGAGGATGATATTCTCTGTAGGTTTATCATAGATGGATTTTATGAAATTGAGAAATGTTCCCTCTATCCCTATACTCTGAAGAGTTTTAATCAGGAAAGGATGCTGGATTTTGTCAAATGCTTTTTCTGCGTCGATTGAGAAGACCATATGGTTCTTCTCCTCCTCTTATTAATGTGTTCTATCACATTGATTGATTTGCGAATGTTGAACCACCCTTGCATCCCAGGGATAAATCCCACTTGATTGTGGTGGATAATCCTTTTAATGTATTGTTGGATCCTATTAGCTAGGATTTTGTTGAGAATTTTGGAATCCATATTCTTCAGGGATATCAGTCTGAAATTCTCCTTTTTGATGGGGTCTTTGCCTGGTTTGGGGATTAAGGTAATGCTGGCCTCACAGAATGAGTCTGGAAGCTTTCCTTCTGTTTCTATTTTTTGAAGCAGCTTCAGGAGAATAGGTATTATTTCTTCTTTGAATGTTTGGTAGAACCCCCAGGGAATCCATCAGGCCCTGGACTCTTGTTTTTTGGGGGGTTTTTGATCACTGCTTCAATCTCGTTACTGGTTATTGCCTATTCATGTTGTCAATTTCTTCCTGTTTCAGTCTTGGTAGTTTATAGGATTCCAGGAAGGCATCCATTTCTTCCAGGTTGCTTAATTTATTGGTATATAGTTGTTGATAATAATTTCTAAAAATTGTTTCTATTTCCTTGGTGTTAGTCATGATCTCTCCCCTTTCGTTCATAATTTTATTAATTTGGGTCCTTTCTCTCTTCTTTTGGATAGGTCTGGCCAGTGGTTTATCAATCTTATTAATTCTTTCAAAGAACCAGCTTCTAGTTTCATTGATCTGATCTACTGTGTTTCTGGTTTCTAATTCATTGATCTCTGCTCTAATCTTAATTATTTCTCTTCTAATGTGTGGCCTAGGCATCATTTGTTGCTTTTTCTCCAGTTCTTTAAGGTGTAAAGTTAGTTGGTGAATTCGGGATTTTTCTATTTTTTTGAGTGAGGCTTGGATGGCTATGTATTTCCCCCTTAGGACCTCCTTTGCAGTATCCCATAGGTTTTGGACTGATGTGTTTTCATTCTCATTGGTTTCCATGAATTGTTTAAGTTCTTCTTTGATTTCCTGGTTGACCCAAACATTCATGAGCAGAGTGGTCTTTAGCTTTCAAGTGTTTGAATTTCTGCCAAATTTTTTCTTGTGATTGAGTTCCAGTTTTAAAGCATTATGGTCTGAGAATATGCAAGGAATAATCTCAATCTTTTGGTATGGAGACCTGATTTGTGACCCAGTATGTGGTCTATTCTGGAGAAAGTTCCATGTGCGACCGAGAAGAATGAGTATTCTGTTGTTTTAGGGTGGAATGTTCTGTAAATATCTATGAGGTCCATCTGGTCCAGTGTATCATTCAAAGCTCTTATTTCTTTGTTGATTTTCTGCTTAGATGATCTGTCTATTGCTGAGAGTGGAGTATTGAGGTCTCCTACAATTAACATATTATTGTCAATATGACTCTTTATTTTGGTTAACAGTTGGCTTATGTAGTTGGCTGCTCCCATGATGGGGGCGTAGATATTTACAATTGTTAGATCTTCTTGTTGGATAGACCCTTTAAGAATGATATAGTGTCCTTCTGTGTCTCTAACTACAGTCTTTAGCTTAAAATCTAATTTGTCTCATATAAGAATTACTACCCCAGCTTTCTTTTGAGGTCTGCTGGCATGGAAGATGGAGCTCCATCCCTTCACTTTCAGTCTGGATGTATCTTTAGGTTCAAAATGAGTCTCTTGTAGACAGCATATGGATGGGTCCTGTCTTTTTATCCAATCTGCAACCCTGTGCCGTTTTATGGGAGCATTTAGGCCATTCATGTTGAGAGTGATTACTGAAAGATATGAAATTATTGTCATCATGTTGCCTGTGATGTCCTTGTTTCTATAGATTGTCTCTGTAAATTTCTGTTCTATATCACTCTTGGGGTCTTTCTCCTTTTATAAAACCCCCCTTAATATTTCTTGCAGGGCCGGCTTAGTGGTCACATATTCTTTCAGTTTCTGTCAGTCTTGGAAGCTCTGCATCTCTCCATCCATTCTAAATGACAGCCTTGCTGGATAAAGTATTCTTGGCTGCATGTTCTTCTCGTTTAGTACCCTGAATATGTCTTGCCAGCCCTTTCTGTGGATAAGTCTGATGTTATTCTGATGTTCTTCCCTCTGTAGGTAAGGAATCTCTTCCCCCTAACTGCCCTTAAGATGGTTTCCTTGGTTCTAAGATTTGAGAGTTTTACTGTTACATACTGGGGTGTTGGCCTGTTTTCCTTGATCTTGAGAGGGGTCCTCTCTGCCTCTAGGACACAAATGTTTGTTTCATTCCCTAGATTAAGGAAGTTCTCAGCTACGATTTGCTTAAATATATCTTCTATTCCTCTCTCTCTCTCCACCCCTTCAGGGATCCCAATAATTCTGACATTGGAACGTTTCATGGCGTCACTTATTTCTCTAATTCTGTTTTCATGGATTTTGAGCTGTTTCTCCCAGGCCTTCTCTTTTTCCTTCTTTTCTATCAATTGGTCTTCTAGATCACTAATTCATTCTTCTGCCTCATTTACCCTAGCTGTTAGAGTATCTAGATTAGATTAGATCTCATTGATAGCATTTTTAAATTCTGCCAGTTCAACTTTCATTTCTGCCCTTAGAGACTCTATGTTGCCATTAATTGATTTCTCCATTCTAGCTATCGTCTTCATAACTGGCACCCTGAAGTCCATTTCCGACATCTTGGTTATATCTGTATCCATTTGTAAATCTGTGGCAGAAGTCACAGTCTCTGAGTCTTTCCTATTTTGGGGGTTCCTCCTCCTAGTCATTCTGTTGAGGGGTGGTTGAGGGAGGGTACCAGAGTCCAAATTATTGACCACAACCCAAGCAAGATGCACCTGTTTTATAGGGACCTTAATGTTGTTGGCCTCTTGTTCTCCCAGCCTGTCTTCTGGGGGAGGGACCTGCTGCACTATTACTCAGGCAACCCTGTTTGGGCAGAGTTGCCCTACCCCCTGTGGGGGGGAATGGCCTCAGTGAAAGCTGGTTTTGGGGGGCTTTTTTTCTCTGGCAGCTTTCCCTGGGGGTTTTCTGCATCTCTTCCGAGAGCCAGAGCAGAAGAGACAGTTTCCAACCCTCTGCCTCAGAACAGAGATCACAGTCTGTTCTTCAGTGAACTCTCCAGGCCACACTATCTCCGTTTCTGTCTGTGCTGCTATAAACTGCAGCGTCCTGGGTTGTGCGCCCCTCAGCAGCACTCTCAGTCCTCGCCTCCAGGTTGAGGCACGTCTCTGCCCTTTGTGCTTCTAAAATCACCAGCCATCCCCAGTTTGAATGGGTGGCCCCACCACTCCAGGTTTCAGTCTGGGGAGCTGCCCTAAAGTCCTTTCCCCATCACTACAGGTCTGCGAGTCTGTGCCCCGTCCCCAGTGTGGGAGGCTTTCGCTCACCGGTGGTGCAGGATCCCGAAGGCTCCCTCCTCCTTCCATTTATCTTCGAGTATGTGCCCGTGGAATCACAGCTTCCCACTTCATACCTTGAAACCAACTGCCTACGATATTCTGTTTGTAGAGATCCAGATATATCTTCTTATATCTCAGACTGATTTTGTGGGTGTTCAGAGTGGTCTGGTAGATATCCGGCTCAATTCAGGGGACCGGTTGGAATAGGGTCCCCTACTCCTCCGCCATCTTTTTTTCCTCCTAAAAGATTTTGTTTTTAAGTAATCTCTACACCCAGTGTGGGGCTTGATCTCACAATCCCAAGATCAAGAGTCCCATGCTCTACATACTGAGCCAGCAAGGCACCCTTCTACTTACTAAAAGTCTTGTTTTCAATTAATGACTCTCAATTAATTTATGTTTATGCATGGTTTTGTTCCTCTCCAATAAGCTCTGCATGATGCTGGCTATAATTGAGTGATGTTTCAGCTCATGTTCTCTTTGGCAACTGCATTATTTCTGCTTAATATGTGCTCCCTTTGCTCTGGTGAGTGTATGGGGCTTTGAACTCCTTTTCATAGGAAGAGTTGCTGCCTATTTGAGAGGCAAGCAAGAAATTGATCCTCCTTCTTTGCAGCATCATGAATTTCCCACTTTAGCATCATTAAACATGCCTTTGGTAGTCATAATTCAGAAGGGGCCTGGGGGCATTACTGTTTAACACTTTCCAGCTAATATTGTGAAAAATCCATTGTTCTGTGGCTGAAGGCCCGCTATGTGCAGTAAGACTTGAGTCTTCATGGTCAAATCTGTGTGAAGAAGAATTTAAAATGTTGTAACACTTCTGTTGGATTTCTTCTCACAGGGTGATGAAGGAAGACTATCTGTAATCCCTAGGGCAGTGCTGTCTAATAGAACTTTCTGTGATAATAGAAGCATTCTGTATCTTTGCTGCCCAGTATGTTGACCACTAGTTACATCTACTATTGAGCACTTGAAATGTAGCTAGTGTGAATAAAGAATTGAATTTTAAATTTTATTTAATTTTAATTAATTGAAGTATGATTTAAATGGCCAGTTGTGGCTGATAGCTACAGTATTGGCTAATGCAGCCTTAGAGGATAACTGGAAAATTTGTCCAGAAATTTGTTTTGGGATCTATCTGTGTAGCTCTGTTATATATCGGGGGTTCTACCACTGATTTTCAGCCATCTAGTTAGTAGAAAAAAAATACATGTATGTGTACTTAGAAGTGTATCTGTGTGTGTGCATGCATGTCTGTGTATAGATACAGATAGAGATATAAATGTGTGACTGCCCTTCAGGGAGCCATCAATCTTGATAGAGAGATGAGCATATGATACAATTTGAGAATGTCTGCATAATCACATGTTTTCAACATACCAAATTCTTTTGATCTTCCCTGAGTCAGCTAGAGGAAGAAGAAATTAATGAAGTGTTATTATTTGCTTAGTTTTTAATTTAAGTGTATTCTCACAACTACTCATTCTTATTGGTGCTATATAAAAGGCCTCCACATATCAGTGGATATTTAGAAGACAAGATCATGGAGGTTCCTTTTCTATGTAAGAAGTTGTACCTGAGCATCCCTGACCCCTAGAGCTTCTGGCATCTTGCAGATATTAATATCCCAAGAATTTGCCATTTAACCTTTCTGATGGATTAGATGCCACATGTAATGGCTACATGACAAACAAGAATTTAAAACCTGCTTCATGAGATTATGTTCTGGACTCAGCCCTCTACTTCACTAAAATTATCAAATCAACTTTTGGATTTGGTTATAGAACAGATTGCAGCGATATAATGCCACCATTTGAACGTTGGGTAAAATTCTGTCTTTTCGGCGCTTGACATATGGAAGATAATGTTAGTCATTATGAACTGTGCAAATTCTCTAGCCCATTTAGGTAGTTAGTAAAAATTTATTGAGTGTTATTATTGATTGAATTCTCTACTGAAAAGAATGCTCGAATTACATGACATTATAATGATAGGTGAATGTGAATTTTTTTTCACTGAGTTAGAGAATGTTTATTTTACTTGTCCCTAATAATTTCCCTTCTCTTTAGAAAATTTTGATGATATCCATAATAATGCCATATGTGATTGTAATAGGTTTATAAAACAGAAAAAAGTAGAAATCAGAAAAGTTTATCAAACATTCAATAATTCTCACTCATTTGTCACTATTAAAAAATCTTAACAAACTGAAGAACATAAAACATTGACTTTAAAATCAAGAATAAAAGACATATTTCTTTCTACCATTCTTTATATTTTTCTGAGGTACTGGCAAATGCAATAAGATATGAGACAAAAATATTAGCTAGTTAGTGAGTAAGAAGGAAATGAACAAGTTGCCATTTGTGACAATTTTTCCCCATTGGGAATTTTCAAAAACAAACCAAAACTACTAGCAATTTTTACAATTAATAAATTGACTATGGGTCAGCAACTGTAATGTATTGATTGAGATCACAAACTCTGGAGTTAGACTGGCTGATTGCAAATATCATCAGGATGTGTAATTTTGGGTAAGTCACTCTCTCTATGGCTCAATTCCCTATCAAATGGAGGTAATATTTACTTTATAGAGTTATGTATATAAGATGGCATGCTTCATTTAAATTAGTGAACTATCTGACACATGGTAGATGTTTAATAAATACTAGTAAATTAATTATTGTTATTGCTACCTAATAGATATAATGGAAATGACTCCATTCTAGAAAAATATGAAAACCTAAATTCAAAAGATTGTAGTGATAAATTGGAATTTTAAGGTTGTATTTTTTTTACTACACATGAAGGAAGACTGTAGATGATGTATATTGTAAACCCTATAGCAACTATTGACTTAAATAAGTATAAATAATGAGCCAAGAGTAGAGATGAAATAGAATAATAAAAAGTACTTAATAAAAAGGAAGACAAAAAAAGAGGAATAAAAGAAACAAAGGACAGCTAGAACGAAGAGAAAACAATTAAAAAGTGGTAGGTATACATCCAACCATATCAATAAATATAAATGATCTAACCACACAATTAAAAGGCTGTGCTTGTCAAATTGGATAAAATGTGAGAAACCAGAGATAGGACTGTCTAAAAGAAAATCACTTTAATAAGTATACATATTAAAAGTATGTGATAAAAGATGTACTATGCAAAGATTAATCAAAAGAACGATGTAGTGGTTATATTAATGTAGTAAAAGCTACCATTCATAGCAAGGAATACTACCAGGAATGAAAAAGGTTATTAAATACCAATAAAGTGGTCACCTAAGTGGCACTGAACATGACAATGCTAGATGAGTTTGTATTGAGTAAGAGGGCTTCTTCACAAAACAAAAACTGATCAAACTGAGAAGAAAAACAGATAAATCCACAATTATAGAGACTTCAAAATCCCTCTCTTCAGTAATCAATAAAGTAGAAAAAAATCAGTGAGAATGTGGAAGACTTTAACATATAACAGAACTATCAACCCTAACAAACTATCTACCAACCTGACCAAACTGACATTTCCAGAACACTTCAAACAAGACCTGCAAAATACACATTCATTTTAAGTATACATGGAACATTAACCAAGGTAGATTATGTTCTGAACCATAAAGATATCTCAATAAATCTGCAGAAAGTGAAATTATACATAGTGTGATTCCAGTATTTATTGCATTGGATAAATAAACCAAATTGGGAAAACCTGACATTTGAGCAGTATTGAGTCTCCATATCAAGCTTCCTCATATCAAGCTTGTACATATTTTGTAGGATTTATACTTAAGTATTTCATTTTTGGAGGTGCTAATGTAAATGTAAATAGTGTTTTTAGGTTCAAACTCCAATTGTTCATTGCTTGTATACAGAAAAGCAATTGATTTTGTATGTGAACCTTGTATCTTACAACCTTATTATAGTCATTTATTATTTCCAGGAGCTTTCTCATTGATTCTTTGGGATTTTTTATATAGACAATCACATCATCTGCAGATAAAGACAGTTAAATTTTGTCCTTCCCAAACTGTATACCTTTCCTTTCCTTTTCTTTTCTTATTGCTTTCTCTAAGACATCAGGAATATGTTGAAGAGGAAGGGTGAGATGAGACATCCTTGTCTTGCTCCTGATCTGAGAGGGAAAACTTCTAGTTTATCACCATTGAGTATGCTGTTAGCTGGAGATTGTTTTTACAGATGTTCTCTGTCAAGTTGAGGAAGATCTATTCCTGGTTTCCTGACAGTTCGATATTATCAAATGCTTTCACATCTCTTGATATCATCATTTCTTCCTCAGCCTGTTGATGTGATGGATTAGATTGATTGTCAAAAGTTAAACGAGTCTTGCATACCTGGAATAAATCTCATTTAATCATGGCATATGGCTTTTTTTTATACATTGTTGAATTTGATGTATTATTATTTTGTTGGGAATTTTTGCATTTGTGTTCATGAGAGGTATCAGTTTGTTGTTTTTCTTTCTTGTAATGTTTGTCCAATTTTGGCATTAGGGTATTGCTGGCCTCATAGAATAAGTTAGGAAATATTCCTTCAGTTTCTGATTTCTCAAAAAGATTGGAGAGAATTAGTCAAATTTCTTCCTTAAATGTTTGGTAGAATATGCAAACAATGAATCATGGAACACTACATCAAAAACTAACGATGTAATGTATGGTGATTAACATAACATAATAAAAAAAATGTTTGGTAGAATTTACTAGTGAACCCACTGGGCCTGGTGTTTTCTGCATTGTTTTCTGTTTTTGGTTATTAATAATTTATTCATTTTCTTTAATAAATATAGGCATATTCATATGATCTATTTCTCTTTGTGTTAAGCTTTATAGATTGTGCCTTTAAAAGAACTGATGCATTTTATCTAAGTTATCAAATTGGTGAACAGTAAGTTGTCATAATATTCTTTTATCTGTTTATTGTACATGTGTTGTCCTCTTTCTGTTTTAGAAAGTTATTATTTGTATCTTCTCTCTTTTTTTCTTAACCTAGATTTTTTCAATTTTATTACTCTTTTCCAAGAACCGGCTTTTGGTTTTGTTATTATTTTTCTCTATTAACTTCCAAATTTTTCAATTTTATTGATTTCTGCTCTAATTTTTATTATTTCCTTTCTTCTGCTTATTTTAGATTTAATTTGCTCTTCTTTTCTTAGTTTAAGGCAAAAGCTTAGATTACTGATTTTATATTTTTCTTCTCTTCTAGTGTATGTATTCAATGCCATAAAAATTTCTTTAAATATTGCTTGTGCTTCATTCCACAAATTTTGACAAGCTGTGTCTTCATTTTCATGTAGTTCAATTTTTTTTTCTCTTGAGATTTCTCCTTCAACTCATGTGTCATATAGAAGTATGTTGTTTAACCATCCAAGTATTGTGGGATTTTCTAGCTATTTTTCTGTTGATTTCCAGTTTAATTCCATTGTGGTCTGAGAGCAGGTATTGTATGATTTCTGTGCTCTTAAATTTGTTAAGAAATCTTTTATAGCCCAGAGTGTGGTCTATCTTGGTGAATCTTCCATGTGAGCTTGGAAGAAAGTCTAATCTGTTGTTGAGTGAAGTAGTCTATAAATGCCAGTTACATTCAGTTGATTGATGATGCTGTTGAGTTCAACTATGTCCTTACTATTTTTCTGCCTGTTCAGTTTGTCACTTATGGATAGAGCAAGGTTGAAGTCTTCAGCTATAATAGTGTATTCATCTATTTCTCCATGCAATTCTATCAATTTTGTCTTACATATTTTAAAGCTCTGTTGTTAGGTGCATACATATTAAGGATTGTTGTCTTAGTGAATTGATCTTTTCATCATTGTGTAAAAACCCTCTTTATCCTTCTTTTTTTTTAAGGTTTATTTATTTGAGAGAGAGAGAGAGAAAGAGAGAGCACACACATGCACACAGAGGGAGAGGGAGAGGGAGAGGGAGAAGCAGACTCACTGCTGAGCAGGGAGCCTGATGCGGGGCTTGATCTCAGGACTGGAGATCATGACCTGAGCCTAAGGCAGACGCTTAACCAACTGAGCCACCCAGGCACCCCCAAACCCTCTTTATCCTTGATAATTTTTTTGGTTCTGAATTTGGCTTTGTCAGAAATTTCAAATTTCTTTTGATTAATGTTAACAAACACGGTATATCTTTCTCCATCCCTTTACTTTGAATCTGTATGTGTCTTTATATTTAAAGTGGGTTTAAATAGACAACATGGAATTGTGTCTCATCTGTGTGTGTGTCCAGTCTCTGTCTCTTAATTGATGTAGTTAGCCATTGACATTTGAAGTGATTATTAGATTTATATTTATCATATTCATTGCTGTTTTCTCTTCATTGCCCTGTTCTTTGTTTCTATTTTTGTCTTCTATGTTTTTGTACCTTTGTGATTTTAGTTCAATATTTTATTTTTTTAATCTTGAATAATAGAACATTTTATATGATTTCACTTTCCTTTTCCAACTTAGCAGTTATACTTCTCTTTTTACTTTTTTTGTGGTTGCTCTAAAGTTTGCAAGATACATTTACAGGGAATCTAATTCCATTTTCAAATAACATTATACCCCTACATGCATCGTGTAAGTATCTGATAACAAAGTATTCCTAATTCCTCTCTCCCGTCCCTTATAACATTGCTGTTATTTATTACATTTATCCATAAGCTATAATTACTGAATACATTGTTACTATTATTTTTAAACAAACTTATCTTTTACAGCAATTAAGAATCAGAAAAATGAAAGTTTTTATTTTATCTTCACATTCCTTTGTTTAATGTTATGCCTTTCTTTATGTAAATATGAGTTTTCCTTTTTTCCTTTGAGAAGAACTTCTTTTGATATTTCTCCCAAGGCAGATCTACCGGTGACAAATTCCCTGAATTTTTTATTTGTCTGTGAAAGTCTTTATTTCTCCTTTATTTTGAAGGATAATGTTTCTGGTTACAGAATTCTACTTTGGTGTGTGTGTTGTGTGTTTCCTCAACACTAAATAATTCACTCCACTCATTTCTTGTTTGCATGGTTTCTGAAGAGAAGTCTGATGTAATTCATATATTTCTCTGCTATTGGCTTATTTTCCTCTCACTTCTTTCAATATTTCTTGTTTTCTTTAGTTTAAATATGCCTAAATTTTTGCCATTTTCCTGCATAGTGCTCTCTGGGCTTCCTATATGTGTTTTTGATGTCTGACATTAATTTTGGGAAATTCTGTTATTATTGCTTTAAATATATCTTCTGATTTTTTTCTCTCTTCTCCTTTTGGTGTTTTCCTGTTACACATACCACATCTTTTTTGTAATTATCACAAAATATCCCTTGGATATTCTGTTCTGTTTTTTCAATCATTTTTCTCTGTGCATTTTCATTTGGGAAGTTTCTATTGACTTCTTTTTTTTAAAGATTTATTTATATATTTGAGAGAGAGAGAGAGAATGTGTGAGTGGGGGGAAGGGCAGAAGGAGGAGAGAGAATCTCAAGCAGACTCCCTGCTGAGCCTGACACTGGGCTCAATCTCGTGATCCTGAGATCATGACCCGAGCCAAAATCAACAGTCAGATGTTTAACCAACTGAGCAACCCAGGCACCCTTCTACTGATTTATTCTTAAGTTTGCTGATCCTTTCCTCAACCTGTCCTGTCTATTAATTAGCCTATCAAAGGCATTCTTTTTTGTGTTACAGTGTTTTTTATTTCTAGTATTTCTTTTTGATTCTTAGGCTCTCTATTTCTCTGCTCACATTAACTATTTGTTCTTGCATGTTGTCTGTTTTTTCCATTAGGGTCCTTAGCATATTATTCATAGTTATATTATCCCAGTCGGATAATTACAAACATCCCTGCATGTCAGAATCTGCTTGATGCTTGCTTTGTGTTTTTTGCCTTTAGTATGCCTTACAATTTTTTGTTGAAAGCCAGATGTGATCTACTGGGTAAAAGGAACTCGGTAAAGCAGGTCTTCAGCGATGTGTTGTTGAGGTATGGGAGAAGGGAAGCATTCTATAGTTCTGTGGTTTGGTCTCAGTCTTTTAGTGCACCTAGGCCCCTGGGCTGTGATCTTTACCCATGGTTCTTAGTGTCCCCTATTCCTCAATCCTCAATCCCCACTTAAGTAAGACAAGGAAGCTAGAGGCATCTGGAGGTATTTCCCTATTCCACATGGAAGGCTAGAGGAGAGGTATTTCTCTTCCTCCACGTGGAAGGCTAGATCAGACTGCAGCTGGGTATTTTCCTTCTTCCATGTCAGAGTCTATAGGGAGCTGGATTTGAGTATTTCCCTTTCCCCAGGTAGGTTAAGCTCTGGAAAACTCTAGTCTGTTAGGCTGTGGTGAGGGTAGGTCTTGTTAAAACAGAATAAAGCATTCTGGTTGTATTTCAAACTAGCTACTTTCCCCCTCCCCCTGCCAGATATATTAGGGGATTTTTCTCTGTTCTTCACTGTGAGAACCTGGCATGACTCCTAGAAATACAACTCACAACATTGTGGGAGCCTCTCTAAGATTGGACCCCCTGGAGCTTTTACCTCAAACTTTTAACTCAGTCCACACTGAGGCTCTAGGAATTTGTTAGTTACAGCTCCGTGTTTCCTCCCCTGGTACTGGTCCTAGAGGTTGCTCCTCCTGAGTTTTTGCTCTGGTAAATTGTGGTTCTCTGTATCTGCCTGTCTACCTTCCCAAATTTGGGAGCAGCAACTTGCTTTGTTATTTCATTTCTCTGATGGATCTAAGAAAAGTTGTTGATTTTCAGTTTGTTCAGCTTTTTTCTTGTTGTATGGATGGGAGTGACAACTTCCAAGCTCCTTAAGTACTAGACCAGAAATCAGAAATTGTTCCTTTTTACTTTTTAAACAAAATGTGAGGGTAGTTTGTGGAGGTTCCCAGAGTGATAAGAAAGGAGCTGGAGAATGGAACTCTCTTCCTGTTACATATCTATCTATCTATCTATCTATCTATCTATCTATCTATCTATCTTTTGGCCACCAGAATAGTCATGTCCCTTATCCTACCTCACTACACATTTAGTTGGATTTGGAGACAATGCATGAAAAACTGAAGTGTAGTTATAAGTAAAGGGAGAAATTAGAGCTGTGGAACCAGTTAAAGAAGAAATGATTACACCCTTCTTAGAGTGGAAAGAGTTCCATAGAAAGGAAAATCAAATGTGGAAGACATTTGACCATGGCCCTTATGGTATATAAAAAGGGGTCCATTTTCCCTCAGAATTTGAGACTCGTTACTAGAAGAAAGTTGGAAACCTGGACAGTTTCAGTTTCAAGTGGTCAAAATGGTCCCTTGGTTCCTCTTGGATATCATGAGAGTTTACCATCAACAAACTTGTGGGCTGTACCCTTTAATCTTACACTCTTGACCATGTTTATATAAAAAGTTTAGTTATATTCTTTAATGGATTGTTTTTGCATCACTCCAAGATGTAAATTCTCAACAAAGAGGCCATGACCCAAATTTTATATTTCTGGAACAACTTCAGTATTATTGCCCATGAGTTTGAATAACTTGTATGTATTGGCTTTCTTATATGGTGATGATTTGCATTAGCATGCCTTGTGGGGTATTTTATAATTCTGTTTAATTTTGTGCTGCATTTATGTAGGCAAAGGCTATCTCATAGCTTTCAAAGTACTTGATATGTTGTAAAAATAGTTGTTTTACCATTTGCCACATGTGTTGATGAACTGATCTGAAGGAGAAGTTCTAAAATAAACTGCAGGTAATGAATGATTTCTAGTTTAATCACTTAACAAAAAAGTAACTTATAGCGACTACACACAAAGCATTGTGCCATCTGATGAAGATATATACAGTAATTTGGTTAAGTTCATCACATGTTTTGGGAGTAAATTTGTTGCCAGATGCTAGGTGCTAGAGATGCAAGGGTAAATACAATTAAGGTTCAGTTTTGGAAGCTTTTAGTTTAGGGAGGGAGATAGATACATAAAAAAATATTTTGTGTTGTAATAAGTACAAGAATAGGCTTTGAAAAGGTGTTGAGAAGCACAGAAGAATGTTATGTAGTCCAGGCTGTTATTCTCCAAATGCTAATAATCCAGATGGAAAATAATTAAAACACCAAAAATGCAGTGTTGTTGATGATGGTGATAATACGTTTCATTCATTTCAAGCTTAAATTGTTACTTTTAACAGTACTCCTTGGAAAGGAAAGAATTTTTCTTTTAATTTTACTAACAATAAGAGTAAAGATTGGAGAGGTTAAGCCACTTACTGAAGAGGAAAAAAGAAATACTGTGTAGCAAATTAGACACTAGAATCACAATCACCGGACTCCAATACAGGGCCCTTCTCATAACAGTACAGGAAGAAATTAATAAATTTGTAACCCAGTAGGATGTATATTAATGCCAAATATAGAAATTGGACTTAGAGGAGTGTAGAGCAAGGAAGAAATCAGAGAAGGCAGATGTGTTCTGGAATAGAGATGGGAAGGATTGAGATCAATAGGGAAATGGTTAAGGGTATTCCACAAATGAGGGATGACATAAAGGAAGGGTCACAAACTCTTCAGATGACTTTAGGAGACAGTAAGTATGCACATTTGATGAAGTAAAGTTTTTACAAGGATAAAGGTGAGAAATGTAGTAGAGACTGTGATCATTAATTGGAATGAAAATTGCATCACCTTTCAAGGATGAGCCTAATTATAGCAAACGAATAGCTTAAGTATTCAGTTTGACTGTAATCGTTCAAATACACCTGCCACAATTTATTCATGCTGCCATCAATAGACTAGCTGTCCTAGCGAAGTCATTTGTACCAACAGACACATCTGTGTCTTCTTGTATTGGTTCAGTAGCATTTGGTCTTCTGGGACTACTTGCTTTATAAATAAATATTCCCATACTGAAGGAGAGTTTGCCTTTTCTGCAACCACCTGCCCCAAAGCAGACATATTTGTCTTTTTAGTTACATGAAGACTGTATTTAACCAAAGAAACCCCACTATACCATCTCCAAAATAAAGATATAACAGAGAAAGCCCAGGTGCCAAGAATGGAACAATAAAGACTGCCTTCCATTTCTGGAGCCTCCTTTTAGTCAACTTGACCAATAAACAGTTTCTCTGCCTCTATTCTGGGTTTCTCTTCTTCCTTGTTTTGTGTGAGGCATTCCTTGATCAAACAACAGATAAACCTATGGTTTATTGCTGCCCTTTTTATTTTGCCCCTGCTTCTGACATTGACCACAGAAATTAGCAATCCTATTCTAACAATGTCTCTGGCTTGGTCACTGATCTCATAGTCAAGAAATATTGGCCTGTGTGTTACTCAATCAGTAGCAGATAACAGCAATCGAAATGGGGAATATTCCTAGAGATAGACAGCTGGCTCCATGCTTTTCTTCATCAAAGCACAGAAACCTTTGCATCAGGACTAATATGGCTCATAAGACTCAAAGAAGAAGCCTTACCTTGATCTTCTTTACATTCTATGGATTGATTTATTGTTGAAATTCAACTTTTTAGTTAAGCTAATAACTGCTCCTTCCCATCCTGCCACTCAAGAAAAGAAGATTGAGATAATTGTTTTCATTTTCATAAATTTTCTATGGGACAAAATGGACCCACACCATTTTGGGTGGAAGGAAATCACCTCTTCTCTGTCAACTGCAAGTCAGTGCCTGTGCCACAGACCTGTGCACCTTTGGGAATGTTTTGCCTTAGTCATGAGCTGGGAAGAGTTAACCCCTCAGCAGGGTTCGAAAAACAAACCCTGTGCTCCACTGGACAAGAAACTCTGGCTTTGATGCATCTTATTGGATAAGGTATATATATGTCAGTAGAGACCTACTTTGCCCCTTCCTTGGGAACCTGGACAAGCCTCATTATGATGGCAATCAAAACACTTCCCATATCCTGAGAAGAAACATAATAGAGATCTCTGACACACAAGCTAACATGGGGACCCTATGGGTTCTAGGCTGTTCACTTGTAAATCAGTTGGTGCTGAGATTTTATCTAAGCCTGAGAAGTCCTTGAAAGGCTTGAAATGTGATTCCTAGGCCAGATCAAGTACGACTGAGTGCTGGTGACTTTCTTGCCTTGAATAACATGGCAAGGGTCTCACACTATTCAAAATGAACCTAAAGATTTTACTAAGTCTGTGGAGAGATGGTCAAAGAGGCTGTTTTATTGAATTAATCGGCTCAATCAAAGCTCTCAGTCTGGATACTCTGTATTGGTACCATCCCATTTTAAGGGATGTGAAGATTTCGGGTGAAGTCTGCACCTTTTTATTTCTAATGGAGCAACAGTGAATGTATTCAACTTAGAACCAAATCCAAACTGCCTATATGTACATATGAAAATCAATATTTAAATTGCTTCTAACTTTTACTTTTTAGCATTAAAAATGCAAATATAGACTGTGACATTTCCACTCTGAAAATTAGATAAAATGAATTTGATACTTTATTGTGTTCTGAATTAGAGCTTTTTAGTCTGTGAGTGAAAAATTTCCAAAAGGTAAAATGGGAGAGAAAGCAAATTTGGTTGTGTTCTCATAAGTAAAAACCAGCTGATCTGATGTTATACATTTATGGGGAAAAATATTGCCTTCTGCTCTGAGCAATTTTAGTTCAAAAGATGAATTTTTCATCACGTACCAAAAGTTACAAATCAAGGGTGATAATTAAAATACATTTAACCGTTTAAGTGTAGCATTTTCCTATGTGAATTCTGTGATGTGCTAAGAATAAATGTCAAGGCATGTGAAAGTTAAGTAGGGATTCAAGTCCCCATCATCTGAGTTGTTCTCTGCAAAGTTATTTACTAAGCTACATTAATGTATTCCAACTCTAGCATACTGGTTAGAAACTTTGGCTGAACTTTAAATTTATTATGGAAATGAATACGATCCCTTTTTAGAGAAATCTAGTACAGAAGTGGGTTAGTCAAATGAGGTAGTATTTAATATGTTTTATGTCATGACCCCTTTTGATAATCTGATCCTCTCGCCAGGGGAGAAAAACATACATATAGATGACATTTTGCATTTAATTTCAAGATGTTCAAAGGTCCCTGAAGCTCTTGGCTCCAGGCTAAGAACTCTTAATCAAATGAACAGATATTTGATTATAAATCAGCAAACTTAGATTCTTACCTGACTTTAATGCTGATGAACTGTGTGACCTCAGATAAATTATGTATTTTTGTGCATTAAAATCTTCATCTATAAACATGATTGCTAATATTGGTAGTAATTTATTCCTTAATATAAAGGAGAATTTCTGGCTCTCTGGAGACCTATCAACATATAAATCCAAGATGATATTATTATTAAAAGTAATGTGTGGCCCAGATACTGCATATAATAAATAATTCCAATTTCATATATCTGCATATATATTTGTTTTCTTTTTTTCCACATTAGAAGGATAAGCCTCAATCTCATTTTGTTTCTGGGGCTTTCCATTCTTACTGAGGCTTTCTTGTGACTATCTAATTAAAAACAAAAACTATTTTGATAACAAATTGATGTATAGGTGATTAATAGCATCCACATTTGATTATCATTAATTGCTTCCCAAGTATTGGTTTTAGACAAAAAATAATGCTGCAAGACTTCCACTAAATTGCCCTATGGCACTTCAATCAAAGGTTTCTTTTGGATCATTAAAAGTGATAGACCCTGTTTAAAACTGAAATCATGTGGTTACATTTAAGGAATTTCAAATTGATGCCAGACATTAGCATGACTTGCAGTCATTTCATTTGAAATGCAGCCCTACTAGAGTTTAGTCTCAATTTCCCTAGCTGTCTGAATTTCAGACAGGGGACAGCCATGGCTCTTCATGGTCTTGTGTGTGATTTAACACAGCCGTGGGATCTTCCCATATTGTAAAACAACTTTCTTGCCAAATTCACCAGCTTAACTACATATCTTTATTGACTAAATCAGGGCAGGTGAAGATGAAAACTGGACCTGTTAATGTAATAATCAATTACTAAGAATAATGATAACCAGAAAAAGTTAGTGGGGATGGACATTCTTTGTCGTAGGACATGAATCAAGATTTGGCGAGGCTAACTGATCATTTTGGGGCAGTGAAATATCAACAATTGTAAAGTGGGAGATTTGAATGTTGAAATCATCGTAATGAGCTATTAACAAATCCCAAGTGCTATAAAAATCATTGGTAGATATGAAACTGTGGTTTAAGGGTGTATGGGAATGATTCATTCTTCCTTTGTGGTTCTTGAAATGCTACAGGCTCTATGGCACGCTGCCTGATTATTGTTGGACCTTTCTATATTTCACTTCAAATAAGGATAATAAACCATAAAGTCAAGACTATATTCTATAAACTTCCTCTGAATTAAAAACTGCCAACATATGCTTTCCACTGTCGTTACTGCCTTGAAGAGTATTTATATTATTATTTTTTATTAGGGAAACAAAGGGCAAAAGATATTCTCTTACTTTTCTTCCCCTGATTTTTAGTATGTTTCTCAAACTTCAAACTATTTATTGTTTGAAACATAACATCTTCAGAAAAAGAGGGTGTTGCCCTTGTTCAGTAGTATCATTGTTTGGAATCACAGAATTTATTGAGGAAATTTAAAAACTTGCCATATGAGAATGGGCATATAGTCACATATAATGGATAGCATGTTCATAATTCTAAGTTAGGTGAAATAGACTGTTTTTTCCTCATGGCACTGATTATACCTGTAACGTAATAGTTACCTGTATTCCTATTTGTTTACTATCATGTAAGTAAAGACATGATCATGTCCATTTCATCCTTAAATTTTTTAAAACTTGATGTAATGGCAATCAAAGAGAAAATAAACAAATACTTCTTGGCTGTTGCATGGATGAATGTAGAATTTTTCAAACTTTTTAGGCAAAATTCCATAGTACTAAGAATAAATATGATCTTTAAAAATCATATTACACAAATTAGTTAATTATAGGGATCAGATTTGCCCTTCTCAGCAGTGAGCTCTGCCTATATAATCTTAACTCCCTTTGCAGAGAATCAGCATTCATTAGATATATCTTGTAAAAACTCCACCATGACTAGCTGGCTTTCGCAAAGACTATTTCTGATGCTCCTACTTCAACATTTTCAGCATTCAGTACTCTTCACTCTGTCACAGGTTTTTTTTTTTTTTTTAACACACTGATACCTATTTTACTGTGTATTGTCTTGTAACTTTAGGGCTTTCTCCTCCCATCAGCTTTGTTTGAACTGTCCACTGATGTGGCATAAGGGGCTCTTCCTAGCTTAACCCTCACTTAATCACAATCCAAAGGCTTTTACAAGTAACATCACTTCCACTTTTGGTCATGTCCCTTGGTTCTTCTCGCATGAATTGGACCCTTGGACACCCCAGGCAGGCCTGTGTAGCATTACTTTATGCCATCTGGGCATGGACCCCATGTGGTATTAACTTTTTCAACATGGCCAGTTGCCTCAATTTCCTTGAAACCCTTTTAATTTACTTTCCCCATTTAGTCCAGGAAGAATGATTTCTTGACTTCTCCCCCTTTTCCAAAAAAGCATGCAAATCCACCTTAATTTTAAAACATGTTAAAGTATAATAAGTATAATGAATGTAAAAAATATTCACAAGTGAGGCTCGATAAAGACAGGGAATTTTTCTTTTCCTGTGGTTTTTACACTGTTATAAGAACAATGTTGTTTTATGAGTTCAAATTCTTAAGAGCATAAAGACCGAAGATGAAGTAGTAATTGCCAACTAGTAAGTGATAGATTAAAAGCATATGAGAGGTTCTAAAGTGCCTCAATGTATAAAATAATGAACTGTGGTATTAGTGTAAAAAAGTAAATTGCTGAAATGCTATTTTAATTCTGCCTTAGAAATAGCTATCACATTGAATCAGTAATGTTGTTTCTTTTTCTCCCTTTAAATGAATATGACATTGTTTTTTTCAAAATCCTTCAGATGGTATAAAAAAGAGGTTCATCCAACAGAAATGATCTGTGACTTTTTATCTGCAAAAGCAACAGAAAATCGTGGTCTTTAGTGGTAGGAAAAAAATGCATTAAAAAACTCCACTGATATATAGAAGTGCAAGTCTTTCTACAAACAGTATAATTAGAAGAGACAGGGTCAGAGAGTAGGAAAGCCATATCATAAACCATAAGTGAACTCATCTTTCTTAATTCTTTAACTACCTCTTAGACTGATTTTTGAAGGTCGAATATCTCTTTCAGCTAAGGAACTCCTTTTGAATGTGAGGGCAAGCCCGGAGTTGGATGCAAACACCTTAGGCTTTGGCAATCCTGTCATCAGTGAGAGTAATACGAGGGCTATAATTTTAAATAACACCATTTCTGACATTCTGTTTAGCCAATACAAGCAATACAAGCAATATGTACAAATTACTTCATACCATCGATAGTTTATCTTTCCTTAAAATTGGATTGAGGACAATCTTACCTACATCTACTTTAAGCTATCTTCCCTGTGTGTAATGGAAAGAGAACGTTGGAAATCTTGCGATATTTGAGTCCCTGATATATTCTCCTATATGCAATGTAGAGATCAAAGAAGAAGATTTAAGAGGTCTTAATTTCCCACAACTTAAAATAGCGTTGTTTCAGAATATTCATGAGAACTTTCATAATCACCAATTTTGCAAGCAATCTACTCTCACTTCCTACCTTTCTTTCATTCAAGGATCATTTCTATACTACCGAGTGACTAGCTCTTCACCTGATTACCTCTTTGATAGAACACTACTGATGAATGACTTCCCACAGTGGTCTAGAGTTCTTTAAAAATATGTCTGCTATTAAAATACAATATGTGATAATCAGTTGCTCTAATTTTTCAGTTGCTTATATCATGGCTTGACCTGAAATATCCATAATTAATCTGCTCTAATAATTTATTAAGCACTGACTATATGTTAGTAATGTGCCAAGAGAAAAATACAAAGGTGACCAGATACACTCTAGTTTAGAAGTTAGTGTATCGATGATGTACACTGTCATATTTCATTCTGTTACTAATTTGTTGCTTTGCAACTGTAGGGCATTTGATTCTTATATTTTTCATATTTACTTTTTAGTCTTCTTTCCATAGGAAGTAACATCCCATTAGTTAGTGCAGAATAATGTTCACTTATATAATTTATATACATATTCTTTTTAAATTTCAGACAAGAAAGCCTATGTGTAATGTTATATGGAAGCACAAAGAAAGAGATGAGGAGGATTCTAGTGAATTGTTTATTTCAACAAAACAACTCCTGCTAATATCTTCAATTATGGTTAAAAGGCAAACACATGAATTAAAAAAAAAATACAAACCTACTTTGCCCTTGACATGCATAAAACCTCTCCTTTCTTAGTTAATATAGCCTTAGTCACCAATTATATATAATTTCTAAAGTATGTGTTTATAGAATTTTGGTGGATACAAAGGTAGTGAATGATCCCATATCACCAGTGTATTGGAGATGGAAGAATTATTATTTTAGCATATTATCATTCAGGTGAATCCTTTGAGATATCATTGAATTCTCACACAGAGTTAGCTCCATAAAAGGTGCATCTGAGTGTTCTGTGTTGTCACATTATCCTGAAGGACCCGAGCCCTTCACTGACTACAAGCCTGAGGAGACCAACTCTGACCTCCTCGGTGTCCTTACTCTCTGAATTACCCTGTCAACAACATTGAGGCAGTTTAAACATCTCTGTACAGCACAGTACTTCTTTCCCTATTTACCTATTTCTACATGTTTCTTAATAGCTTAATTACTTTTGAAAAATTCAATTTAATCACTACTTAAATTCTGTTGTCCCTCAACAACCCTAATCCAGCTTCTACCTCAAGCTACTTCAAGTGAACTTCTTTAGCCAATATCTCATTAATTATATTTGACCTCTTAGTAATATTTTGCTACTGTTAAATTGCTCAAAAGAACATTTGGTATTCCTGTGCCTTCCTAAAATACCGTTTTCTACTTTTTTTTTTGACACTACAGATTTTCTTGTGTTGCTTCCAATTCTCTGGACATTCTTTCTTAGAATACTTGCAAGGCTCTTTTTCCTTTACGTGTTCGTCTTCGTCAGGATTCTGTCCCCAACTCTGCTCTGTTCTCACTGCAAATCATCTCCTTGGTAACCACACCCACTCCAACAGCTTAAATTTCATATAAATCTGCTCTCCAGACCACCATCTTGCCTTCAAAATCAACTCACACTTAAATGCCCCGAACTAATCATCTTACCACACAAAACAGTACTCAACATATTTAGAAAGTGTCTGCTATTTTCATGCCTTGTTAGGCATTGGCAATATAATAGGGAAAAATAAATAAATAAAAGACACCTAATGGGTCTAATGGAGAAAGAGACAATCAGATACATCAGAAACAATGAAAATTATTATCATATGTTTAGTTAATTATACTTTTTCAATGCAGCACAGGGTATGACTACTCAATTCTTATTATTTATTTATTCTGTTGATTCTTTGCCCTAAATATAGCTTGAACATGTCTGTTTCCTCCTGCCTTGCAAATGCTCTGTTTCAGGAAATCTTCATCTCTTCCCTGGGTTATCATGTAGCAGCTTCTTTACTGTTGTTTTCATGTCCAGTTTTACAATCCTCTGAATCCACCTCCCAATGCGATCAGAAAGAGCTTTCTAATATTCCATCATGCCATTTCTTTGTTTAAAATCCCATAGTAATAATAATAATAGCAATTTGTCGAGTATTTATTACGTCTCGGGCATTTTTGAAAGATTTTTCATTTAATCCTCACAACAACGTTATTAAGAATTGTTATTCTATTCTATAGATTAAGAAACTGAGACATAGAGGAAATTTATATCATGCCCAAGGTCAAGTGGTAGAGCTTGGACATGAACCAGAGAAGGACTGAAATGAAAATTTCTCACCGATTACCCTTCTACTTAAAATATTTCAATGACCTTGGGCGTCTGGGTGGCCCAGTTGGTTAAGCGACTGCCTTCGGCTCAGGTCATGGTCCTGGAGTCCCTGGATCGAGTCCCGCATCGGGATCCCTGCTCGACAGGGAGTCTGCTTCTCCCTCTGACCCTCCCCCCTCTCATGTACTCGCTCTCTCTCATTCTCTCTCTCTCAAATAAATAAATAAAAATCTTTATAAAAAAAAATATTTCAATGACCAACAAAATAAACACCATTTTTGCGATAAGAAATGAAATACAAATTTCTTACCTACCATATAAGCATTTGCAGGATTTGACCACACTTATGTCTCTAACTTTCCATTTTGAAGTTGGAATTCAGCCACGATGAATTTCATATTAACTCCCTAATTCCTAATTTCAGGGCTCCTCTCTGTTGCATGACACCCAAACACGTCAGCCTGTTCAAATGGCTTTCATCATACTACCCTAGAAAGGGGAAAAAAAACTGGGGTTTAGGGAACTGATGCAGTTATTACTGCAAGTCATGATCCAGAAGCCTCATATTCGAATTCAGGATAATATAAACAAGTGTAGACATTATTAACCAACTTTCTCTTCCTTTTTCATGTCAACTTGGATACTGCTGAGGATAGTAAATAATTTTCTTTTTTTTTTTTTTCCTCCTGGCATCATTCTTAACCAATGTAGAAAAGGGCCACTTTGAAGGCACATCAGGTTAAACTGATGAGGTTGTGGCAGGGGCTCCGCCAACCTCAGGCTCTGCCCGGTTACCTCGACAGCTGAGAAGAATAAATCTCAGCCACTTGTCATTTGTTTGCAGCATCCAGAATGTGCCACAGTACACTGGTTGGTAATCTTGGCTGTAGGAAATCATTTCAGATAATATTTATTTTTCTTTGTTTTGCAGGAGTTTTATAGCCCACTTCATTGTTGTCATTGCTGTTTTTGTTTATGACAACAGATTCTTGCAGAGATCCATCCAGACCATGTGCTTGCCCATAGACAGAATTATGCGGTCCCAGTCTACTGTCTACTGTCCCCAGCGATGGTGCTGTGCTTGTGGACACATGTCCCAGAATGTGTAGTCACTAGTAGTCATGCCTTTCCCTTCAGTTTCTTCCTTTCTTCCTTCTGTTATTTCTGCTCCTTCCTCCCTTCCTCCCTGCCCCCCTCTCTTTTTCTCTTTTTCCCTCCCTCCCTCCCTTCCCTCCTTCCTTCCCTCCTTCCTTCTTCTCTGTCTCTCTCTCTCTGTGTATCATTGCTTCTCTCTCTCTCTCTTTCTTATTTCATGAGGGGAAATACAAAGTTGAACTTTGTAAGATTGGGCATTGAAGGAAAGTCAAAACTTTGAGACAGGCAGGGATAGCACTCTATCTCCCTCAGAATCTGTGCATCTTATGAAAAGATGAGGCTCCTGTATTTTAGATGAAAAAGACTGAAAGTTTTTTTTTTTTTTTTTAAAGATTTTATTTATCTATTTGAGAGAGAGAGATAGCGCCCATGCACAAGCAGTGGGGGACGGGGGTGGGGGCAGAGGGAGAGGGAGAAGCAGGCTTCCCATCGAGCAGGGAGCCCGATATGGGGCTCCATCCCAGGACCCTGAGATCAAGACTTGAGCCAAAGGCAGACGCTTAACTGACTGAGCCACCCCAGTGCCCCAAAAAGACTGAATGGTTCTAAACCAGGTAAGAGGAATTGAGGAGGCACGTAGTAATTTGCCTGCTTCAATTCAGTTTTTCAATATTAGTAGAGACAAAAACACAGAAAGAGGATGTATATATAGTTCTTCAAGTATTCTTTTGTTCCAGCAGAATTATCCTTCTGTAAGTGATTGCCCTAATAATGACTGCATTCTTATTAAAATGTGTGTATCAGTAGAATGCAGATGGACCAAAGTCCCACCAATATGGAACTACAGGTTCTTAATATCTCAATGTTTCAGATAGTCTAAATTTGGGATATATTTAGGCCATATTGTCTATCCAAATACTTGATGCATAAATATTCCTAATTGGACGTTCGACTTTGCCTAAAATTCAATAAAAGCTGCTCTTATCTTATACTGTGTGTAGGAAAGCTCTTGAAGGGTTTTAAAGAATTTCAAATTTGTCACAATTTATTTTGAAAGAATCCAAAATTGCTCTTGAATTATATCATAATTTTCTAAGTATTAAATGGAGTATTTAAAAATCAAAGTGCAGTCTCATTACTTCTAAAATCTGACACTATCAGATTCATAGAAGAAAATTAAATGATTCTGCTGTGTTTCATTTAAATTTTATGAAGGTTTTAAATATCTTATTAGAATTGGGGAGGGTGATCTCTATTAACAGAAAAAGAAGTTGCAATTATTTTATGGTAAGCATTCATTCACACATATTTATTAAGCAAGGCAGTGTGCTAGGTTTTGTGGTATATCAGAATAAATATGTAAAACCAAAAGAGAAATCTAATCTTAAAATGTTTATGGAAAATCTTTATGCATACAACATCTTTTTCTTAATCATAAAGTTTACTTGAGGAGACTCGACAAAGACACACAAATAATTCATAACTATATAAAGCCAAGCAGGAAATTCCAAAGCAGGATTTTGGCTGTTTTAGAATACCTTGTGAATTAAGTGTTATAGGAAGAAGAGACTCTGTGGACCAAAAGTGTTGGTGAAGACTTTCCAGGAAGGGAATTAAAATGGGTTTGATTTGAGTGAAGGAGGCAATCCAAAAGGAGAGTAAGACTGATGTGAGAACAGAATTTTGAAAACTCCCCATTGGTGGAGAAATGAGAGTGGGAAGCTGGGACACACTGGCCATGAATGGGTCTGGCTGGAAGTGAGTAATAGGTGATTTGCTTCAGGAAGCTGACTCTGTTTTTAGAGAGGATGAGCCCAGGTTCTAAGGGAAAGAAAATGTGGACTGGACACATCTGCTACCTTTTGGGATCACGACTGCTGGAAAAAGTGATTTGTTCAAACCAATAATTTTGCATTTGAAAATTTCTTCCATTTTCTACTTTATAAATGTTTATAAATCTCTCATTTTTTGATTCTCCCGTCTGAAGTGTTTGCCTACTGAGTATATTCTTTATTTTTTTAAAGATTTTTATTTATTTTAGAGAGAGAGACTGAGAGACAGGGAGAAAGACAGAGAGAGTGTAAATTCGGTGGGGGGGGGGGAAGGGAGGACAAGCAGACTCAGCACTGAGCATGGAGCCCAGTGTGGGGCTTGATCCCAGGATACTGAGATCATGACCTGAGCCGAAATCAAGAGTCAGATGCTTAACCGATTGCTCCACTCAGGCGCCCTGAGTATATTCTTTAAATACTGAATCAATGAACCATCCCCCAAACCAGTTAAAAGTAAACAAATAAATAAATAAAATAAGATTGAGGAGGCATGATTGGTTGAAGTCAGAATTGATGAGAAGAGTATGTTAAATAATCCCAGAAAACAAGGATTGTGGAGGTTTAAAATATCTGAACAGTCTGAAATTTACAAAGCCCATTTCAGTATTTTTTCATTTTTTGGTCAGTCTTAAAAAGTCTTTTATAGACATCAAATGTTAAATCTTCCTTTTTGTCATAGATATTTCTCCCTACTTTTTTTGTGTGTTTCATTTCATTCTTCTCAATGCTTCAGTTCCTGTTACCATAGTTTTTTGTTATTTTACATTAGAAAAAAAAATAGTATCATCTCCTTCTGTAATTCCTGTTTCCTTGAGTTTCTTATGTATTAAAGTTTTTATTAAACTTCTTTTTCTCTCATCATTTTATTTTAGTTGCAGTTTGAACATTTTTATTCCTGGTGATTTTCTTTTCCCATGGAAGAGTAAATTAAGTCAATATCTTTCTCTTAAAGAAAAGGCTTTTACTTAAGGTGAGAAATGTTGTCTTCTAAAAAACAAAAATACATTAGAAAACTATACATATTATTGTACACGTTCTCTTGATACTAAGATCAGGAGGATTATAATGAGAAGAGTTGCACAAGTCGTATCTTGTACAATTATTCCAGCAAATGCATACGTTTTTGACTAAACTCTTCCTCTCTTATCTTAAGCTTTTAGTCCCATGACCCTCCAACTGAGGGCAAGGCCCGTGGCAAACAAATATCCCCTTTTTGATAAATGAATACTAAACCCTCTTAGCTCTTTGGGGATATAGTTTTATCGGAAAGGAAATTGGCCTTGTTTATTGCCTTTCTTTCTTCTGCTGCCCTGAGTGGATTTTCATGGTGGTGAAAATGAGATACTGGCAGGGACCGGGATTAAAAGAGGGAGGATATTGGGCCCATTTCCTCCTTTGATTCTGCCAAGCCAATTGTACTCTTGTAAGTGAACTTCCTCCTCCTCCAGCCTTGAGCCTCTCCTGTGCAGAAAATTAGGACAACATCTGAGGAGGTCTAGGACACGGACAACTGTCCACTAGGGACGAAGCTAAGAGTGGTAAACCAATTTCCACTTGTGAACAATGCCAGAATGCAACCCATATGTCTCCCATGGTGAAGCAGTGTAGTGCGTCATTAACCCACTGTGCCACTTAGCAGCTTCTCTCTGCTTGCTGTCTTGTGAATTAACATCTCAGCTGCCACCACACCAGACCCTGGTTTATTTCTGCAAGGAGGGCTGCTGAATGAATAACGGTTCTCTGTAACAAGTGATCAGGCTGCAGCACTTTCACATTTTCAGCTGAAAGCAATAGCAATTTGCCATTCAGTCCTATCTTATCATCATCATTAAGCTGGGAAATCACAATTTGAAGGCTCGTTGCAATGTGCTGTCAACCCGGTATCTTGTAATTTTAATATGTCTGTGGTTAATAATTAATTGCTTTAACTCAGTAGGTGGGATCTGAATTTGGCTCCCAAATAGAAATCCCTCTGAGCTGAAATATTCTTTGAGACCCCAACGTCTTACGAAGCTCCCCCCTCAATCAGCCTCCTTGCCTTCTTATTTAAATGATCTGCCATATAATGAAATCTGGATCAAAAGCTCCAAGCTTAAAATATACAACAAAAAGCTGCTTCTGGGTGAAGAGTTTGGATCCAAATCAAAACGTTTCTGTGCTCTGGCCATTATCACATGCAGTTAACTGCTGGGAAATACTGATGTTCAAAAGATACGGGGGAAAAAGGCACCTGCTTTCTCACGCTGGTGTATGTTTGTCGTCTTGATAAAAATGCAAGGCAGCATATGCAGAAATTGTGCAGAAACACCATTCACATGGTAATGCCTTTGTATCTGAATACTTTCTTTTCAGGTGCTGAACTGAATGCCAGACTCTGGTAGGATTTGAGCATCTCCCTGCCTTAAGTTCTTCCGTGACTATATTTTAGTGTCTGGTTCATTTTTTGATCAAAGAAAACTACTTTGTCAGGTCTTCAGAATGAAGGTGCTGCCCCTTGATTTTCCTAGATCACAGACCATAATGTGGAAAGGTTCCTCCCATTTTGTCTTGATGAATATTACTCACAATCTAGCCAGGATATGAACCCTCTCATTCTCTCTTTGAGCCCAAATCTTTGGTCTAATAGACTTAACAAGTAGAAGAGTATTTGGGTAGACTCAAGGATGCCTACCACAAGTCAAGCCTATGATAAACTTGAATGACATTTCACCTTGCAAACTCCAATTATACTCTGCATTTTCATAATACTAGGTGCACAGGCTGTTTGTTTTCACAATCTATACCTGCCTGATATTTGAAATTCGTGAACTCTGAGCAGTAGTTTATTTCTATCAAGAAAAGCTTAAGATTTTTCCAGAGTTATTCTGGGAGTTATTCTTTAGAAACTGAAGAATATATTGAAAACAAGAAAAAATTGTATATGTAGAAGTTTGTGAGATAGGACACGAGAGATGGCCTGAGGGCTTAATCTCAGATTCAGTTATAGTAAAATACTAACGATTTGCCTGGAGCACCATATTGAAAAGGATAGAAAGGTGGTGACCAACTTCTGAAGGTATAAGTTGTTTGAGAAATCATTAATGTTTGTCATTTGGGTAGAAGGTGGGAATATCACACTTAAGGCCCTGTGACCTCCACTCTGACCCTAGGACACCACTTATGATTAGACCTATGGTGAAGTGCATATAGTAACCAGCTGATGAAAAACAGCATTTTGAAATTGAAATACATACTGGTTTTTCTTAAATTCATCAAGACCTCCTTTCAAACAAGTCTTCTTAAGTCCCAAAGAACCATTAAGTGTAGTCCAGTTGTTCTTGTTCTACAGTAAGCAACTTTACGGTGATATTTATAGTTTTAAAATGTAATTGTACTAATGTATTTGGGTTTTTAAATCTTTCTCTGTAAGGTTTAATGTTTGAGACTATATTGTACTATATACTATATATATATATATATATATATATATATATATATATATGCTATATACAATATGCTTGCCAGTCAACATACTATACTATCAATGGGGTGGTGGACGTGTCTCTACCTGGGGCTCAAAATCAAAATTCATAGGCTTCGACTACAGAGATGGGTGGTGGGATATATATAAGAGGTGGTGAATTGGGGTCAGATTATACCAGTTTGTGAGGGCTGATCGTTAAATTCTCAGTACCCTTTTGAGCAGTTTGTTAAAGCCATTATTAAAAATTAAATTGTATAAACATATAACTAACTAGTCCTAAAAACAAAAGGCATATATACTTGAAATTCATCAATTCCTATTTCACTACGTTTTGCTCTTATATATGTTCTTCAAGTTATTTATTCCAAATCATGTCTGTATGATTGGTGTACATATATATGGATATATATACATAATTGGAATCACATATATGTATAATAACTCACCATGTACAATGGTGTGTTAATGCGAAATTTCTTCCCAACTCTGCTTTCAGTGATAACACCTTGGTGGCTGGGAATTTGCATGGTGGGGGGGCATATACATCACAGAAATTGGCACACCAAAATAAAGGCATGATTTATTATGTGGATTATCTAGACCATGGATTGACAAACTTTTTTGTGAAAGGCCAAATACTAAACATATAAGGCTTGTTGACCATACAGTTGGTTTTTGATGCAATTATCCTGCTTTGCAGTCATAGACAATACATAAATGAATGAGCGTGGCTGTGCTCCAATAAAACTGTATTTATAAAACCAGGCAGTCAGCCCACTGGCCATAGTTTGTTCTAGACTAGAGAAAGTAATAGAAAAGTGTTAATTGTGCAGACTAAAGTTAAAAGTGTGTATATTTGTAGCTATTACATAGTGAATTGAACAAAATTTTGTGAAATTACTCTTTCAGTGCTTGAAAGAATTCAGTAAAGATGTAGGTCAAAAATACTGAAGCAAGTTAGTATCACCTGACTCTAGCCAAAGAGGGGAAATTTGGTAATCATTAAATGTAATACAATGGATTGAAATGCATCAGATTTGTTTATATCCATGAGTTTATAACAATACTCAAATAAACATTGGCAGGTGATCTATGAAGATGCTAGGCAGCCAACTGGTTATTTTGAAAATTTCCATATAATGGAAAATAATCAAGATTTTTTTTTTCTAATCTTTTCTATATGAACTATACTTCAGGGTGAGAAATTACTTTGCAAGGTGACATTTTCCTATATGGGATTATTTCAGCTAATAAATGAAGAAATGATAGAATGTCAAGATTTTGTATGTCCTATTAAATTAAGGGATCTAGGCAATTATCTTAAATAGCTGAAACCATAACAGAGAGAGACAATTGATATTATGTAACTCCTGATTTGATTATATAATACCATATATAAAAACAAATTACCCAAATAATCAAACCTAAATATGATCAGACCACTAGATCTAACTATCAATTCATAAAAAATAAAAGGGGCAGAAGAACATATTAAACACACTGTGGTTATGCAATTAGTAAAATCCAAAGTGTGGCAAACTCTATAAGAATGATCCAGTTTCTTAAACGATAATAACGAAAAAAAATTGTGAAGAGGTGTAATTAGATGGATGGAAAACCATATACTTGAAGATATTTGAAAAACAAATCATCCGATTGCAAAGTTATGATCTTAATTGGATTCCAATTCAAGCAAACAAATTGGGGGAATACAAACAATGAGTGATATTCAATGATAAAGAATTATGTTTTTATATTTTAGGTGTGATAATGACATGTTTATAAAAACAAGTGCCTGACATCTAGAGATATATTCTGAAATGTTTACAGATTAAATAAAATGATATAGAGCATGAAGTATTTTATATACACATATAAATATATATGTGTGGTTTTAAAATACTCAAGGAGAAGGAGAAAGTATAGTTAACTAATGAATGATGATTGACCTTAGGTTGATAATTATTATAACTGGATGATGGATGCATAAGCATTTATTATACTATTTCCTCTACTTTGTATATTTGAAATGTTCTATAATAAAATAGAAATAAGTAGGATGCAGACTGTAATGCTATAGTAGTGTCAGGCTTCCTACAGCTGTCTGATCTTGAGAATAGATTTTCTTAAGCTAGCGGTAACTTTTTCAATAATGTTCAAAGCAGGTTGTTAGGCAGTCGTAAGACACACCTCAATTTCATTCATTCTTCTAGTTTCTACAAAAACTGTTTAATACCTTATCCTCTTGTGTTAAAACCTCCTTTCCTGTGCTCATTCTCCACATTGAAAGCAATCTGAAGAGAATTTCTGTTAGCAACCACCACCATATGCCCCATCTACCAGAGCCTACATCTGTATGCTTTTCCTCCCATGTTTCTTTCTTTCTTTTTTTTTTAAGATTTTATTTATTGATTTGACAGAGAGCAACAGCGAGAGAGGGAACACAAGCAGGGGGGAGTGGGAGAGGGAGAAGCAGGCTCCCCATGGAGCAGGGAGCCCGATGCGGGGCTCAATCCCAGGACCCTGGGATCATGACCCAAGCCGAAGGCAGACGCTTAACGACTGAGCCACCCAGGTGCCCCATTTCGCCCATGTTTCTATCTAGATACCGTCCCTCAACTTGTGGATTACATACCAACCACCTATGTCTACTCAGAGACACTTCTCCATCAATTCTCTCTTTTTTTCTCCTATTTTAATATTTTTCTTCTCTTCCTAACTTGTTGTGCTATTATTCCTCTCATTGTAAGCAGAATTTCTCTTAACCATATGTCCCCCGCCAGCTACCACTCTATAGTAAAACTCTTTGGAAGACAGGTTTCTATGTGCTGTCTCCAATTTCCATTTTTTCATAGTTTCTTAAATCTACTCAAGTTGGGCTTTTGCTCCCATACTCTGCCAAAAAGTGATATGTTGAGCTTACCCATAACCTCTACACTGCTAGACTGATGGTCAGTTTTTGAGGTCTCGTGTTACTTGACCTCACAGTACCATTTGCCAGTGTTGATCGTCCATCTTCCTCATTGGGCTTGCCTCATTTGGACTCTAAGTCACCATACACTTTGCTTTTCCTCCCACCTTACTTTTTCCAGTCTCTGCTGGCTTCTCATCTCTTAGCTTCTCATTGCTGTGCCCTTGGGCTTAATCCTTGATGATCTTATTCTTTCCTTACACTCTCTCACTTAAAGATCTCATCCAAGTACATGATCTAAATACCATCTACATGCTGACGGCACCCAAATTTAGCCCAATATCTGTACAAAACTCCAGGACACATTATCCAACTGTTTACCTCAGATTCATTCTAGGATGTCAAATAGATTATCTCAAATTTAGTACGTTCAAGCATGAGCTCCCATTATCTGTGCCTTCCAGACTGCACCCACCCACAGCCTTCTCCAACTCAACTCAGTTGATGCCAACTATATTCTAGTTGTTCAATTCAAAATCCTTGCAGGAATTTCAGCCCATATCTAATCCATCAGGAAATTCTGTTGGGTCTGCCTTTAATGTATATCCTGGATATGACCACTTCCCACCACCTCTATGGCCATCTCTCTGGTTTGAACCACTATTTCTCACCTGAATTATGCAACAGCCCACATCCACTAGGCTCCCTGTTTTCACACTTGTTTGCCAACAGTCTCTTCTCTACACAACAGCCTCTTTTGAAAATGTGAGTCATATTATACCCCTCCTCTGCTCTACAACCAGCAGTGGCTCCCCATTTTATTCAGAGAAAAAGTCAGAGTTTTTAAATATGTTTAATGACCCCAGTGATATGCCTGCAAGCTCCACCATAACCACCCTGTCCTCTCAGCAGTCCCCAGAGCCCCCTGACTTCCCTGTCATTGTTGTTTTCTTCTCCTTTCTTCTGTGTATTACTCAGGTTTTCCCTCCACCTGAAAAATGTCTTTCCCCAAACATAATCATTTGGAGAACTCCAGCATCTCTTTCAAATCTTTTCATAAATTTCGCTTTCTCAATAAAGTCTGCCTTGCTCCCTCTATTTTATACCACGGCCTGCATCCTGCTTTCCCAGACCTACACTCTTGGCTTCCCATTCTCTGTTTTTCTTTCTTTCTTTTCCTTCCTTCCTTCCTTCCTTCCTTCCTTCCTTGCTTCCTTCCTTCCTTCTTCTTTCTTCCTTCTTTCTCCTCCTCCCTTCCTTCCCTCCTCCTCCTCTTCCTCCTTCTTCTTTTTGGTACATAGTGCTTATCATTTTCTTGCTTATTCTACAGTTTCTTATTATGTTTATTGTTTGGTTTCTGTCTCCCCACTAAAATATGGCAAGAAATTCTTCTTGGTCTGTTTTCTTTGCATATGTATCCTAAAACCTATGAAAGTGCCCCACACATAATAGATAATCAACAATTATCTGTTGGATTGAGTTTTAAAGTAAAAATAGTCAATCCAAATTCCTTTACATGTAGTTATTTTTATAGCAGCTATCCAAATAAGAAGATACTTTGAAAAATAATCTAAATTTCATTGAAAAATGTGTTATGCCTTTTCCTAGCAAAATTAAGTTTCTGAGGTAAGAAGTCTTATATTAAAATTTTGTCTGTATATTCTGCATACATAGTAGTTGGGAGTCAGGGAGAGGAGATAAGGAGATATTAAGTTGTCAGGGGAGATCTGGCTGGGGAAAAATTATTGCCAAGTATTTGGGAAGCAACAATATATGGGGAATATCTTTCCAATGCCCTTCAAAACAAGAGTTAGAGACTGAATTAGAGAAATAATTAGAAATACAAAATGAATTTTTAAAGTAATTTCATCTGTCATCTCCATAACTTTTCTTGAGAAACCTCTAATTGCGGTAGTCTTCAATAACTCAAGGATTAGAAGTTCTAAAACTTTCCTTGTAAGATTATGTCACAATTATAAAAAGTCATTAATTTTAAAGTTCTTTTCAAACTCTTCACATCACATTATGCTGGAATGTCCCTATGTATCCCATGATTACCTATTGTAAAGAGAATAAGATCTCACTGGGAAATAATTTTTTTAAGATTTTATTTATTTATTTGAAATAGAGCGAGAGAGCGAGAGAGAAAGAGAAAGAGAGAGCACAAGCAGAGTGGAGGGACAGAGGGAGAGGGAGAATCAGGCTCCCTGGGACCCTGAGATCATGACCTGAGCCGAAGGCAGACACTCAACCAACTGAGCCACCCAGGCGCCCCGGGAAATAATTTTTTTGACTCCAAATAAGATAGTATTAAACTAAACTGCAGGAGTTATTTGGCATTCTAAATGAAGATATTCTAAATGAAAGGTTGATTGTTTCAAGGTACCATCACTCCATAACTGAAAATGGAGTCTGTTAATAGTACAATTTTAATAAAAGTTCTTCTACTAGTGTTTCTTTAGTGAGGTAAGTTTTCCTTACCCTCCTGGTAAAACATGGGATTATCATCAGCATTTGTTATCTCTTTGAAATACTGGTCAGACAAGTTCTAAACAGGATAACCACATTTAACCACACATAATTAGATCTTGCGCACTGTAAAAGATTTGTTGGAAACCAAGCTACTTAGCAAGCATGTGGTTAGCCTGGTTGAATCGTAAATGAAGATTCTGTTTGGTAACCACTGGGGCATTGTGGTCTGAGGATGGTTGTTCCGACTTTGGCTCTCCATTCCTAATCTCTTGGAGAAGGAGTGTTTACATTCTATGATTATACTTCTAGCTCTACACCAAGTTGTGGCTTACATTTTAAATTTCAGTGTCTTCTGGAATACTGTCGGTTTATCTTTTTCAAGATTTGCCTTGAGAGCCCTGCGTTTTATTGCCAATTAGATAGATTTCCTAAACCATGGTTTGAAGGGAAAGAAAAAAATTCTAAAAACATTAACCATAATAAATAGGTTTTAGAAAAGTTTTAAATCCCACTATAGTTAATCAGTTTGAACAAGACATTTAGGCTGTAAAAAGCATTTTAAAGTAAACAGAGCTTTACACAAAGTGACAGTTAGAATTACATTTTCTGCTTCTGAGTGTGAAAAAATTAATGTACCAAAAAAGTGCCTACTATTTAAAGATGTCTTGCTCTAGACATATTTAACAACTGAGATTTGCAGTGGGTAGACTACTGAAGTGTCTCGTCATTAAATTACGTACCATACATTAGAAACAGATGTACTCCTGGAAGTCTTGCATGACAACACTGTTTTGCAATTTACCAATTAAGACAATGCCAAAAGTAAAAACAGAACTGAACTAACAGGTCAGCGATCTCACCTTAATCATGGAGAAGGAGGGAGAGTTTTGAGAAGGCCTTGTGGTTTTCATTGGCAGTTTGATATAAATTTGGAATGCTAATCCTTCACCTCATTTTTCTCCACTATCTAAGAAATTCACAAAATTATTTATTTTAAATATCACTCAAGCTTTAAAGTATTTAGATTTTAAGCAGGTCAGCATTAAAAGCTACTTTAGCATATTGGCTCACAAGAAGAATCTTACAAAGCAAATGAAAAGATAGGGATGGAAAAAAGTTATACCCCTATTTTTTCTATTGATTAGAAAAAGTGTGTATAACTCTCTGGAAATGAACTGTAGAAAGCAATATTTAAAAAGGTGAAGTTTCCATAAGGCATATTTATTGAGATGGGATTGAACAACATAAGTGTACAAAAAAGAAGGGTTATTGCCCTGTATGCTCCTGCTGTGGTTCACATTAGACCTGGTGCTATTATTATTAATTCTATTTTATTAACCATAAAAATGGTGTGTTGGTATTTTACAAATGACAAAAAAAAGAGATAAATACTTAAAGGCACCGCTTTTCACTAAAAAGATTGATAATTTTCAAAGCAGCTCTGACTGCTTCAAACCAGATGACTGATTATTCCTTAGCTACTTTCCAATTGTGTATCTTTGAGCAAGAAGAAAGAATTTCTTCATTAAATTCTCCTTCCTTACAAACACAGGCTTGAGCAGTGTAAGCCTAGTGAAATAATGTCAAGTGAAAACAATTTATCCATTCAGTTAGTTTATAGTTTATAGTTTTTACTTTGTAGTTGTCTCAATTTGTTTAGATGACTGCAATTTCATTAGTTAAAAACACTGTTCTACATGAGTTGAAGTTTTATGGGGAGGGAAAACATGCATAATATTATGAAAGACAGACATGCTTAAAACATTGCCATTTGTTTTACATGAATTAGAAAAGGATGGCATTGCTGTATGTTTTGAAGTCATAAGTCTTCATGAATTATTTTATAAATAATATAGTTGAAATAAAATCTCAAACTTATTTTTCCAATATATTTTTTCCCTGTGATTTTTTAAGTAATGTAGGCATATAATTAAGGGAAACCAAACCTTTGAATTTTAAAGTTACATATACTTCATACACCAAAAACAGTTTTATAGGGCTCTTTTCTTTCTTTCTTGATTACACAAATCTTTCAAGTATTTATGTGTTCGTTTGTTGAGAGGGCGTTCTAAGTCCATATATTTTTTTTTGTAGAAACTGAACATTGTGCTTTGCTAAGTGTAAACAATATAAAAAACTAAATGTCTTCTGGATTTGGATCAAATCCCCAAACCAATGAGATTGAGTAACTTCTCACATTGGCAAAATACATTTCCAACTACCAAAGATGAAAAATGGGCCAGCAAGTAGCTTTAGAATTTGGCCAGCGATTTACCATGAATCAAACATGATCTCCCTTTAAACTGTACTTACTATGGGGAAGCACAGCCACGTTTGATTTCAAACTTAATTGATGTTTGATGCAGTCATTGGATATTCATGATTAAAATCTTACAGAAAGCCCACCTATGATGAGCAATCCGATATTTGTGGTCTCAGTTGGTAAACTATGCCAATTCCGTGAAAATCATATTATTACAGTTAGATCCAGGCTAACCACATTGAGCTCTTTCTCCATCCATAATTACATAATTAAATTATTTTTATCTTAAAGTATGCTTTAAGGAACATATTCTCTATGGTATATTACTAAAGAATCATGCCTTCTTAAAGTTTCTGTATAAGCCAAGAAATCCACATGTTACATATTATAGAGAAAAGGTTTTCATGAGTAGATTTCTTTCCAGCTTTGAACCAAGGTCCAGATTAGAGACTGCCAGTGATATGTAGAGAGTGAAGGGAATACAACTGCAAAGTAAACTTTACTGAGATAATTGATGAGGAAGGATATTGGATGCTAGAAAAAATATTGTTATTACTCTTAATGCCAAACCCATCTCTATCAAGAGATAAAGAATTAGACATTTAAGATAAGATGAAAAATAAAAACTGCCCTCTCTATAGGAACTCCATCTGCTGTGGAGGGCTAAGGGGAAAAGGCAATCTTGATCTGTAAAAATTCTACTCTGTCTCTATATTTGGTTATTCACATATACACTATCTTTCATCCTCATTCTCTATTTTATGTATGCCCAAGAGATAGTGTAAATACATTAACAATAAACAACCTAGCAATATAGCATTTAATAGCTGTGACTCCGAACTCTGGTAAATTGCATATATTTCTCGATCTTTCATTATATTAGAAATGTCAATTTGCTTACCTCATGCTTGATACAGAAGTGAGTAAGAAAGATATGGCTCATGGTAAGGACAGAATTCCTAGGGAAATAGAAACATGTAATATGATAACCCCTATTCAAACAGACAACATTAGTGAACGGCAAGCGGTAAATCGTTTTGATTACACTTATTTTATTTACTGTGGACCTGATGGTTAAACACTGAGCTTGAAAAAGAGAAAGCTACTCTTGAGGCTGAAGGATACAAAGAACCAAACATGGAATAAAGCTCATTTCAAGTCTTATTTGAATCTACCTGAGTCTGAGTTTCTTATCTACTTCTTATCTATTTTTTATTAGAGAATGTTGCCTTATGTAGATCTGCATCTGATATTAAAAACAAAATACATTTAAATTAGCACCAAAAAATGAAATACTTAGGTATGTATTTAACAAAATAAATATAAGATCTATATGAGGGAAACTACAAACACTGATGAAAGAAATCAAAGAACTAAATAAATGAAGACATTCCATATTTATGAAGAAGAAGACTCAATATTGTCAAGACGTCACTCCTTCCCAACTTGATCTAGAGATTCCATGCAATCCCAATCAAAATCCCAGCAAGGTATTTTGTGGATATTGACTAAACTGATCTAAAGCTCATATAGGGAGGAAAAGACCCAGAATAGCCAACACAATACTGAAGAAGAACAAAGTTGGAGGCCTGGTGCTACCTGACTTCAATACTTACTATAACGGTAGGTAATCGAGACAGTGTGGTATAGGCAAAAAAAGAGACAAGTAGATCAATGGAATAGAATAAAGAGCCCAGAAGCAGACATAACTATAGCCAACTGATCTTTGACAAAGGAACAAAGATAATACTATGGAGAAAAGAGAGTCTTTTCAACAAACAGTGCTGGAACAACTGGACAATCACGTGCCAAAAAAAAAGAAAAAGAATTCGGACGTGGACCTGGATCCTTCACGAAAATGAACTTAACATGGATCACAGACCCAAACGTAAAATGCCACAGTATAAAACTCCTAGAAGATCATATAGAACACTTAGGTGACCTTAGGTGTAGCAATGACATACCACACCAAAGGCACTGTCCAGGAAAGGAAGAACTGATACACTGGACTTCACAAAAATTTTAAAATTCTGCTCTGTAAAGGACAATCTTGAGAGAATGAAACAACACGCCATAGACTAGGAGAGAATATTTTCAAAAGTCACATTTGATAAAGAGTTGTTATGCAAAATATACAAAGAAATCTTAAAATTATAAGAAAAAAATAATCTTGATTAAAGATGATTCAAAGATCTTTTTTTAAAAAAAGATTTTATTTATTTATTTGACAGAGAGAGACACAGTGAGAGAGGGAACACAAGCAGGGGGAGTGGGAGAGGGAGAAGCAGGCTTCCCGCGGAGCAAGGAGCCCAATGTGGGACTCGATCCCAGGACCCTGGGATCATGACCTGAGCCGAAGGCAGACGCTTAAAGACTGAGCCACCCAGGCGCCCCAAAAATGGCTCAAAGATCTTAACAGACACCACACCAAAGAAGATATATAGATGGCAAATAAGCATATGAAAGGATGCCTCACATCATATGTCATCAGGAAATGCAAATTAAAACAACAGCAAAATACCACTACACATCTATTAGAATGGCCAAAATCCAGAACAGTGACAACTCCAAATGCTAGCAACGATGTGGAGCAGCAGGAAGTTTCATTCATTGCTGATGGGAAGGCAAAATGGCACAGACACTTTGGAAGATAGTTTGGCAGTTTCTTACAAAACTTAACATATTCTTACCATATGATCCAGCAGTCCTGCTTCCTGATGTCTACCAAAAGGAGTTGAAACTTATGTCCCTGCAAAAACATTCACACAGATGTTTATAGCAGCTTTATTCATAATTGCCAAAACTTGGAAGCAATCAAGATGCGCTTCAGCAGTCTAACAGATAAATGGTGCCATCCAGACAATGGAGTATTATTCAGCACTAAAAGACGTGAGCTATCAAGCCATGAGAAGACATAGAGAAACCTTAAATGCACATTACTACATGAAAGAAGCCAATCTGAAAAGCCTACAAAGGCAAGACTATGGAGACAGCAAAAAGATCAGTGGTTGTTAGGGGTTGGCAGGGGATGAATAGGTGGAGCACAGAAGATTTTTAAGGCAATGAGAATACTCTCTATGTTATTATAATGGAAGACCCATGTCACTATACATTTGTTCACACTCGTGGAAGGTACAAAACCAAGAGTGAACCCCAATGCAAACTATCGACTTTGAGTAATTATGATGTAGTTTCATCATTTGTAACCAATGTGCCACTCTGGTGGGGGATGTTGATAATGGAGGAGGATATGCATGTGTGGGGCCAGGAGGTCACTGGGGGATCTCTGTACCTTCCCCTCAACTTACCTCTGAACCTAAAACTGCTCTAAAAAAATGAAATCTTAAAAAAATGAGCAGACAATCTGAGCAGACACCTAACTAGAAGATACACAGATAACAAATAACTACATGAAAAGATGTTCAACATTATGTCATTAGGGAATTGAAAATGAAAACAGCAAGATACCACTACATACCTATTCGAATGGCCAAAATCCAAAACATTGATAATATTGAATGCTGGTGAGGATGTAAAGCATCGAGAACGCTCATTCATTGCTGGCAGGTGTGGCAAATTTTATAGCCACTTAGGAAGAAAGTTTGGCAGTGTGTCACAAACCTAAACATAGTTTTATCATATGACCCAGCTATTGTGGTCCTGGGTATTTACACAATTGAATTCAAACTTATTATCACCACAACAAGAGGTACACAAATGTTTAAAGAAATTTTATTCATAATTGCCCCAAACTGAAAGGCCCTAAAATATCCCTAAATGAGTGATTGATAAACTGGTACCTCCAGACCATGGAACATTCTTCAGCAGTAAAAAGAAATGAGCTATCAAGCCATGATAAAACATATAGGAGCTTTAAGTGCATACTGCTAATGAAAGAAACCAATCTGAAAAGGCTATATAATACTGGATAATCCCAACTATGTGACATTCTGAAAATGGCTAAACTAAAGAGAAAGTAAAAAGACTCGTGGCTGCCAGGGATTAGGGTTGCGGGAGAGATAAATAGGTGGAGCAAAGGGATTTTTTTAGGACAGGGAAACTATGCTCTATGATACTGTAATGGTGGATACATGACTTTAAGCATTTGTCAAAACCCACAGAAGTATGCCAAGGAAAGAGTGAGCCCTAGCCTAATGTAAACTATGGACTTTTGTTAATGATGTATCAGTGCAGGTTCATCAGTTGTAACAAGTTGACCACAGCACTCTGATATATTAAACATAGGGAAAACTGTGTGTAGGGCTTAAGGTAAAGAGAGTATATATTGGAATCTTTGAACTTGCGGATTTTTTTCTGTAAACTTAGAGCAGCTCTAAAAAATAAAGTTTATTAATTTAAAAGAATAGCTATGATAAATATTAGAAGTATATTGAAGAATATAAAAGAACACATGAATGTGATGAGATCTTAAGCACAAATGATCTTACTGAAGTTGTAAATAAAATTTAAGTTGAATGCCCAAAGATATAAAATTCAATATTTGAAATGAAAAAAATACACTGAATGTTAAAAACAAATGAGGCATAGGAAAGGAAATATCATTGAACTTAATGGCATACTAATTAAAAATATATTAAATAAATCATAGACAAAGATAAAAACATAATGACCAGTGATCAGAGGGACATTATCAAGCATTTAACACATTTGTAATTGGAATCCCAGAAGAAGAGAATGAAGAGAATGAGGCAGGGAAAAAAACGTGGTAAAATAATTATTAAAAGTTTATAAATTGGATGACCATAATGGATACACAAATCTAACAAATTTTAAAAATAACAAACACTAGAGGTATAAAGAAAGCAATACCAAAACATATAATGGTAAAATCAATGAAAACCAGTGATAATGAAAAAAAATCTTAAAAGAAGGCAGAGGAAAAAAAGACACATGCCAAAGAGAGAAATAAGATCAACATTAAAACAGACTTCTTATCTGAAAGTATAAAACCAAAACACAGTGGCAGAAGACCTTTTAGTATGCTCAATGAAAACATTTTTTTGACCTAGAATTGTATACACATCACAGTATTTTTCACAAGTGATGGCAAAATACGTTTGCAGACCAACAATATTTGTGAGATTCAAGAAGTTTCACTCTAAAAGCAGTGTTTTGGGAAAATTTTCAGACTGAAATTAATTGGTACCAAATGTACATTTAAATCTGCAAAAGGTGTTAAGTGTGTAGGAAATGGTGAATATGTAGTTAAATACATGTTTTCTAGCTTTTAAAATATTCTCTAGAAGACGATTTCCTATTTATTCTTAATAAATATACTTAATTTTTAAGAAATAATAGTAATGCGTAGGGTGGTTTATAGCATTACTAAAAATAAAATATATGACAACAGTAGCACAAAGAGGAAACATGGATATGGAGATACACCCTTATAAGGTTCTTACACTATATTAGAAGTGATAATAGTATTATCTTAACTTGGACTCTGGTAAGTTAAAGAAGTATGTGGTAAACCCTAGAGCAACCACTAAAAATAAGACAATGAGGTGTACCTGATGGTAAAGATACAATAGGATCATAAAATTAATCTCATAAACTTCTTAATATAAAAATTACAGAAATATTGGAGAAGTGAAACAAAGAACTGATGGAACAAATAGAAAATAGCAAGATGACAGATTTAATTTCAGCACATTGACTGTACCCGCATTGGCTATGTATTGTGCTATCCGATACCACAGTCACATCTGGTTACTAGGCTAAATTGAAATGTGATGTGAGCATAAACTGTGCAATAGATTTCCAAGACTTAGTATGAGTTAAAATAATGTAAAATATTTCACTAATATATGTTTCCATTGATTATGTGTTTAAATGATAATATTTTGGATATATTTGGATTAATAAAGTATTGAAATAATATTTCTCCTATTTTTGAGTGTCTACTAAAAATTTAAAAAAATACTTATGTGACTGATATTTATGGCTCACATTTTATTTTTATTGGATAGCGCTGGTCCAAACACTCCAACTAAAAGTAAATATTCTCAGATTGGATAGAAACCAAGACCTATATATATGTTGTCTACAGGAAACCCACTTTAAGTATAAAGACGTAAGTTAAAAGTTAAAGACTGGAAAAAGTTATAACATGAAAACATTACTTAAATGAAAGCTGAAGTGTTCATATTATATCAGACAAAGCCAACTTCAGAACAAGGAAAAATACCAGGACCAAGAGAGACATTATATAATAATAAAGAGTTCAATTCATCAAGAATCTGTGATAATTCTAAATATAATCAATAAAAGAACTTCAACATATGTGAATAAAAACTAACAGCATATTGGCATCTTAAGAAATGCTAAATCAAGCTAAAACACTTCATTCAGGCTGAGGGAAAATGATACCAGATACACATCCTCAGAAAGAAAATGAAGATATTTGGGTAAAAATACAAAGCAGTGCTTCTTTTTTCTAATTAAGTTTATATAATATAGAAAAACATACAATATTATTTAAATATGTATTATTTAAGGCAATATACATTATATATATATATATTATAAAGTCTGTTTAAGGCAAAAATTATAACTTACCTTAGTGGATTTATAGACTGTGTAGATGTAATATATATGAAAATTTTAGCTAAATGATGGGGGTCTTGGCAAATGGGCCTATATAGTTGTACCATTTCTACAATTTAGGTAAAGTGGTACAATTTTAACTCTATATTGATGATGAAAAGCTAAATATATGCACTGTAATTCCTAGAATAAATAAAATGGAAAAAACTACAGTTAATGAGCCAATAGATAAAATTAAATTTCAGAAATACTCAAATAAACCAAAAAAAATGAGGAAAGGAGTAAAAAAAACAATAAAGGGAACAAATGAAAACTTACAATAAAATGGCAGACCTAAATTGAGCCATATCAATAATTACATTAAATATTAGAAAATAAACACCCCGTTTAAAAAAAACTCTGCCCAAACAGATAAAAGACCCAACTATGGGTTATCTAACAGAGACATAGTTTAATGAAAAATATATAGAAAAATGCAGAGATTCTAAGATAAGCATGATCCTGTTAAGAGGTGTACTTAAAACTTAAAGATATAGAAAAATTCAAAGTAAATGCATGAAGATGAAAAATATATAACATGCACAGAGTAAGCAAAAGAAGGCTGGAGTTGCTATATAAATAATAGATAAAACCAACTTCACATGGAGTATTACTAAAGATCGAGATTTCATAATGATAAAGGTAATCTCATTAGCAAAACATAATAGCTATAACTATGTATGTGTTTAAGAATAGAGCTTCAAAATAATTGATGCAAAATTGAAAGAATTAGACAAGCAGATAACTGGAAAATAAAACAGATTTTGATAGAGATTTTCTCCTCTTTCAGAAATTGATAGAGAAACTAGATTTAAAAAATCGGTACAGATATAGATGATATGAACAATACTACCACCCACCTTGACCTGACGCTGACAGAATGCTACATCAATGGTCACCGACAACACAGTCGTTCGAGTGTACAGGACACATTCACCACGACAGATCATGTTCTGGGCCACAAAATGAGTTTTAATAAATTTCTAAGGATTTAAATCATATCAGACAAATATATCACACATTAAACTTCCTTTAAGACAACACCTCTTTTTCTTGCCATGTCCTCTGACCACAATAAAATTAAATTGGAAATCAATAACAACTAGATGTTTAGGAAAGCCCGGAACATTTGGAAACTAAACAAATAATCTATGGGTCAGAGAAGAAGTAGCAACGAAAATCAGGATGCATTTTGATATTGGCTCCCTTATTCTTTCTCCAACCCCAACCCATTGGCCTTGCTCTTGTCCTGGTGCCCTTGAACTGGCCCTCTGCCTAGGACATTCTTCCAGCAAACATCTGCATGGCTTTGCTTTCTTACTCCTAGGGGGGGTCTACTAAACTCCTATCTCAATAAAACTTTCTCTGGTGACCCTATAATTGAATCCCTGCCTTTTCCCAGTTTCATTACTCTGTAGCGCTTACAACCATGCACTATGTACTGTTTTTGCTTTACTTTTTGTTTGGCTTGTCCAATCAAGCTTCATAGGGGCAGAGGATTTTTGTCTGTTTCCTTTTCTGATGTATCCTTTAACTCTTAGTAGACATTTAATAAATGAATAAACATAAATTTATATACAAAACATACACCAGTATATTAAAAGTATATCATTGGATGCTGGGAGTACATGCAATTAATTTTTTTTTTCTTTGTCCTTATCTGCATTTTCTATGTATTGAATCTCTTGATGGGCATGAATCTCTTGTGCAATTCTTTTAAAAAATAAAAATCTTGTCCGGAAATACCTAGCAACATATTCCCCAGAGCAAGTCTTTGAAATATTTTATATTTCCTAGCACTTGACATGCAGGAGGGAGGAAAGCAGGAGGCATAAACTTCCAGAAAATCTTAACTTTCAAGACACGATATCATCAATTTTGTCCCCCACAAAAACTTTTCTACACACAATCTGAGTTCAGTATTAAGCATATAAATATAAGAATCTATAATTTGTTAATTAGTGATAAAATGTTTTGTTTCCAATTATACTACAAATTTTATTTGTCCAGCAAATTAATTTGTTTTACAGTGTCCAAGCATGTATGACCATTATTCTGTCTCTTTCTTTTTTTCTAGGCCACCTTATTATATGGTAGTTAAAAGTGATTAGACAGTCTTCATAGCATTATATCACCTTGTTACACTATAACTTTGTTAACTTTTAAACTTGTGTCCTTGTATTATGTGGAATCATCAGTATGCTTGACCATCTACTCAAAATTTAACCTCAAAACAAATTCAGCTCCAAAGAGGTGAAAAGGATGAAATGATTCAATATCCAGCTGTGCAGACGTGCAAATAAAAATTAGTCCTTGAAAAATTTGGCTTTCAGTTTTCTGTGTTGCATATCAGAAGACAAGACAGTGGATCACTACATCAAAAACTAATGATGTATTGTATGGTGACTTAAAAAAAAAAAGAAGACAAGACAACATCTCTGTTGTATAAAATATCAAGAATTAGATTTACTTTCTTTTGATCTCTTTGTAAAAAACTGTTTTCTATTTTGATTAACTTTGAAAACAAACATTCAGAGTAGGGGCAAAATGAATAGCAAATATATGAAGTTTTATTAAAAATTCTAAACTAAGTCAATACCACCTTTGCTTCACCATGTTATTTAAAAGTTAATGACAACAAAAGGTCAATGGCCAAAACTGACAGTTTTGATGTTTTTTGAAGATGCAAATTACTGGAAGTGCCTCAAATTCAACATCTTTCAGGCCTAGGCAATGTAACTTTGTTCTAATGTCTCACAGTCCAGCTGGAGTGTTTGCTTTTCACTGCTTGAGTGTAGGATGCATCTGGTGGTTGCAATTGACCATGAATTTTTTATATGGAAAAAGTGATTCTTGTACAATGGTCAGTATCATATAGCATTTGAGAAGACAGAACATGATAAAACTGTATTTCTCAAAAGCATGATCAATCCATAACACCAAAGATTGGCATAATGGGGTAGGCAGTCTGTGTTGCTCATTATGTCCAACACTCCTGCAGTTTTCTTATAGTCTGATTTCTTTTCCATTGATATCAATGCACCCTCTCTTTTCCTCCTCCAACCACTTTGCCCTCCTTTGCCCCTTGAGAATTGGCACTCTCGGTTGGAGATTTTTGTAGAGTTTTTCTGTTGCCAGTCCAGGAGCTGGCATTATTTCTGGTAGTCATTTTAACTGGATTCAACCCAAACATGTTAAACGATTGAAGTAAATTAATTGTGTTGTCTATGTCAATAAAAGAGCCACTACAGCCAAGCCAACATAAAAGGATCTAACAGTAATGGCCAATTTAAAGGTTCATTAACAAATACCAGCGATAGCACTGTAATCCCCAACCTTTCGTCACTCGAATATTAAACAATGGGCATTAAAGACACCAGAGAAGAGACTATATGATACCAAACAGACTGAAGTTGGTCAGTTTTTTCACTTGTCATTATAGACATCCAGATATGAATTAAGTTCTAGCTGTCTTGTGTATTTTCCGATGGAGCCCAAAAATGATGACAGTATTTTAGATATGTCAACTTCTTTTCTCCTCTTGTCGCCTCTGGAACATACTCTCCTTTCTGATAATTTCCCCTCCTTCACTGAGTCTCCTTCTTTAATTGTTTAAGACGTTTGATATAGACTGACATGGATTTGTAGCCTCAACTTTTACTTCACTTGTTCACAGGTGACAGCTGAGAGATGTACAAGAAACAAAAATGACAGGAGTGTCCTAGAATTCAAGTACTGTTTCTGCCTCTCCTCTTGGGCAGAAAATAAGCTACAGATACTTTGACCTCTATCTTAGAAAAATACCTGATTGTAACTTTTGCCCCCTAAAATGAATGAATTCAAGTTAAAATGACAAATGGGGGGGGCTGCCTGAGGTGGCTCAGTTAGATGGTTATCCAACTCTTGATTTCGGCTCAGGTCATGATTTCAGGGTTGTGAAATTGAGCCCTGCGTTGGGCTCTGCGCTGGGCATGGAGCCTACTTGAGGTTCTCTTTCTCTCTCCCTCTGCCCCTCTGTACCCCTGAATGCTTGCTCGCTCTCTTTCAAAAAATAAATAATTAAATAAATAAATAAAAATAAAATGACAAATTGGCAAAAGTTATTCAGAAAACACTATAGATTAATAATCATTCATCAACTAGAGTTTTGTGAATAACTTTTCCTAATGTGATTGATCATATTAATCATTCACCTGCTAAATGGCGTTAACCTTTCAAGTGGCAACACAAACACGCTAAAGAAATAAAAAAGTGAGAGAAGTTGATAAAAAATTATACAGCAATACAAATGACTGATAAGCAGAGGAACAAATGTTCACCCTTATCCATGCCTTCATTTGTAATAATAATTAAAAAAAGAACAAGACACACTTTTTCAGTCATCCTCTCAGTAATGAGATTTGAGTGATGGAAGCTGGTGCTGTCGAGGATGGAGTGAGACTGGAAAAGTGGGGGTGGATGTGCCCAGGGCCGATGGAGTATTTATGTGCCCTCTCTTTTTAAACTCTGCTGCAGGGAGCTAGACTTTGTAAAACTAAAGTGAGATACTCATGTTTATAAACAGTTGTTTGAAGTGTAAATAAGAACAATATTTTGGAAATAATTTGATAATGTACTATGATAATTTTTTAAAATGTTTGAGCTAACTCTTAATAGTCTATTGCTATTTCTTCCTTAAAGTTTGATAGAATTCACCAGAAAAATCATGGAGCTTAGAATTTTATTTGTGGAGAGCTTTTTTAACAAAAATTCAATTTCTTTAATAGTTCAAACTCTGGACTTTGATTGTCATCTGGTTTGCCAAGTGTATCTGCCTAAATTTTATAACATTTCTTATTAGTAGATTAATGTTTGTAGGTTCTGTAGTTATATCCTTTTTGTTTTAATGATATTTGAAATTTGTGAGTTTTTCATTTTTTTCTGGATAAACTTAGTTAGACATTTTTCAAGTTTATTCTTTTTTTTTTTTTTCCCCAAAGAACCAGCTCATGGTTCTGTTAACTTTCTTGACCTTTGGCTATTAACTATTTTCTTGTCTTATGTTTGTATCCTTTTTATTTTTTCCTTCTGCTTAATTTGGGTTTACTTTATGGTTTATTTTTTAATTTCTATTTTTTAAAAGATTTTATTTATTTATTTGACAGAGAGGCAGAGAGAGAGCACAAGCAGGGGGAGCGGCAGGCAGAGGGACAGGGAGAAGCAGACTCCCCGCTGAGCAGGGAGCCTGATGCGGGGCTTGATCCCAGGACGCTGGGATCATGACCTGAGCTGAAGGCAGATGCTTAGCTAGCTGAGGCACCCAGGCACCCCTATTTTTTAGTTCTTTTTTTTTTTTAAAGATTTTATTTATTTATTTGACAGAGAGAGGCATAGCGAGAGAGAGGGAACACAAGCAGGGGGAGTAGGAGAGGGAGAAGCAGGCTTCCCCGCGGTGCAGGGAGCCCGATGTGGGGCTCGATCCCAGGACCCTGGGATCACGACCTGAGCCAAAGGCAGACACTTAACGACTGAGCCACCCAGGTGCCCCCTATTTTTTTAGTTCTTAAGATTGGATTCTTAGAATAACGATTTTAGAACTTTCTTTTTAATATATACATATTAAATCTATAAATGTCCCTATAAGATGTGTTTTAGCCACATCCCACACATTTTATTACGCTTTCTTCATTTTCTTTCAGTTTAAACTATTTTCTAATGTCCATTTTTTATTTTTTCCTTTGACTCATGGGTTATTCTGGAGAGTTTTCCTTACTATCCAAATTCTGCAGTATTCTTTAATATATCCTACTAATGTCCTTTTTCTGGTCCATGATGTCATCCAAGCTCTCTGATTCCACTTAGCTGTGGTGTCTCCATGTCTTCTGAGGGTGCCTTAGTCTAACTCAGACACATTTGAAAAATACTACCCAGTTATATTGTTGAAGGTCTTTCAATTTCAATTTGCTATTTTCTCATGATTAAATTGAAGTTATACACTTTTGGTAAAATAAAGAAAAATACCAGAGAATTAACGTTATGCCCTACTCATTGCATCATATAAGAAGTTACATCATGATGGTGTATTTTATTACTAGTGATTTTGAATTTTACCACTTCGTTAAGGCGGCATCTCCATTGTAAAGTTACCATTTTATAATGAAGTATCTTGTGGGGAGATACTTTGACACTATTGCAAATACCTAGTTTCTCAATATATCTTTACTACTAATTTTAGCATCCCTCAAAATTCCTCCTTGCAACAGTTATTACTGCAGGCCTGGTAAAATGGTGGTTTTATCTTCTCTTGACTCCTCCTGTATTTAATAATTAAAATTTTATTTTAAAGAAATCTGCTCCATCTTCTTTGATTTATTCAATTCCTTATTTATATCAGTGGACATACTGATGGATATTTCATCTTCTTCTCCAGGTTATAAATCTATTGCTATCCTTATTTTCCCAGATTTGGCTTGGAGAGCTTCTTGAGGTTAGGCTCTGTGTCCTTTCCACATAGCTCCATCATTTTTGAGCCCTTCCTTGCTTTCTGGCACCACAAAATGTCCCAAGCTTATCTTGTATTTTCCTGCCCGATCCTGATGTCAAACATTTTTCCAAGGAGCTTTGGTTTTCTTAATTGGAGAATGTTATTCTCATTGCCATGGAGGCGTCATTTCTTGTAGGCCCTTTTGCTGAAAGAGCTAGGAAATATACTCACACACATATTCATACACATCTTTGTTTCTACATGGATCCATCTGTCTATATGCCAAAACCAATGACCATACCAATTGCTTTTTATTCTAATCCAACAGTATAGGATTCATTCTAGCTTTTCCCTTTCCCTTATTTGTAACACCATTCTCTGCCAGTAGAAAACTTAGCTTTCATTATCCACAATATATTTACGTTTTGCTCAGTCCTAGCATACACATAAAATAATTCCATATTTGCAAACCCATACCCTTGTGAAAAACACATTTATAAACTGGGGTGTCATATTCATGCATAGTTCTTTTTGTCTTTAGCTTTACAGATATAGTCAAATAGTGTTTGGGGTTTTGTTGTTGTTTTTTGTTTTGTTTTGGATTTTTTTTTTTTTTAAGTTGCTTTGGTTTGTTCTTTTACTCACTCCCCGGTCCTTCAGTGTGGTTATATTTACCATTGGTAAGCCAGTTAAGTCCATTTCTTACTTTTTGTATTACATTCTATATTCCCCATAAATTGGTAGATTTTAATTATTTATTGGGGGATATGTGAAACATTACCACAACCCTAAGAGAGCTCAAAAAATGCTCAGCTAAGTGTCACTCCTCTTCTCTACATCATGTTTCCATTACCCCATTATTTCTATCCCATTCCCACCCACCTTCTGTAGGTAAACAGTCTCATCAGTTTCCAGATTATTTTTCCTGTATTTCTTTTACAGAAAAGATCATATATATACATTTTCATAAATCCCATTCCTTCTTACACCAAATGTAGTATGGTACAGAAACTCTTTTGCATTTCACTACTTTATTAAGTTCAATTTAAAAATAGTTAAGCATGATTATAAGAACTCTAATGACATCCTCGTTTTCTAGTTTTATGATCCCTCTTTCCTAATTTTGTGTCTATTGTTGGATTTATTCCTGATCATGGTTCACAATCATTTTCTTGCCTCTTTGCGTGTTTAATACTTTTTCTTTTTCTTTCTTTCTTTTTTGGCTGGAATTGTGAATGTCTGCATCGTTGTTGTTTTCCTTTAAAGAGTGCTGTACTTTCATCTGGCAGGCAGTTGAAGTGACTCGCAGATCAGTTTGATCTCCTTCAGGCCTCTTTTCAAGCTTTGTTATGGTTGGCCTAGAATAGGCTTCACTCCAAATGGAGTTTAGCTCTACTAGGAAGGAATGACCCCGTTGGCTATCACCAGGGACTCTAAAAGTGGCCAGATCAAATGTCTTTCTACTTTCTGTGAACTCTGGGAATTGTTCAGCTTGGAAGTTACTAATTATCCTTTGTTGGGCCTCATGGACTTGAACTCTACACATGCACTGATTAGTTCTCAGCAAAAATGCAAGCGTACCTCGAGCATGTTTCTGGAGCTTTTTCTCTTCATACTTCACTCCTTTCTGGGACTCTGCTGTGCAACCTCCCCATTCTCCCCGCAGTTTCTATGTCTTCAACTCGAGAAGACTTTGAGGATGTGTTTGGGCTCCCTCTTCCTGGGCCCGTGGCAACCAAGCAGGAGCCCGAGGTGATGAGATGGCTGGTCTTGTTTGTTTCCTTCCTCTCCCAGATCACTGTCGTGTTCTATTGTGCAAAGCCTGAGACCAATTGGTACATATAGTTTGTTCAATTATCTAATTGTTTACCTCAAAAAAGCAAGTTTGGTCTTTGGTGTTCCATCAGGCCTGAGGGCAGAAGTCTGGCCATTCTTAGTTTTCGATGTCAAATTATAAGCATTACTCACTAGCCAGAGAGCCAGCTTTGCACAACACAGGGACAATTGTCCATGCTTTAAGGTAGTTAGCCCCCATCCGCAAACTGTGGCCATAAATAATATGCCACTCTGTGATGGCTGTGAGGTGAGTGGTGCCCCTGGAGCTGTGCAAAGTGAACTTACACAAACATGAACGTGGCTCTGGTGGAATTCTAGAAACAGAAAATTTGCTATTGCCATGTAATGCGGATTCTATCTGCAGAATCAAAAGGGGGCAATGATCTTACTATTTTGTTAGAGGCTATAATGGCTCGAGGGGCCTCTTAGGACACATTAGAAACATGTTGACTGCTAAAGGAAACAGAAATGTAACTTAAGTATAAGAAGCCAGTAAATATATACATCAAGAAGAACGTTGTGGAAAACCAAATGGTTGGATGCTGGAAATTAAACTATAGGGTGTGATCCAATGAAGAAATTTGGGCTCCTCAAGATGTGCGTAATTATACGTTATATATGTACATATATTATGTATATTTATATTATGTATCTATAGAACCACACATAACAACTCCTCCTTGGGTCTTCTTCATTTAGGAGAAATCAATTTAAATAAGCAACAGAGAGACTGCTTTAACTGGAAAAAAAAGGACAAAACTTGTTTATGAAAGTATGGAGAGCCTGTCCCTCTGGATACTCCTGGAGATGGTTGACAGGTGAAATATGGGGCTGAAACCTTTTATGGATCCGCTAGCAGAGCTAAACAATTTTCTGTCCTTAGCAGCTTCTTGATTTACTGAGTAGGCACTTACAGTATGGAAGTTCTATAACCTCATCCAACAGTTACTGACTACCTACTAGTCATCACGCTATGTAGTACCATGACAAATAAGATAAATAAGATACGATCCTTGTCTTTGGGCATTTTATAGTGTGGCAGGAGGGCTAGACTGAGGAAAAATAATTTCAATAGAAGTGATAGTTCTTCAAAGAGAAACTTTAAAGGGGGTATCAGGTATCAGTTGGACAGAGGTATCCTCCCAAATTGTTACAATCTAGAGACCTATTCCTACACCCGCATAGATACACATACACATACCTAAATGTCTATGCTTACTTACAGCACAAATGTCTACGAGCCCTTATAAATTATTGCTGAAACAGAAGTTGCATTACAGTTTTTGCTTCAATTAAATATCCTTTATCATCGAATGTAGATACTCATTTTGTTCTGACAAGCATAATTTAATTTTAGTAATTACCGTGTTTCATGGAACACTATCACACACATCAGGTTTATTTGGTGAGACTAATGCAGGTGTAGTCATGTCAGAGTTTCTAGCCATGTGCAGCGCTCATGTCTTCACAGTGGAACTCAGTGAGTGTGCTACTGTTCCCACTGAAATGTAGCCGATTAATTACAAAGCTAAATGAAGACAACTGAGATCCCACGGAATACTGGATCCTAAAGACTGAAACAGTGACTCCTTGAGGAGTGATAGAAACTTTCGCTGTGGCCTGACTCATGTTATTACTAATAGAAAAAGAGCAGTGTTCCCAAATGAATTACATCCACAGTTCCTGTGAGCACCCCACAATGATGTCCTCCCTTTTTTGGGGGGGTCTCATCGTAGGAAAAATATGGCAGCTCATTAAATTGAGAAATAGATGGGTAGACATATTGTGACATGATACAATGGAGATGTTTTAGAACTAAATCAGAATATACTTTACTAAAAGGACAGTTTCCCCATTACACTAGTTTCTTCTTCTTCTTTTTTTTTTTTTTAAGATTTTTTATTTATTTGACAGAGAGAGACACAGTGAGAGAGGGAACACAAGCAGGGGGAGTGGGAGAGGGAGAAGCAGGCTTCCCGCAGAGCAGGGAGCCCGATGCGGGGCTTGATCCCAGGACCCTGGGATCATGACCTGAGCCGAAGGCAGACGCTTAACGACTGAGCCACCCAGGCGCCCCTACACTAGTTTCTTCTTGCTGCTAAAACAAATTACTACAATCTTAGTGGCTTAAAACAATGGTTGTATATTATTTTACAGTTCTGAAGTTCAGACGTCTGAAATGGCTTTATGGAGCTAAAACCAGGGTATTGGCAGTGCTTTCTGAAGGCTTTAGGGAAGTGTTCATTCATTTCTTTGTCTTTTCCAGCTTCTAGAGGCTGCCCACATTCCTTGGCTCAGGGCCCCTTGACAACTAAAAAGCCAATAATCCAATCCCTCTGGCCTTTGCTTAAGTTGCCATATCTTCTTCTCTCTCTCATGCCCCCTCTTTCACTTACAAGGATCTTTGTGATCATACTGGGCCCACCCAGATCATCTCCCCATCTCAATCACGTTGGCAAAGTCTCTTTTGCCATAATAGTAACATATTCACAGGTCCCAGGAACTAGCATGTGGATTTAATTGGGGAGCCATTATTCTGCCTACCAAGCCCAGGATGAGATAGTTTTTAAAAATTCCTCTATGTTTATTTTGATAGGCTATATTAGTGATATTGGTAGTTATATTTTGATAGGTTATAGTAGCAGTTCATATTAATTTTGATATATTGTAGGTTATTCTGATAATATTAAAAAGTTTATTTTGAATTGCTGATTTAAATTGGGCATATGAAAGAATTTACTATTCAACATAATAAATGTAACTAATTGGAGAAAGTCTCTTTAAGATGATACAAGAACTTCTCATGTTGAATTTGTTGCTGGAAATGCTTGGCAGAAAGGAGGTCTTGCATATTTAAAGTATTTGAATTATATTTTTGTAAAAGAATGTGTCTATTATCTGAAAAAGTGCTTGGCTCTCTCTGCACTCCTGGTACAGTGTCTGTCCATTGGTTTTTGCTTAGCATGGTGCCCACTGCCCAGCACTTGCTTGAAAGCTCCTTGGTGTTCTCTTGTAGAACTTAATCGATTTTTTATTATGCCTGGCTGAGCAGAGCACACAGGAGTGTTCTGAGGCCACGGAATTATTTAGTTCTGACAGTAGATCTTTAAAAAAAAAGGCCTAAGCCATACATCCTACCTCCTAAATATCTCCTAGGCATCAGAAAAATGTATGTATAAGTAGCCATTTTTTCCTAATTGAAATGGAGCATTTAAGTCAAAATAGTTTAGAGGGGTGTGTGTGTATGTGTGTGTGTTTCTGAAGCATTTCTGCCAGCAAAGAGTCCTTCTCTGACCTTGAGCAGAAACCCAGAGTTTCTTGAGCCCACCACTCTCCGAGGTCTTGTTTCTCCTGCTTTGCTACCCATTAGCACTGAAGTTGGAGAGGCAAATGTGTTGTGTTGTGCATTGTGCTAAAGTCTTCTCTATCAGTGGATGGTCTGAGACTTAGTGGTAGTGGGTGTTAGCAATATTGAACACGTGCTGGAAGATTCATCTTTCCATGTGGACTGTTATATTATGGTGTTGTCTCATTAAGGAGAAGCATGGGGTTATTGGAAAAGGAGATAATCATGTTTTAATTTTTGTTTTCTGGAAGAAATTATTACAAATTAGGTAATTATAATCAAATAATGTTATCCAGATACTTTTATTTTAAGTGTTCATAAGCAAAGTTACAGTAAGCCAGATCACTCTAGGGGTCTCTGCTTATGAATATGTGATTAATAAGTGATTCGATCATTTAATAAATACTGCCTATTTATTCTTTTCGAGGGACTAGAAGAGGCATCTTATGAGGAGAATAAAAATACAATTTGAAAGTGACAAATGCATTAGATGATTTTTAAATTTTTCTTTATTATCAGCAAAAATAAGAAAGTAGTGTAATGGCAGTGGGTTAAGTGGTTATAGAGTATATCTCATGTAAAACAATTGCAGATAATTGAAGCTTCATTCTCCTGTTAACTTGGCTGTTGGTTTTAAAGGTGGCTTTAAAAATGTTAGGAATATATCAACTATCCTAATTGGAGCCTAATTGGAAGACTGTCCTATCAGATGCTGAATTAAATGAGTATCTCCAAGAATTTTGCCAAAAAGTAGACAGCAAAGCTGGGAACCTACCAAAATGTTACCATACGTGGAAATGGGGATTTTGTAGATGTAATTTTGCTAAGGACATTGAAATGAGGAGATTATCTTGGATTATCCAGGAAGGCCCAGTTTAGTCACAAAGGTCCTTAAAAATGGAAGAAGGCCTCAGAAGATTCAGAGGGAAATGTGACTGTGGAAGGAAGTTTGAATCGATGTGGCATGAGAAGGACTCAACTTGCTGTCGCTCCTTTGAAGATGGAGGAGGGGGGCCATGAGGCAAAGAATGGGGGCAGCCTCCTAAAGCTGGAAAAGTCAAGGAAATGGATCATTCCCTAGAGCCTCCAGAAGGAGTGCAGTAAGATAATAACTTGGTATATTTTTAAGCCACTAAGTTTGTGGTGATTAGTTGCAGCTGCAATGGAAATCTAATACACATGAATCAGAGTATATTAGAATCATTAGTATTTGGTTTACATCCTGGGAGCAGGTAAACTCATCTGTAGTTGAAAGTGAATTTCAGATTGTCAGTTTGTTCCAAGAGAAAAAAAAAAGAACTCTAAAACTTAGTAGCTTTACAATTTTTTTAATTTTCAGAGAATTAGGAGACTCACACAAGCCAAGTTTTGAAACTAACTTAAATTTAGAAAGTTATGAATTTCTAACAGCATGCAAATATTTTGAAATTTCAACTCAGTGTTTCCTACAAATGTGACTTACTGCTCTGAAGACAGTTGTTACCAAATCACATATAATTTTACAAACTTACATCTAGCTTTTAAATAAATCAAAGTTGATCAATGAAGTTTCTTTGACAATAAACCATTCTCTCTCTCTCTCTCTGTCACTATATATATTCAGCCTAGAAAGTTCATTCTGCATCTGTCCCATTAAATTTTGTTGACTTTAGAAGCATTCTTTAAGATACTTTGTGTGAGTGAAAATTATAGTAAGTATTCATTTGTCTGGTTCATTTGTTGGTTTGTACATCATGTTTTTACTTACTGGACTCATCATCATTATGGGAGGGTAAATCTTTTCTTTGAAAGTGTCGTACCCTTGTTATGGAGAAGAGATGCAAACAATTGCTAAGAAACTGGATCCTTTTTTTAAAGATTTTTAAAAAATTTATTTGAGAGAGAGAGCATGTGCGCATGCGTGAGCAAGCAAGCAGGGAACGGGGGGCGGGGGGTAGGAGCAGAGGGAGAGAGACAAGCAGACTCTGCACTGAGCATGGATCCCAACATGGGGCTTAATTCCATGACCCTGAGATCACGACCTGAGCCAAAATCAAGAGTCGGATGTTTAACCAACTGAGCCACCCAGGCGCCCCACTAAGAAACCTGATCTTAAGCATAGTACTGTAGTTCCAAGTGCACTGTAAATAATAATAATAATAATAATAAATGTCCTTTCAAATGAATAGAGAATACTCATGAATCTTATTTTATCCTCTCCCTCTGGCTTAGAACAAATACTTGGCTTTCAGGTTCCCACCATCATAACTCTCTGATTTTATAACCCACCTGTGGGTTAGAAGTAAGGAACAATATATATATACTATAGTGGTGGAAACTAGGAAGTTACAAGTCTTTATAGTAGTCAAGGCTTTCCAAGTGTTCTCAAAGTCAAGCTGAATGCAGACTTAATGTTTTCACTTTTTTCTCTGTCTTATGCTTTCAAGTTGTCCATATACTTAAAAACATATACTTATGTAATTGATTAAGTTGAGAGATTAATCATGGCATGATTAGGGTCTTCTAACCGTTCAGAACTGGTCCATTTCAGGCTCAAGTGGTTCCTGCAGTGTAGTCAGTCTTATCTGCACATATTTCAGAGTAAGTAACCGTATCTGGGTTCACCAGCTGTTCTGAGACACTAACTTATGTCATCCACTCAGTCTATCATCATAATGACTGAGAACTGAAAAGCAAAGAGATTGACTCTTCATTTCACAAATTTAGTTTTTGTGCAAGAGCATAAGGAATTGTGCCTACTTGCATTACACTATCCACTTCATGAATAAAACAATACAAGATCAAGCACTTCAATTCTTCCAGTCAAAAATTCAGTTCATTAAGATTGTGGTTAGATTGCAAATATTTTATATTGCATTTATGCAGGGGGAGTTGTCAACCTAGGGTGTAGAAAGGAAAAGTATTGATTCCAGTTATTGTTTCAAAGGTTAGATATCTCAACTGAGTTTGCAATTAGGAAAATTCTAAAACTTTTATTGTAATAATTTTCATTGATAAATTTCCAGAAATATATTATATGTATACTTATTTTTTTGTTTCAGCCTGGCCCTTGGGAAAAAAATGGAAGTCTTAAGTGACACATTCCATCATAAAAATATTAAAGGTTGGTCAGTCAACAAGCAAACATTAATTTCAAGCCTTCATATTCATGTATGAGTCCTGATGAAAAAAATGGTCCATGCCATAAGGTGTTTTGTTTTTTGTTAATTTAAATGATCTGATAAGATTTCTAGTCAGAGAATACTCAATTGCTCTATCTCAAGAAACTACAATAGGTATAACAGGAAGTTCGTGGGCTGGGAGAAGGTGGTCTCAGGTGAGTCTTGATGGATTTGAATAAAATGTAAAGAAGGGGGAAAGCATTTCAGGAGGGAGGGAAGAGCAGGAGCAAAAGTGAAATAAAAATGGACCTGACATGAATAATGATATGAACATGATGATAACTTTTGAATAATATGAGATTATGTTAGGAAGGGATGAAAGAATAATCTTGACTTTGATATTACAGACAATTAGGGCTCACTGATGAGAAGGGCTTATCAATGATCAGTGAAAATAGATGATGAAGGAGAAGAAGTGCATGATCTGATAAGAATCATGGTGCTACCTTTATGGCCACTAACACTGAGAGACATTATTTTCTATTCCAACATGCAAAGATAACTCTAGTTGTGCAATTTCACAAATACTTTAAAAAAGGGGGGGGGTGTCAGGGAACTCATGATCATAAATTTCTTCTATGATTCTATATCTTATAGAGACCTACAGAGAATGAGAAAGCCAGGGTTCTTTTCTCAATTAAAAAATTCTATCTCTAAAGCCAACTTGCACAAACTTAGCATGGTCGGGGGAGGAAGAAGTTTTGCCAAGGAGACAGCTTTTACAAGTGGAGAGAGGAGCCATGTATTTAATCTAAACTCTGCCACTCCGTATAACCCACATTTGACATGCGGTATCTCATTTAATCCACATAAACATTTTTTTTTTAAAGATTTTATTTATTTATTTGAGAGAGAGAGAATGAGAGACAGAGAGCATGAGAGGGAGGAGGGTCAGAGGGAGAAGCAGACTCCCTGCCGAGCAGGGAGCCCGATGCGGGACTCGATCCCGGGACTCCAGGATCATGACCTGAGCCGAAGGCAGTCGCTTAACCAACTGAGCCACCCAGGCGCCCCTCCACATAAACATTTTTAAACACTACCTCACACTGTATCAGTCATTGGCCAGTTAGAGAAACTGAAACCACACTAGGTATTTCAACAGAGATAACTTAATATAAGCGGTGGATATACAGGTATTGGTTAGCTACATGAGATAAAGGGAGGATGGATGTAGTTTAGGAAGCAGCTACCATCCCCAAGGCTGAGGATTTGGGATTTGGACTTCCTGTTGGAGGCCGATACTGCTGAAGGACCATGAGCCTTGTTCTGTCGGTGCCAGTAGGAGCTGAAAACTGGGGCCAACTGTCACCGCGGGGGGTTGGAGTAGTTGAGAACTGCAAAGAAAAGGGAAGAAGGAAGGTCCTTCCCCTCCCCTTCCCCTTTTTTCGGATGACCTAACAAGAAGCCAGCGGGCAACGAAGAAATGTAGTTGGCAAAGCCCCAGCTCCAGCCATTCAAAGCAGAGTATGAAGGGTGAACTGCGAGCTGAGCGACGCAGCACATTAACCAGCACAAGCATTCTGCTCAGAATCTGCGTGATGCTCAGAAAAATTCAGCTGCGCTCCTCACGTAGTACAGTCAACACAAGGCACAGCCATAACGTGACCTCCACCAGAGCCCACACCTCCCGTGCTTGCCTGTTGTGTGGGGCGATGTCTCATCAGAATGCTTCCAGAGCTGGTCCCAGCCTCCCGTCAGAGCTTCTAGCAGCACCGGGCTGTGTGAGGCACGAGCACTGGCCACAAACCTTCATCCGGGCACCACAACACCTTGCTAAGGAACTAGGTACCATTGGGGTCTGCAAAGCCTTTTGAGGTTGTACTTGGATGGAGAACAGTTTAGCCTTGGCTCTGAGCCTGAACCAAAGATAGAGATTTGCTCACCTCCTCCGGGATCCATCTCCCACATCTGGAGTGGGACTTACTCATAAAACACTTCACATTCCACATAAAGTGGTCCTAAATACCACATATAAATATGATTTTTGAAAACGATGTCTTACTCACTTGTAAGGAAGTGCTCTGGCCAAATTGCATCTGTAATGCTAGAAGAATAGGCTGGTGTATTTTTCTTCTGTTTGTGTGAGTCCCTAAGTGCAGTTAAATGAGCATGCATTTTGCCAATGGTCTTAAAATACAAGAGCAGACCAGTTTTACCTGAGTTGTTTTTTTGTATGAAACACAACTTCAGACAACTTGAAACACCCTCACTGGAGAAATGTTAATGAGACGCCTTGGCATCTAAGAATCATTCTTAAAATTTCCCACTCTCAAGGATTCTTTTCTTTATAAGTGCTGTTCTCAAATACAAAATGGAAAATTCATAGTATCTGAAAGGTTAGATTACTTACTTTATCACCCTTATTATGGTAACTCTAAGAGAAATAGCAAGTGGTTTAACAATTGCCCATTTATAAATGTGAATGTTTAAAAGAAACACAGAGTTAGGATTTCAAGTCACAGGGAAAATTTTCACAAGCAATAACATTAGTCAAAATGTGTTTGCCTTCACAGTAGGTGGAAATGTGTGTGGTAGAACATTTGAGACAAGAACATGTATTCAAGCCACATATATTGGACATTTTCAGTCAAAAGAAAAAACAGCTATAAATCAGGTTGAATATTTACTGTTTTAATGTCACTAGAAGTAATTTCTCAGAAGTTATCCCAGTTGCTGCTATACAGAATTTTTCTTTTTTTTCTTTTTTTGTTATCGTTAGAGTCAATACCCTGATTTGTTCCAAGGAATAATATTTACTCCAGGAAAATGCTTCTTCTTGTCATTTTTCCTAAACCTCTAAGTACCAAAAGCTCTTTTAGAAGACGTTTTCTTTTGGGATTCTCACTGAGCCACCTACTCACTGGAGGAAAACTACTTCAACACCAAAACCAAATCAAGCCAATTAAGCAACACTGTGGCCGAATGACTGGTCTCACCGTCTGAAGATTGTGGTTAGTCTCCTGGGGCCGCTGACTTGCACAGAGGCCTGAATAAAGATACCTTTCTTTTTAATACATTGTTGATTGGACTGATCTTCTGGTCCAAGTGCCCATACTTAAAATTCCATAAACTACTGAGATCCCTATGCAATTTTCTTTTTAATTACCCAGGGAGTACCGTATGGATTTGTTAATTAGTTTTTGCAATGTACTTCAAGATTCCAACAGGAAACAGACTCTGGCTTCCCAGTGCTGAAAGTAAGAGTGTTTGCATAAGAAGTTATAAAATTGTTTCAAGTTGTTTTCTTTCTTCTTCTTCTTCTTCTTTTTTTTTTTGCTTTATATGGACAAGTTCCTTCTGCCCGTCCAGGCATTTAAAAATGATCACTACTACTTTTACAATGTCACCCCACTAGTTTGTATTTATTTTGTGTGGTTTGTAGTTGGACCTCATGTAGTTTTATGGAAACAAGTTTAAAATTAATCTTCTTATTCCTGGTGCACAGTCCAAACTGCACGGAGGGCAGCTGAATGATGTGAGGAATAGAATGAAGAGCTTTTTATCTGGATCATGAAAATTTGAGAAAACAGACATTGTTTTTTAAAAAAATGAGAAAAAGGTGAAAATAAATTATAGAGCTGGAAGGCTTTCATAGAAAAATCTTCTATCTCAAAACAGGATTTGTGACCTCAATGTATTATGTACCAAAAGATAAGTTTGAGCCAATTTGCATTTTGTAGGGCCGCAATAAAAACTAGAACCACAGGAGTATTTAATTATGCACGTGCAAAGTAAAGGCTTGTATACATGTATGCTTTCACATGCATGCAAGTAAACACATGCACACGTGCAAACACACACACACATCAAATAATGTCCAATAGTTATCATTATAAAACAAGCACACCTCAGTTATCGGAGGAGTTGACATAGTTCTGGCCTCTTGAATGGTCAGCATTTCAATATGCATACAACATGCTGAGAAAAAAACTAAACACACACACATCCACACACGCGCGCGTGCACACACACACACACACCTCTGAGGTTCATGGTTACCTTTTGATCAGAGGATCTGCAAAATATCCAAAGCCTTGAAAGAAACCGTGAAGTTTGAGAAACATTTGTAGGTTCTGACAAACTTCCAAGCTTCCTGGTGGGAATACTTTGTGCTCTTTTCCATCCTGCCAGAGGAGAGCAGTAGTTTATGGGCAAGTCCTAGGCAATTAGAATTCCATAATTCAAATTAATAACCTCATAAAACACTGCAGATTATGTGCTTGGTTTTTTAACCTAAACTAAAGTACTATTCTGATAGCGATTTTCGAATTACTTGGAATTCATCCCAGCCTTGCTAAAAAAAATTTTTTTTTAAAGTTGAAGGCATGTGAAGTTAAAAAGATTTCATCTAATGAAGAGGTTTTTTTTTTTTTTAATTTACAATTAGATTTTCAGATTAGTAGGACATGGAAAATATTTGCTTTCACTGGTTTTGCTTTACTGGGAAGTAGATGTTAAGGACAAGTTTTTCTCAGGCTGACCTTTTCCAAGTCGGAAAGGGGAAGCGGCAGAAAGAGGCAGGAACGCAGCTTCACTTTATCATGTTCCTGTTATGCTTCATCACATTGTCTAGTGAAATGAATGAATAAATTAGGTTTTGGTTTTCATGTGCTAGATTATGTGTTTTATATATTTCGCTACTTTTAATTTAGTAGGGCAGTCCTTTCCATTAGAACATGGGTCTCATTAAAAGAAATGTTATTATGGAACTGTGTGCATTAGGTTTAATTTTCACTCAATTTAAAAAGAATACTTGGGAGAGTAGTGCATCGAAGCACAAGAAAATGATTAGTTGGGGTTCCTTTTAAAGAGAGGAGCCCAATGTGTGAGAAGTAGTGCCTGTGGGGCAAATAAAACAATCGAATAGTCGGAAACGGGGTTGCAGCCTTCGCATAAGTGACCATACTGCTCTATTTTCAGATCTCCTGCTTTTCTCTAATGACAATTCCTCTTTCTTCTTGAAGCAACCGTCAAAGAAGGGCTGGGGGTAGAGAGGGAGGAGGAGGGTCTGCGGCCCAAGTAGGACAAGACCCCTAGAGCGAAGCCTTTAAGGATTTCTTATATTCTCTCACGGAGTGAAATGTCAAGTCTATTACCGAGGAAGTGCGGAATCCCATTCCAGTTTGAGCCTTTACCTAGCCCCCTGAAGTTAAACTTCAGTGAGCATCAGAATCACCTGGGGGGCTGGTAAAACACAGACAGCTGGTCCCACCCCCGAGTTTCTGACAGAGTAGGTCTGGGAGTAGGGACTGAGAATTTGCCTTTTTTTTTTTAACAGTTCTCCAGGCGATGCTGATGCTGCTGGTCCCGGGACCACACTTTGAGAACTGCTGATCCCGAACGTGCTTAGGAAGGACCACTGGCTCCGAATAGATGAGAGGCATAGGCACATACAAAGATGAGTAAATTAGGTTCTCTTCCTAGATGAGTTGGGGATGTAAACATCCTTGAGGTCTGCAGCTCGACATGGTTAGCGGATTGTCAGTTGTAGGAAGAAGGAGCCATGTATAGTTCAATCTCCTCCATGCATGCTAATGCCTCACCCTGATAAGTTCTTCAGCTTTGCAAAGGTATTTCCATTCTCAGATGGCATGTCAGGGGTGAGGTTTACTGAAAGAAGCAGTAGGAGAGCCATATATAGATATTAATTGTCTGGAAATCTTATTAATATGGATTTTTTTTCTCCCTTGCAGGTAACAGAAACTAACACTGGATAACTTACATTAAAAAAGGGATTTTACTGTGAGGTCATGGGCATGCTCCCAGATGAAAGGATGAAAAACCAAGCTTGAGAACAAGCACCCAAACTGCCTGGGTTCTAGGTCGCAGCAACGACTGGGTGAATGAATTCTAATGTTATCGGTATTTTCTTATGGGTTAAAACGCAAGTTTCAGAGAGAGAATGTTCAGTTAGCCCAGCTTAGCTGAAGCGCCCACTTCTTCAATAGAGAGATCAGAGTACCTTCACTCATAATTCCACTGACCTGTGTGCACTAGGGGAAAAAGATCCTCCACCAAAGAATCAAGTGTTGTTCTAAAAAGGAAGACTAGGCCCCTGAGTGTCCACACATGTCCACCACACCATTTGTGAGCCTCGAGTGGGCCAACTATTTTCTAAAGGCCAGCTTGAAGTGCTATCATAGAACCACAAAGTCGAAAGACAATAGAACATAATAATCTCACTAGAGATTTTCTTTTAAGAAGGTTAATAACTAAAACAGTGACTCTCAACCTCGTCTCTCCAAAGTAGGAATGGGAACCCATAAGAAATTTTCAGTATTTTTGAAGCCGGGGACCAAAATTATGTGTTTGCTCTCAGAACTGAAATGTCACGTTTCTTTATGTGGTTGCAAATATACATCTACTCAATGTAAAAATACTTTTTTCTCATCATGTTAAGAAACTCTGATACGTAGTTATAACTGTCTTAATTTAAAATCTAGGAAACAAGTGATCAGGTTTTCAAGGATGTGGTTTGAGAACTTTTTGAAAACATGGGATATGAGCCTGTGTTTTGGAGGTACGGCAGTGATAGTGTATTATATTATGAGAGGTCTTCGGTGACTCATCATTGCTGTCACTGGTTAAGCCATATGTTTGTTATGGGCTGAATGGGGTCCCCCCAAAATTCATGTGTTGAAGCCCTAACCCCCAGGACCTCAGAATGTGACTTTAGGGTCTTTAAAGATGTAAAAATCCAGCCACTGGTGACGGCCCCTACTTCTGCTGATTCTGAATTCCACAGACTGTGTCATCTCTGCAGGCCCCTTTTCCCGATGATTACTAATTTCATGTTCATTACCGGCTGTATGTTTAGCTCCTTCTTCTGTCTCAGGCTCTTCAGGGTTTCATGGCTCCCTTGAAGTTCATTTCCATTTTACTGTTCTCAGCCTGCCCCGTTAACCTCAAATTTCTCAAGCTCACCTCAGTTTGGATGACCTCTGGGATGAACTAACTCCCTCTCTCAGCATTGACAGTCTCAAAAAAGCAACCCCGGGGTGTGATTACATTATTCTCTTATGATGTATGAGGAAATAGTTTTACAGACAGGTTAAGTAATTTGGCCAAACTCATTCAGTTAGTAATCACTGAACTGATTTCCTCCCAAAACAGTATCCAATATTTATGCTGTAAGCAAAACTGGGCTACATCCACAATGTTGTTCTTTTATTCATTAACTTTTGACTTCCAACATTCATTTAAAACTAATATTGATTTTTTCTAAACATCAACATCTTATTTCAAAACCACTGTTCACAGGGGAGCCTGATTGAGAGACCATTGGTCACTCCTGTGGCCAGCTTCGTAGAAATACAGGGAAAACACACATTTCGCAGATGGTTTAAATAATGCCAGATCTTTTCTTGAGAAAAGATTTTCTGCGAAGTATACCTAAAATAAGAGGGAAATATGTCCTGGGTGTTTTGGATGACTCGCTGAAGAGAATAGCTCTCATATTTTATCTTAATGATTCTTTCAAATTTTGCATTCTACTCAATAATATATTTGTGCTTGCTTTAGTATAAATTATTTATATGTTTAAATGCCAATGTTTACACTTAGAGATTGTCTTCTGTATTTCTTGGTTGATGGATAAGATACTATTGCAGTGAGTTTATGAATTTTAAATACGAGACAGACTGAATTGAGGAAGGTTCCATGACCCAGAAATATCCCTTGGTATTACAGTAAAAAATGTATGTATGGGGCACCTGGGTGGCTCAGTCAGTTAAGCATCTGCCTTTGGTTCAGGTCATGATCCTGGGATTGAGTTCTGCATCGGGCTCCCTGCTCAGCGGGGAGCCTACTTCTCCCTCTTCCACTCCCCCTGTTTGTGTTCCCTCTCTCGCTGTGTCTCTCTCTCTGTCAAATAAATAAACAAAACCTTTAAAAAAAAATGTGTGTATGGATATATATGTAGACCTAGATCACAACCCTATATTTTTTACTGATGTATAAGTTGTATTATAAGAATCACTAAATAAACATGCCCATAATGTTCAAGACATTCAAGATACTGTATGTACACAGTACTGTTGTTGGAGATCTTATAGGTTTTGTGTACATTTGAGTCATATGACAGGGCTGACAGCTCTGGGCTCCACTGGGCATTCACTTTTTCTATCTCTGGCATTTACTCATCAAATGACTCTTTACAGTGAAGAATGATGAATGATGATGTTATTCTTGTCTTTAACAAAGACGTTGTAAACATCATTACTTTCAATTGAAGTCAAATGCTCAAAATACACATCATCCCCAGAGCAATTCTCTTACTTTAGCTCTCAATGTTCTCTTTAGTTGGAATGATTGTGTTCTTGTCATACATGGTGACAACCTTGAGGGTTTCTTCTTGCAATTATTGATCGATATTACTTAGCTTTTTGAAAAGTACCTTCTAGATAAAGCAGTTCTGTTACACATCCTTTACCACTGAGGACAAAGAAGAATTAATTCATCATATCCAAGGTTGACCCTTGGCTGGATATCTTCACTCCCTCTCTCTGTGAGAAAAATCATCACTGAAGCCAGAGTTAGACCACTGTGGTCCCCTCACTGCACATCTGGGTTTGTGGTTTTCCAGATTAAGCTAGGGTTCATGTATGTAGTAAGTTTTCAAAGTCACTTCCTATTGTTTTGTTTTCTTTTTTTAATCAAGGATTTTGTTTATTTTTTTTTAAGATTTTATTTATTTGAGAGAGAGAGAATGAGAGAGAGAGCACATGAGAGGGGGGAGGGTCAGAGGGAGAAGCAGACTCCCTGCTGAGCAGGGAGCCCGATGCGGGACTCGATCCCGGGACTCTCAGGATCATGACCAAAGGCAGTCGCTTAACCAACTGAGCCACCCAGGCGCCCCACTTCCTATTGTTTTTTAGAAGAAAAATATTCAAATCACTGGACCTTTTTTTTTTTTTCTTAAGTAGAAGTTTCCATTTTTACCACCCCATTGAGCCCATAGAGAAAATCAGGAAGCATATTGTTTGAAGTGAGTATTCTTGGTAAATGACGCAGTGGGTAGCTGGGTCGTTCAGAATGAGTGATGTCCTTGATGCAGCTCACCACTCCCCAAGTCTGATACGGGCACCTTTTTTCAGCTGGGCTGCCTATTTTTGAGCCACAATAGATTTAGTCATGCCTACAGCATGGGCTCTATCCAGTTACATGAGCTTCATCTTTTAAAGTATTTTTGAAAATGACCTTGAAGTTAACTTTGAAAGATATTTTATTTGCCTATTTGTATTTTTATTGAATTGCTCTCAGCAAAGTTTTCTATTTTTTTTTAATTTGGAAAAATTTCTAGTGAGTATTCTTCAAATTGTGCTAAATAGGTTTTAAATGATGCTACAAAAGTGAACATAACAGACCATTTTGTCTCAAAGTTTTTTAGCAAAAAGTTTCCCAGGTTTTAGGTTTATTATTCTTCCACAGTAAAAACTATATTTTTAAATAAATATCAAAAATATTTTTTTTTTATTTTGCTGATGCTTACCACTTAGAGGATAGTGTTATGATTTTATTAAATATCACACTTATTGTGAATCTCTGGAAAAGCATCACTTCTGAGACAATACTCAATACCTTCAGATTTTTCTAATTTTTAAAAATCTTGTATAAATTCACAGATTTCGAAGCTTCTAATTAGAACTTTCTGTTTAAGGCAATAATCTATATACTCATCTTAAAATATAAAAATCACTACCTTTAAAAGATAAACCAAGAATGACACTATAATAATAGAAATTAACATTTTTGGTTATTTTGTGATATTCTGACACTTGCTATGGTGGAAATTACAGCTAAATTTGTGTTCATGTAAACCTATCCAGATCACAGATTGAAATACTTAACTTCCTAATATTTACTTGCCACTTGCTTGTTTGTGACTTTCCTAGTGAGAGGCATTCCATATTGCTTCCAGGAGAAGCAAGGGTATTTGTTTTTAAGTGTCATTTAGAATACCTCTTAGTGGTCACTTTTTTGACATCCAGAACAGGATTTTGAGAATCAAGAGAGGAGACCTGAAGGTAGCAAGGGCTTAATCCATGTCAGTGAAATTGGGAAAAATGAATGATCCCAGGAGTCTCTCTACCTCAGAAGGTCATATGGCACAGGGCTGACTGGGTTGAAGGGAAGAACAAAAAGTCCAAGGTGGGAAAGGGGCGGCCCATGGGGAACCATGTGGAAAGATTTAGGGTCAGCATTAGGAAACTCACCAATGTTCAGTTCCATGAAGTCATCGATATGGTTGGCCAATTCCTATAGACCATCTGTGGCTCTTGAGGAAGTCACTGGTTTCAACTCTGTGGGGTGTGCCCTTGTCATTCATAGCAGCTAGCATATCCTTAATGAATTTTACCTGCTCTGAAACTTTGTGGAGTCCTGATCAATCTGTCTTTGTAGATTCATCTTCAGCACCCCTGTTTTTTAGCAGGTCGGGAAATTTATAAGCATCTTGAAAATAGAGAGTGACGTCTTTAACAACTAAGGAAACAGAGTTGAATATAAAAGGCCAATACACAAGAGGAGCTTTAAACTCATGAAATCCATCCTCATTACATAAAGCATTTGACTGAATGTGTTTGTGGCAAGAAGAACTAAAGGTGGTGAGTGTGTATAATCAAAAGCAAGAAAGCAAAACAGTGGTTTGGTAGGTTATCATACTAGTCTATCAAATAAAAGGAAAGCCTAAATGGGTTGCCAGTGAGAATTCTTTTCAAATTTCCACGTTGCATTTTATTTGGATAGACAAGAATTAGCCTTGAGGGCCAGTGACATTAGTAAAGTCTGGTCTTGTCACAGCAGCATTCGGGTTTGTGATGTAAAGGGCATGCTGAGTTTCTAATTATCTCAAAAATACTAGATTTCCTATTTAGTCCTCGCACGCTAAAACATTCTGTTCTTTGGGCTTTCATAAAAGAGCAAAAGATAAGCTGACATGGAATACAACATTCTGCTAATTCTGGTGTATGTATGCAACAAAACACTCAAAGACATTATTAACAACACAACAACAAAACCAAAAGAGCCTTTGCCCTGATTTTGCAATAAAACTAAGTGTTTTAGGTGTATATGCCGTACTTTGTCTGGGGGTTGTCTACCTGAGAGTGCTGCACCAGGAGACACACAGGTCCCAATTTAAGAAGGACCATTTAGTTTCATGTCATCAGTACAACTTACAGAGAATTCCTAAAGGTTAAAGCCATCTTAAAAAAAAAAAAAGGAAAGATTTATTTATTTATTTTGGAGAGAGAGAGTGGTGGGGGGATCAGAGGGAGAGGATCTTCAAGCTGACTCCCCGCTGAGCATGGAGTGTGACACAGGGCTTGATCCCACCACCCATGAAATCAAGACCTGAGTGGAAACCAAGAGTCTGAGGCTTAACTGACTGAGCCACCCAGGCGCCCCTTAAAGCTACCTTTATAGGTTTCCTGAGAAGAAATACAAGTTCAGAGAGTTTGGGTTTCTTTTTTTTTTTTTTAACTAAGTCAAAGTCTAAAAACATTAAAATAAATCTCATTTGAAAACGAATCTTATTGGGGCAGTTAATGACTGGGGATGGAAAAATAAATGGATTGCATGATTTTTCCAGTTAATAAGTTAAAAGGCAATTTTCTTGTTTCTTAACCCTGGGCATCCATAGCTTATTTGATGTATTTAGCTCCCTGGATATATTAATTCTGCCCATATTTTAGTGTTCTATTAAAATGCATCTCCACCAAAGAGGCTCCCTAGTCTCCACTGCCTGGAAGTAACTGTTCCCTCCTCTATTTCTTTATAGAATGATATTTGGTATCACATTACTTTCTAATTCACACTTTACTTATTTATGTGTAGGGCTGACTTGTTTTACCAGAGTAAAAGGGACTTCTGAGGACAGGGACAATACATTACCCAATTTTGTATCCTTTTGACAGAGAGGACAGCAAGTGTTTTCTATAAAGGACCTGATAGTAAACATTTTAGGGCTTGGGGGTCACATGTGGTCTCTGTCTCAAAACTTTATATCTTTATAAGTATTTAAAAGTGTAAAAATCATTCTTAGCTTCTGAGTTGTACAAAAACAAGTGGATCAGATCTGGCCCTCCGACTGCAGTTTTTCAACCCCTGCTCAGAGTATTTAGCAGTGTGTATAATAGAAAATAGGCAAATGTTTGCAAAGGGAATGAGTAATAATAATAGGTAATTATTATTAACGAAGATACTGGATTATTCAACAACATGCTTATTTGACTCAGCTTGCATAAAAAGAATAAAACATTTGTAACTCCCTTAAATTTACCAGGCCATATTTCTCCCCAAAACTGCTTACTCATAAAACAATAGAATTGACATTTTTTACGACTTCATTTTAGTTCATTATTATTCTCTCTGGATGTGTGGGATGATGGCTATTCAAAAGTCCATACTCCATGTGCATAAGATCCATATACAACAAACAGTGTTTAAAATATGAAATAGGGTACTGTAAAGGAACACAGCTTAAATTCTGTGAGTTCTTAAATTATGAATCCATCCCTAAATATTTATTGAGTCATTCCTCCCATGGGAGGGAAGCCACATGAGCGCTTCTGCTTAGGAGGAGAAAGCCACAGGAAAAGTCACTCCTACCCTAACAATCAGATAGAGCCAGATCATCTTAGAAATCGTAACTTTTCTTGAACCTGAGACCTGAGGTCTGAACACAGTGAAGGAAACTGAATTCCAAAGAGGGACAAGCTCTTCTGAGAGAGATAGGAACCTTGAACTGGTTACACCTTTGGAAAGGTGGTGGAGAAGAGATCCGCTAAAATAGTAATGCATTTTGAAAGGCCAAGTGTGGGCTAGTGTATTCCACCCAGGGGACTGTTTTTGCAAAGCCTGTGAGCTAAGAATGGCTTTTATAGTTTTAAAGGACTGTAAAATAAAAACAAAAGAAGAATATGAGACAGAGATCATATGTAGCCTAAAAAGCTGAATTATTTACTATCTTACAGAAAAAGTTTGCTGACCCTTGCACAAGAGCATGGAAAGAGTCTCTTCTGTTGTACAATTGTGCAAAAGCTTCTAAAAATTAAGGTGGCACAGGAACATAGCAAAATGCTGTGGCAACAAGAGACCCACATTGAGTATATAATGTGAGGCAACCACTGAAGGAATTTGAACTGGGGGTGTACTGGGAGTAATGGCAGCAACAAAAAAATCCACACTTTGCTTGCCTAGCTCACCTAGCTCAACGACTAACTAGACTGACTCAAGAACTTCACATTAGCAACCTGGCAGGAAAAAAAAAAAAAGGCATGGCCATTTCCAGATTTAAAAGTTGTTTACCTCAGGAATATTTTTTTCTTCTATATATAATTTACATATTTCATTTTTTAAAAACTGTAAGATGCAAAAAAGAGCAAGGAAAAATAACGTATTTTCAAGTGCTAAAGCAGTCAACAGAATGAGACTCAATGTCCCATGTGCTAGAATGATCAAAAAGTAACTTAATAATAAATACAATCAGTATGTGAAAGTATCCAGTTACAAAGATGGAAAACACTCATGAATGGAAGCTGAAACCAGCAAGGAAACAGACTCCCTCATGATACCAGAAGAAACGCAGCCCTGCGAACCCTTTGCTTTTAGCCTAAGACCATTTTTGAACTTCTGAACTCCAGATGGAAGGTGCTAATTTTACATTGTGTTAAGCCACTGGCTTTGTGGTAATTTGTTACAGCAGTAGGAAACTAATATAAATACATATAGAAAGTCTTTGAAAATATTAACAAATCAAATCCGGCAATGTAAAAGAAATGACCAAATACATCATGACCAAATATAGTTTATAGCAAGAAGGACACGATTGTTCAACACTTGAAAATAACTCAAATTCATCATATATGGACTAAAACAGAAAAAAAAAAAAGACCCCATACGATCATCGCACGAGATGTAGAGTGATGATTAATTTTATGTGTCAACTTAGCTAGGTCATGGTACCCAGATAATGACCAAACACTATCCATTTTTGTGAAGGTATTTTTAGATGAGATTAACATTTACATCAGTAGTCTTTGAGTAAAGCAGATCACATTCCATAATGCAGGTAGGTCTCAACCAGTCAGTTGAAGATGTTAAAAGAAAAAAGACTGACACCCCCCAACACACACATACACACAAGGAAGAGGGAATTCGGCCAGCACACTGCTTTTACAGGTGAGCTATGACATCAAATCTTCCCTGGGTCTCCAACCTGCTGGTCCCTTGTGCAGACTTTGGACTTGCCAGCCACAATCATTTACAATCACATGAGTCAATTCCTTAAAATAAGTCATTCTCATAGGTAGATGATTAATATAGAGATGATAGCTAGGTCTCCATCCAATAAATGGCTACATATATCCATATGTCCTTCCAATTGGTTCTGTTTCCCTGGAGAATCCTAACACATACAATAAAAGCATATAACAGAATCTATCATCCATTCCTGCAAACTAGAAATACAAGGGAACTTCCTTAACCAGTAAAGGGCTTCTAAACAAACAAACAAACAAACAAACAAACACTAGCATCATACTTAATGGTGAAAGATTTTTGTTTTCACTGTAAAACTAAGAACAAGGTAAGGACATCTACTCTCAACACCTCTATTCCACATTACACTAGAGGTCTTACCTGTGCAATTAGGTGAGAAAAAGAAACAAATGCCATCATCATATTGGGAAGAAATAAATAAAACTACCTTTTTTCACAGATGATACAACTGTCTACAGAGAAAATCTCCCCAAATCTATATACAACTATTTGAATTACTAGGAATGTTTAGCAATGTTGTAGGGGTACAAGATCAACATGCACAATTCAAGTGTATTTCTATATGGCAGAAATGAACAACTGGAAATTGATATTAGATTTACATTTAAAATGACATTAAATTGCCATTATATATACAATAGCACCAAAACATGAGATACATACAGGTAAATATACTAAAATGTGTGTGTAAAACTAGAAAATATTGATGAGAAAAATTAAAGAAGACCTAAAAAATTGGATGGTATGCCATGATGATTAGAAGACCCAATATTGTTAAGATGCCAATTCTTCCCTAATTGATCTATAGATTCAATGCAATCCCAATCTATCAGGCTTTTTCTAAATTTGTATGAAACAAAGATCTAGCACAAGAACAATTTTGGATGATTTATTCAGTGATGACTCATTGCTCATTGTAATCAAGACAATGTGGCATTTGTAGAAGATAAATATTTCTATCAGTGAAATAAACAGTTCAGAAGGAAAGCTACACACACATACAGTGAATTAATTTTATAAAGTTGTCAAGGTAATTAAATAAAGAAAGGAGAGCTTTTCCATTAAGTTCTGCTATAAACATGAGATGTTCAAATGCAAAAAGTGAACCTTAACCTATTCCTTAGATCACAGAACTAATTGTAAAAACTGAAATAAAACTGCAAGGCAAAGATTTCTTAAATGGAATACACACATCATAAACATGAATGAAAAAATTGAGAAATTTTAATTCATGAAATTTACAAGTTCTGCCCTTAAGGGGGAGAAACTGTCCACAGATTATGAGAAAATATTTGCTAACACATATGTGGTAGAAAATTTCTATTAGAATATGTAAAAAATTCTTACAACTCAATAATCAGAAGCTCAATAAAATGAATTAGGTAGAAGATTTGAACAGATATTTCACCGTAGAAGAGATATTGATGGCAAATAAGTAAGTAAAAACATGCTTAACATCTTTAGTCTTTAGGGAAGTGCAAATTGAAAACTTCAGTGGAACACCACGACATACCTACCTGAGTGGGAAAAAATAAAGGCAAGACCACATGCTGGTGTGAATGTGGAGCTGTTGGAACTCATACATTTCTGGGGAGGATGCAAAATGGTAGACACTTTGGAAAACACTTGGCAATTCCGTATGAAATTTAAACATACATTTACTATACAACTCAGCAGTTCCACTTTTAGATGTTTATCCCAAAGAAATAAAAACATATGTCCACAAAATGTATACACAAATACACAAATGTTTATAGCAGTTTTGTTTATAATATCCCCAAACCAGAAACACCCGGATGCCCATTAACTGCTACTCAGTAATAAAGAAGAATAAACTACTGAAATATGCAACAACACGGGTGAATCCCAAAAGCATAATGCTAGGTAAAAGAAACCAGACCAAAAAAGGCTGCATAATGCACGATTCTATTTATAGGACATTCTGGAGAAGACAAAATTGCAGGAACAGAAATCAGATCAAAATGGTTGCCCTGGACTGAGAATTGGGGGAGAGTTGTGACCTCAACAGGCACGAGAGAATTTTTTGTAATGATGGAAATGTTCTATACTCGATGATGGTGATGGCTATAGAGCGATAATTATATGACTGCATATATTTACTAAAAGGATATATTTTCCTGTATGCAAACTATATTTAAATAAACTTGACTTTTCAAAAGGGGAGAAAAGCAGGCTGGGGAGAGTTAAGGATTGGTGTGAGGAGTAGAGGCAATTAATTTGGATATTTAGAAATGGACATTGTGGTGGGAGGCTTGGCAGCACAAGCAGATGAAATTAAATGTTCTATTATTGGAAATAAGGAACCATTAGATGTTCTTTAAACAAGATGATATAGCTTCAAAGAAACGTAGCTCTGAATGGAATTTGGGGAGACAACTTCTTTCATTTCTCATATGAAAGAAACTGTCACATACATCAAGATGGTTAATGTATTCAAGGTCCTGAATTTATTTATTCTACTTTTCTCCATCTTCTAATGCATTGATTTTCTTTCATTTTTATTAAATTATTTCATTTCCTTTATTAAGTTGCATTTGATAGTTCAACTTCTAACTTCTTAATTTGGTTTAATTTATTTTGATTCTTTCTTGTGTACCCATAAATTTTTCTCTATACACTACGTTCACTGTATCTCATAACTCTGGCATGTTTTCATTGCTTCTCATTTCTAGATATTCTTCAATGTAAAGTTTTAGGTTTCCTCTTTGGCTCAATAATAGTGATTTAACAAAATAGTGAAATAACAAGATTGTTGAATTTCTTCTTTTGTATCTAGTTTTTGTTACTGTGAGTCTTTTTATCATAGTTCAATAAAACCTAACATTAAAACTAGACATTAACTTTTTAGAATTCAGTGAAGTTTATTTATGATCTACCAAATGGTCATTTTTTGTTTTGGTATCATGTAGTATGAGGCCTAGGAAAGAAGTTTTATTCCTGTTTTCAGGGTATGGATTTTGATGCATGTCTTTATACCAAAATCTTCATTTCTTTTTTTTTTTTTTAATTTTTTAAAAGTAATTTCTACACCCAACGTGAGGCTCGAACTTATGACCCTGATACCAAGAATCACCTGTTTTACTGAGCCAGCCAAACACCCCCAAAATCTTCATTTCTTAATGAAGATGAAAAAGAGAGCAATTAACATTCTCCAGCCTCCTCACCACACTTAGCACCTCCCTATTGTTGCTAGACAAGTTGTGTTTCCCTCATTTTAAGATTTATAGCATTATATTTTCTTTCGTAATTATAGCTTATTATTTGGCCTTAATTTTTCTTACCAGGACTTTATTATTTCTCAGCTATTTATTTTGATTTATCTCTTAACTGTTTAGATTTTGTGACTAAATTTTTTTAAAAAGTAGGCTCCATGCCCAGTGTGGAGCCCAACACGGGACTTGAACTCATGGCCCTGAGATCAAGACCCAAGCTAAGATCCTGAGTCAGATGCTTAACCAACTGAACCACCCAACCAACCACCCCAGTGAATAAAATTTTTTAATGAAACATTCATAAATACTATCTTTCTTGAATCTTGAAATGTCTCTTGCCTTTAGACCTGAAGAAGAATTTAGTTCAGTCAAAGACTACTGGCTCACACTATTTTTCTTGCAAAGCTTTATATACTTTTTTTAAACAATATTCCATCCCTAAATATTGCCATGGAGAAGACTGAAACTACCCCAAATTTTAAAAGTCTCCCCCCCCTCCAGCCCCTCTTTAAAAATTTTACTTAATGTCCAGAAGAGTTATTACTGTCCTTGAAGTCTGATAACTTCATTTAGACTTAGTGTTGACCATTCTGTAGCAGATATGTTCAGGGACAGTGTTCACTTCTTTCCTTTTATATTTCATTTAGTAATTTGGCTCTCCTATTTCTATCCCTTTCTAATCACTTTGATCTCTATGTTTTCAATTTCTTTTGCTTGGTATTCTGAAGCTTATTCTTTGTGTCCTTGCCTTTTATTTTTTGGTATCTCTTTATCACGAATTCTTCTAAAGGTGAGAAGCCAAGAAACCGTTGGGGTATTCTTGAGATGTGTACACGTATGTGTTCATTGCTGCTCTTCAGCACACCCTGTTTTCCCCGGACTGAGCTCCGAGTTGGGGTCCGTGATGGGCATGGAGCCTGCTTAAGATTCTCTCCATCTAACTCTTCCCCCTCCAGCCCATGCACACACGGTCTCTCTCTCTCTCTCTAAAAAAGAAGACTCGAGATACCACAGAAAGCATTGTAATTGTAATATTTTGTGAATAAATGTCACATCAATAATAAGTCAAAAATTTTACAGAAGTATGATTTTTTTTGGAGAATCAATCATTCACTAATTTCTTGGCTCTTCAAGGCCAGGATAACATAATTTTTTTGAGTATAGTTGACATGTAATGTTACATTAGGCACAGAAAACACACTTCACCTAATAAAAAACCTTGATAGACTAAAGAAATGTGTAATTTTGGTAAGAAATAAAGTGGTGAAGGAATATCAAAGACATTTTTCTAACATTTCTTTATTTCTAGTGATACAAAGTTTGTTTGAGGAGCTAAAATTGTCTATGAACTCATTTCGTAAGTTAAACAGCGCTCTGGAACTCAGACTTCGTATATAAATGCTATCAAAGCAGTCCCTGTTCCCCAATTTTCTTCAACTCTTCCTCTCTACTCTGTAGTGCCTTCCTTATTTTTTCCCCGATCCTTCCAAATTTCACACACAGATAATGTGTCTAGTTTGCCATGTGAGAAAGTAAGATGGAGATTTCCATGGGCTGAGATAAATAGGGATGCTTGGCTGGGCATCAGATCAAGGCGTTTCAAATTCAGGGTTTCTGGAGCCCCCCAAGTGATTTTCTTGGAAACATTTTTTTTTTTAATTTTGTATAATCTCTGGTGGAGTGAAAGGACACTGTTTATCTTATAATTTGGTCACCCAAAATTTGCAGCATCCCCTGAAAACTCCAAATCAAAGTTTTCCTTCTCCCCCCCATGCTGCACTGAGCAGCCAGGATAAGACAGGCAGGGTAAATAGGAAGTCAGAACCCCTGAGGAGAACAGCAGGTAAGGCAGGCTCATAAAATAGAGGCCACCCCACCATATGTGGTCATCTGGCAGCCCCATGAATCAGTCACACAAAGACAAGCATCTTTGATCTACTTGAAAGACTGGAGATGTGAAATACAAACTTGAGGGACCTTTGAACTTTTCAGCTCCAGCTGTTCGCCCTTGTTCCTTGAATATTTTTTTTCTCTAAAATCCCCTCGTACCGCTTCAGATGAACCCATGTGATTTTGTGATTTTCCTATCTCTGTTCTTGGCCATTCAGCAGCATCAGAGGGTGCGTTTTCACGTTTGTAAAGATGGGTCTACACACTCTGATTTCGAAAACGGCCCCTGGAAGCTGAGCAGAATGCCTTTTAACTGGCCTCCTAATTGCTTTCCCTGCTCCTGCCCCTGGCCCCCTTCCATGGATCCTCAGTACAGCAGCTGGAGCAACCCCTCAAATCTCACTCTGAGTGTGTCTCTCCTCTGCTAAATTTCTCTAATGGCTTTGGAACAAACACCCCACGGCCTCCAAGATTTTCCACAGACCCCCCTTCACTACCTCGCTGACGCCATATTCTATTTCTTTCTCCTTCAGTCAACCTTCTCTTGTCACCCCGCCCTCACTGAGCTTCCTCAACAGCTCCAGGCACGTTTGCTTTGATGCCTTTGGATTTTCTGTTCACTCTACCTGGCATCCTCTTCCCTGGATGAGCACACAACCTGTTCCCTCTCTTTCTTTATCGACATTATCGGAGAGATCTTTCTGATTTCTCTGTTTAAATAGCAAATCTTCCCCTCCAACATTCATGATCTGCTTTACCATGCTGTATTATCCTCCCTGGCACTTACACACACACACACACACACACACACACACACACAAATGCACAACACACATACACACACATATACAAATGCACAAATATGTAAATTATATCTCTATGTTATATATATTTATGCATACATGAAGAAATACATGTTCATTTACTATCTCTCAAACTGCAATATTCTATGTTAGTAAGATTTTTTTTTTTCTGAGTGGTTCACTGATGAACCATCTACTAGAACAGTGCTGGGCACCTAATAGGTGTTCAATAAAATGCATCGAATGAACCAAAAAAAAAATGAGTATTGTTAGGATATAATTTACAATTAGCAAATTCTTTTAAATTAGAAGAAGAGATAAAATGAAAAGAGTAGGGATGGGTTTGAAGACAGAGATGCTTTCCCTGGCATAAATGAGCAAAGTCCTTCAAATGCCTGGCTGTGGGGAAGAGATAACTATAGCTTCTGGACTTCTCTGTGATCTGCTCTTGTGCTGTTAGTTGCTACTTTCCTTGAGCTGGTTTCCTGACATACCTCTCTGTGATTGCGGTGACTTCTTCATTCTCAGTTAACCGACCAGTTTGTGCTGGACATTTAACTCCCCCCCTCAAGAGGTTCTGGATCTTGACTCCTTACTGGAGACCAGTCCATGAGATGACCCAACATTTCTGTGATCCCTTTTCATCTGCTTTCTCCTATCTTTTTCTCCCTCAGTTAGTATCACCATCAAGACAGCAGTATGTTAACCAGATTTTTTCTCAACTTCTCCATCTTGAGACTTAGTTTAAAAAAAGTGCCTGATTTATCTGTATTTTTGTATCACTTTTTTCCCCATGCAAGTTTATACTAGATGATTTCTTGAATCTCTTCCAAGCTGAAGCATTCATCCAGAATTCATAATTTTAAAACTTATATTTGGTCAACATGACATATAAAAGATAAACTCTATGATAGACTCAATTCTGATTGTACCAGATTTAAATGCTCTGTTTACAACTGTGCAAATAATTTAAAAAGTGCCATCCCTCAAAATCTTGGTATTAATTTTAAAGTCAATTGAAGCCAAAATGTCTCTTTTAAAACCTTAGGTTTTTAAAAGAACTAATTAAAAATTCTGGAAAACAGAAGAAAACAAACAGAAGCCAGAGGTTACACATTCTTCTCTCTAATTAAATCAGAAAAAAATTTCCTGTAATTTGTACTATTAAATCCTTATCTACATGTATAGGAAATTGGAGCAATTATCAGAAATGAAGTGTATGAAATCTTCATAATTAAGATGGTACTTTTGGACAGATTTCAGCACATGATTGTCAATTAGTCAGTATACCTCTAAGCAAGTTCACAGTTTGCTGAAGAGAGAGGACACGACCTTGATGGAGCATAGCAGAATTTGTGTGTGTGTGGGGGGGGGAGGGGGTCAAGGAAAATTAAAAGAAAGAGTCTTCATCATATTAACATATTCTGTGATCTGTAAAATATGTGATATGTTGTTATATAACATGTGCAGTTTTACTATATTTCTGGCTCTAAAAGAAAGAAAGCATGTTTGGTTTACATGGCCAGCATGCTCTATGTTATATACAGCCTAAGGAAGGAATTCTTATGACAAACAAGCAAACTCAGGGCTTACATAGCTATCATGAGAACACAGGAGAAAAATTAATTTGTTTCTTAAATAATAATAAATGAATTTGTATCTTTCAAATTAAAATGAAAAATTTTTATCCTCTAAAATTCTATTGAGTTTATTTATTTTGTGGTTACAATATTTAATTTATTTTGAACTTTCAAGAATTCAAGAAGAGCATTTGGTATTTATATTTACTGAAAGAGGAGATTAGTTTGTTAGGAAACACTAACAGATAATTATTCTGTGTGACACACTGAGGCAAAACTCGTGCATGAGAAAAACACGAAAAGAAGTACAGGAAAATTTTAAGAGAAGGAAAATGGCAGATGGAGATGTAAGTCATTAACCCAAAATAAGATTTAACACCTACTATGTGTGAGGCGCCATTTTGATTTTAGTCAAGGCTTCATTCAGGCTTAACCCTGAATACAATAGAAAGGTTAGATGGTAAAGAACAGGATGAAAACTGCTTTGAGCTGTGGATTTGGGATTATAGGCTGTGTTTGATCATAGGCCAGCACCTCTGCTTGTCTGATACAAATCCAGACTTCAGTTATTATAAATCATTATAGGAATAAGCCTGGGCCGGACTGCTTACAAATCATCAGAACAATGAATATTATACACGCAGCTGGAAGAGGCTACTAAATAAAGTTGGACAAATCAGAAGTAAAGATGTTTTCATTCCTGACTGAATGACCCAGTGTGGACAACAGTGAACATAGTGTGAGAGAAACTGGTGGGTTTTAGATGAATACATAAGATAGTCAAATTAGGTCTTGTCCCAAGGTGGCACCTTTGTTTTAATTGTGAGCAGACATTGACACATCATTATCCCAGGTCCATAGCTTACATTAGGGTTCACGCTTGGTGTTGTATATTCTATGGGTTTGGACCAATGTATGACAAAACATGTACCCCTATTATGGTATCATACAAAGTATTTTCACTGCCCTAAAAATACTCTGTGCTCCATCTATTCATCCTTCTCTTCCCCCAAACTTGCCTTCCCCCCCAAAAAGGCATCCACTGGTCTTTTTACTCTCTCCAGGAAAGTACTCTTACTTTTTAACTCTCACCTATGCCATATAAGTGGAATCATTCTGCATGTAGCCTTTTCAGATTGGCTTTTTTCACTTAGTGATATGCATTTAAGTTTCCTCTATGTCTTTTTGTGACTTGATGGCTCTTTTTAGCCCTGGATAACATTCCATTGTCTGTAGGTACCACAGTTTATTTATTCATTCACCTACTGAAAGATATTTTGGTTGCTTACCAGTACTGGTGTTTATAAACAAAGCTGCTATAAATATCCATGTGCAGGTTTTGGGGTATATAGAAACTTTCAGCTCATTTGGAAAAATACCAAAGAGCTAAATTACTGGATCGTATGGTAAGAGTGTGTTTAGGTTTGTAAGAAACTGCCAAACTGTCTTCCGAAGTAACTACCATTTTGCATTCCTGCCAACAACAAACAAGAGTTCCCGTGGCTCCACTGGTGATGTTTCATGTTTCATCTTATTAGAGGCCATTATGGAAGACTTTCACACAGGAAATGGTATTAATCATGGAAATGATTAGATTTCTGTTTAACAAAATAATTTGCACTGCTTAGGAAAAAAAAATATATATGTTAATTATATTGAGGCATTAAACAAACAAGTGGTTGATATGAGGAATTATTAATCTCAGGAAACAAACTGAGGGTTGCTGGAGTGGGGTTGTGGGGTGGGAGGGATGGGGTGGCTGGGTGATAGACACTGGGGAGTGTATGTGCTATGGTGAGCGCTGTGAATTGTGCAAGACTGTTGAATCACAGATCTGTACCTCTGAAACAAATAATGCGGTATATGTTAAGAAAAAAAAAAAGAAGATAGCAGGAGGGGAAGAATGAAGGGGGGGAAATCGGAGGGGGAGACGAACCATGAGAGATGATGGACTCTGAAAAACAAACTGAGGGTTCTGGGGGGTAGGGGGTGGGAGGATGGGTTAGCCTGGTGATGGGTATTAAAGAGGGCACGTACTGCATGGAGCACTGGGTGTTGTGCACAAACAATGAACCGTGGAACACTACATCAAAAACTAATGATGTAATGTATGGTGATTAACATAACAATAAAAAATAAAAATAAAAACCCAAACAAGTGGTTAATTAACAGTAAAAAGCAGAATAAACATGCTTCAGACTTTTCTTGATGTAATTACCAAAGAGGATGCTGAAGCTAACAATATTGGAGGTTCAAGGACGAAACATACATGCTTGGGCTTTATCAAAGCATCCACAGTAGAGGATTATACAGAGACACCCATTAATGTTTGGTTAATTTTTAGTTTGATGATTCCATAATGTCACCCCCGAAGATTTGATGTAAAGTTAAAGATGCTAAGGTATTACAAAATCTTCCTCATCTGCTGTACTACATCAAAGACCTGATATTAGTCCACTATTTTATTGTGTTTTTTTCCTCCTTTGGCTTAACTTGTTTAAGTTGTAATGTACCTCATTACAGCCTTTGGTAGTTAAAAAAGGAAAAGGCTATTTTATAGAGCTCACTTACCCTCAAAACTTATACACCAGGCAGTAGCCTAAACTGTCTAGCCAACACAAGGTGGTTTTAGGGGTATAGAATATTATAATAAAGTCCGTTTAAGTTCTTCAGGTTTTGAACTGCCTTGGAGTAAGGTAAGGGTGGACCTATCTATTTTCTAGTAAATTGTAGTATATTAAGGAATAATAAGTATTGTCTGCATATAATCTAGGCAGTCAATTTATTGAAACGAGAGACTGAGTTCTTTAGCCTTACAGAAATATTTGTTTTATTGTGCTTCCTTTCACATCCACCATATGTCTTTATATTTGTCTCTGTAGCGGAGCTAACAAGCAGTAGTAAACTTCTACATCTTAGAGGAAATACAGTTACTGCATCAGTTAAGCTCCAACTAGTCTCTGTAAGAATTTAAAACAAAGGGACTGTAATCTGGGTAAGACAGGGAAGAGCTGGGGAGTTGTACAGGGGACCTTGAGAAAACCCAGCGATTAAACAAAGAGGAAGCTGACACTGTTCCTTGTTGGAGGCATAAAGCCAAGAGTTAATTAACTAGAAGCTGCCTGGGGTTCAAAAATTCCACGAAGAATATGGAATCATGCAGGTTTTGTCATGTGAGAGAACATGGAGGACACGACTACGTCCAGAGACTGCTAGAGGCAAAGGACATGAAGGAAAGATGAATGGCTCCTTCTGTGTTCATGCTTTCCAGTCCCCTCTGTGTCACCCGCTAGCTGAATCCAGGTGGAAGAATCCAACATCCACAGGGCCCGTCATAAACAGCCTACAGGAATCAATATCTCTGAAACAGAGAGGCAAGGGTGAAGAAAGGACAAACGGTCCAAAGAGCAGCATAACTAACCACTACTTGGAAATGCTAAAGATTTCATACTTTTTCTATACATCTTGAAGCCAAGAAACATTAATTGGCCTGAGTTCGTTCTTCAATTCTATATTCATCATTTGAATAAATAAAGCAAATGATTCCAGTGCCGATAAAACTATCCTTATGGGAACATTTACTTTGGGGTTTATATTTTGACATTTTTTTAAACTTAAAATTCATGAAGTTTATTTCTGTCCGCCTTCTATATTTAGTTAATTGTGGGATTTTGCAGGCTTTTTAGCATTTTGATAATATTAAAAAAAGGAAGCTTTAAAATGATAAAATGTTGTCTAAATATGTATTCCATAATAATTTGATTATCAAAGTAATACAAGGTGCTTTTCAGTAATTTATTCTGTAAATGTAAAAATGTCACTAAATTGGAAACATAATATATGATTCAAGCTACTGATATGCCAATATCCTTTAAAAGATAGCTTGACTGCAGGCCTCCTGCTTTATATTGCTTTTCCATAGATGTGGGCACAGACCTAAAATTTCCTGCCTCCATCTGTTCAGTGGGCATTATCATTCGATACACAGAAATAAGGTTTAAAAATTTTAACTAGTTAGTCTTTCCAGACTTTAAATGTTTGATCTTTAAATTTAGTTTTTATTCCAACAAACTGCTCTTTCGTGATCATAACACATTTTGGTACCATTGCATATCAGTATAACAAATGGTCCCCTCTAAATTTTTCCAGAATCTCACTGGTTAATATAGTGCAACGTTTCTAACTGGGTTTGGAGAATTGTTCTTGGGTATCCTTGATTTACCCATCTAGTTTATACAGGTATATCACCTTATATTTTGACTACAAGAGGTGGCTTTAGCAACTCAAATAAGCTGGAGATCCATTTCATGACTTACAAGGCATCTTCCAAATTAAAATATATATTAATATATATTACAGGCTCTCTTACTATAAGGATATGATGATAGGTCTACTCGTGATACCTTGGAAACAAAAGAACGGAGGTGTTTTTAGTCCTAATCAATACTTTATCTCAGTGATAACAGAATAAGATAAGATTGTATTATATAAGCTGAAATTTAATGAGGTGTATCAAAACTTGTAAAAAGTTCAATAACATTAATAAGAAGGAGTGTAGTCAACACCATTTCTAGAAAAAGGGCAAATCCTAAATTGAAATTTAACGTTTCCACGGTGTTGTATAATGGTCTATAACAGCCAATAGAACCTCCACATCCTGGTTGGCATGTGGTCCACATTTACCTTATAAACCATCACCAGTAAGATAAAATAACAATCTTTCCTTGCTTTAATCATCTGCTGTATTAGGCTGCTCAGGCTGCCACAGCAGAACACCAGAGACTGGGGGCCTTAAATCAGAGACATTTATTTCCCACCGTCTGGAGGCTGGGAAGTCCAAGATGGAGGTGCCAGCAAGGGAGGCTGCATTCTTAGGCCTCTGCTTTGGGCTCGTAAGGGGCTGCCATCTTGCCGTGTGTTCACACAACTTCTTTGTGCATGGGGGAGGAGAAAGAGCAATCTCTCTGGTGTGTCTTCATATAAGTGCACTAATCCCATCATGAGCACCTCATCTAAGGCCCAAAGTTCCCATCTCCAAATATCATCACATTGTGAGGAGGGTACAAACATTCCTAACACCTTCTCAGGAACTTTCTGATTATGATTCAGTTTGAACCCCTGCCTTCACTCCAGATGAGCAGACGTGATAGAGACAGGGTTTGAGCTGAGAAGGTGATAGACCAGGAGTTCGGGCCAGTGAAGGACAAGATAGGACAGGTCCAGATGTTCAGTATGTAGAAGTTAGGCAGGATATTACGGAGAATCCAAAATAACAAGCCAAGCAGGCCATCCGGCTGAGTCACCCATCTGAATGGGATAAGCTGAGAAAGAGCATCCAGGCAGGTGGGAAGTTGTAAGGGGCAGAACTGCCAAGAGTGAAAGTATCCAAAAGGAAGGATGGTAGGAGGAACCCAAAAAAGTCTCAAAGCCTCAGGAACAAAACCCTGATCGTTTTTTATGGCAATGCAGATGATGCTCTCAGAGGGCCCATCCTACTTAGGCATATATTCAGCTTGTCATTTGGACTTGACTACAAGGAAAGAATGTTTTAGCTAATATTATCATCTACATGGCGGTTCTACATTTAAAAAAAATAGCTATTAAGTAAATTGACCTTGTATTTTATACTTGGCATCTTGTTTACTTGGAAAATGTAAGTTTTTCTCACCGAATATGAACAACTCTGGTAAACTATTCAAAAAAAGAAAAAGGTTTTGACAGCAAAGTCAAGTTAAGGGACAGAACAATTAAGAAGATCACACCGGAACATATTGCTTGTCCTGACTGCTCCTTCTCCAAGATGGTCGTTTGTATCGGTCAGTGTCTTAATTTACAAAACACATCTTCCAAATCTCTGTCACCATACTCACTACAAAGATTTGTTCCTTTCTTTCAATCACAGCCTAAATCTAATGAAAGTCTTAGTTGGGAGACATAGCTCTACTCTGTCATTCAGGGATCTAGATTCATTTCACAGAGCCAGTATCTTCTGGAACCCCGGGTCTTTGCTTATTTTCTGCATCTGACAAAAGAAGGAGAAGAATTACGCAGAATGTCCATGAATGTCAGGTCTGGACGTGGCCTGCATTATTTCCACTAAAATCCAGTTGCATGAACTGTTCCCACGGTGCCAAAGAACCGCAAAGTGGCTGAGAAATGGAGTCTAAACGTGTGTCCAGGTGGCGAAGGCATCAGGGAATGGGTAGCACATAGTTTGTCCCTGCTAAGGTCTCTATCTGATCGTCTCTCTCTAGAGCCTCTTCTCCAACAATGGAAAAGCTGTGGAAAAGCAGGTTGACAACAACAACACCCCAAAACATAAGTTTTAACAAATACCCCATAATTTTTAAAATATCTGGACCATGTAGTCTTTCTGTGTACAAAGTCAATTTCACATGGTTTGGGGTTTGTTTGTAAACATATCATGTGTTCCAGAAATAATAAGTCTGTTTAATATGAATGGAGAGAATTGTTAACAGCCAGCAAAGTTAAAACAATTCTTGACTATCCTCAGCATTAGTAGATTTGTTATTATTTGAGAGCTTTGGTTATAGTTCTTCATGGTTGTTTATTTGTTTATCATACAAACATTAAGCTTTCCTGTAAACCTATATTTCAATAGACGGAAGCATTTATGATCTTGATTTGAGGAAAAACTTGTCAGCGGCCTTTTGGGAGGAAGCCTTAATGCTACTAACCTTGAATAATACATTAGGGAAGAATCTTTCAAGCAAATTCTTTTTTTTTTTATTTTTTAATTTTTATTTTTTAATTTTTTTTTAAAGATTTTATTTATTCATTTGAGACACAGAGATACAGAGAGAGAAAGAAAGCATGAGCAGGGAGAGAGGCAGAGGGAGAGGGAGAAGCAGGCTCTTTGCTGAGCCAGGAGCCCAATGTGGGGCTCGATCCCAGGACCCTGGGATCATGACCTGAGCTGAAGGCAGGTGGCAAGCAAATTCTTTAGGTTAAAAGTTGGTCAGAACCATCAGGGAAATCCAAATCAAAACCTCAATGAGATACCACCTCACACCAGTCAGAATGGCTAAAATTAACAAGTCAGGAAACAACAGATGTTGGTGGGGATGCCCAGAAAGGGGAACCCTCCTACAGTGTTGGTGGGAATGCAAGCTGGTGCAACCACTCTGGAAAACAGTATGGAGCTTCCTCAAAAAGTTGAAAATAGAGCTACCCTACGATCCAGCAATTGCACTACTGGGTATTTACCCCAAAGATACAAATGTAGGGATCCGAAGGGGTATGTGCACCCCGATGTTTATAGCAGCAATGTCCACAATAGCCAAACTGTGGAAAGAGCCAAGATGTCCACTGACAGATGAATGGATAAAGAAGATGGGTATATATACACAATGGAATATTATGCAGCCATCAAAAGGAATGAGATCTTGCCATTTGCAACGACGTGGATGGAACTGGAGGGTGTTATGCTGAGCGAAATAAGTCAATCAGAGAAAGACATGTATCATATGACCTCACTGATATGAGGAATTCTTAATCTCAGGAAACAAACTGAGGGTTGCTGGAGTGGTGGGGGGTGGGAGCGATGGGGTGGCTGGGTGATAGACACTGGAGAGGGTATGTACTATGGTGAGTGCTGTGAATTGTGCAAGACTGTCGAATCACAGATCTGTACCTCTGAAACAAATAATGCAGTATATGTTAAGAAAAAAAAAAAAAAGATAGCAGGAGGGGAAGAATGAAGGGGGGGAAATCGGAGCGGGAGACGAACCATGAGAGACGATGGACTCTGAGAAACAAACTGAGGGTTCTAGAGGGGAGGGAGGTGGGGGGGTGGGTTAGCCTGGTGATGGGTATTAAAGAGGGCACGTACTGCATGGAGCACTGGGTGTTATGCACAAACAATGAATCATGGAACACTACATCAAAAACTAATGATGTAATGTATGGTGATTAACATAACAATAAAAAAAGTAAAAAAAAAAGTTGGCCATAACCATAGCTGGCATCCAACACCTTTTAGTTTGTATCAGCAGGAAAAACCAACCTCTGCCCTTATTTAGTTAATCCTAGAACTGTATTCTCTAATATGGTATCCATTAGCCGCATGTAGCTATTTAAATGCAAATTAATTAAAATTAAATAAAATTAAAAATTTAGTTCCTCAGTCACTCTAAGCACATGTCAAGTGCTCAATAGCCATATGTAGCCTGTGGCTACCACATTGGACAGGGAAGACACAGAGCACGTCCTTCAACGTTGCTGCTAGACAGCAGTGGTCTAGAAACAGTTTGCAGGACCCAGAGGCATATGAGGGAGAAACAGGGACAAAGAGCTCAGATCAGGATGAATGTTCACATCAGGCAAGGGGATGCTTGCCTGTTACCTAGTTCCTTTTTTTTTTTCCCCTCCCATTCATGAACCAATTTGAATCTGTTCCAGTACATAAAAAAAAAGAAATCAGGCTTATTTATTGGGTGTTCGCTTTGATGACTGGAGGAGGGTGGCGAGCTCGTTGCTTTTATTTATTCCTTGCCCTAGCATAAAGACTGTTAAAGCTATTCAGAAGAAGGCCATTCTGTTTGGTGTGAAAGAGCATAATAAATTAAGTACATAGCAATCTGACCTAGAATACTTAAAATAGCAAAATATGTTGGTAGACTCTTGACAGGAAAGCCAATCAAAAAGGCCACTAGAACTTTCTCTTTTCTCTTCCCATCTACTTTCTCACAGCCTTTTTTTTTTTTTTTTTGGTTCCTGGAACATTCCGGTTTTTTTTACAAGCTAACAAGTTTGATGTGGCCCTGTGTCTTATTCCCTTCCAGGCTTGCAGCTGTTTTGGCAACAGAAGAAAAAATCCCCATAACAAATCAAATAAAAGCCCTTTCTGTGAAGAGGAATTGAAAACAGCAGGCCTCAAAGAGGACTGCACATGAGCTGCCTTGTTCTGGCTTTCAACACAACTCCAATCAGAAACACATTACCATAATCGGAAACAGCCCACTGCTAACGCAAGACAGATGGTGGGTAATAACCCATGCATCATTAATAAATAAATTCCAGAATTAAAGGCTTTACAAAGTATGACAACATTATCTGGGCACAATTACTGCCCCTCTCCCACCCCCGACATCATTATTTCAGCGTGTTCTGGGCTGTGCTGGTTTTTTTTTTTTTTTTCCCCCTCCAACGCCAAAGATCTGAAGGAAGTTTAAACACGGCACAAGTTTTCACCAGATGAAAGCTATCTCAATGTACAGGACAGGTCTGCAACTCCATAAGGGAAAAATAAAATAGCTGCCAACATGTAATCGCTCCCATGTTCTGCTGTTGGATCAGCCCACGGCATTTTATCCCACTGCCCTCCTCGGCTGGCCGCACCCTCTCTGGTCCGCCTCGGTTCCTGCGTCGTACCACACACTTCAAGCAAGAATCTTGGCACCCGCTTTGCCACAAAGCTGAAAGATATATGTGTGACTTCTCAGCTTTCCTTTTGCAAACGATACCATCTGTCTCTTCTCCCCCAGATCCCCCCACCAAGCAAGGAGGGAAAAAACAATCTTTGATCAGATTGAAAAAAGTGAAAGAGAGGGGGGTGGAGAGACAGACTGAGAGAGAGAGAGAGAGACAAGGGAGGGAAAGAATGTTAACTCCATAAAAGTTGGAAACTGGAAAAAAAAAAAGCCATTCATCAGATGCCCAATTATTAGACACCAATTATTTTGCTTTATTTTGTTTGTTCAATGGGATAATGTTATTCCAACAGGATGGGAGAAATGTAGGAATGTAGCAGAGGGCTGTGCGGGCCTCTGGGTGATCATCTCTGGGATTCCCCGGGGCTCTGCAGCATTTCTACAAAGCCGAGGCTGCTACTCTCTATGCATACCATCCTAAGCCAAAAACAAGTACAATGCTGGCCATAAATTCCAGAGAAATATAGGCTGTAGGAGACCAAATATCCAGTTTGATTCCCCTTATATGAAATTACATATTCCTCCTCGACAATGGGCAATTTAAGGATTTCTGTCCAACCTACAAGTCTTATGTCTTTAATGAAAGACACCAACTATTTGGCATTACCTCACTTGTTGGGTAAAGGGCTAGGGACAGAAAATATAGTGCATTCAGAATTGGCTAATCCCAGCTTACTAGAAGGCCAAGTGGAAGTGTGTCCATGGCATCATTCAGTGACCCAGGTGGTCAGTCACGTGGACGTGATTTACAGTCTGTGAGCATAGAGTTGCCTCTCCCAGCCATTTTTTTGCAGGGGGAGGGGAGTCTCTCCTTGGAACAGCTGTCCCCTTTCTTTTGGCACACAGAGAGCTTTCCTTCCACTTAGAAGCAGGCATGTGAAGGCTGCAAAGTCTGCAAGACTTTCCTGATTAACATCTAAATCCTTTGCCTCTATCTCCTCCACTTTCCCAAACTTAAATCAATATTTTTATGTGTACATATGTATCTACTTTCTCTTCATTGACTGTGTTTATCTTATTTCCTCCATTAAATTGTGAGATTCCTGAGGGTAAACACCATGTCTAATCTATGCTCTAAATTCTCCTTAGCACCCGCTACAGAATGCCCCACTCAAGTGGAATGAAATCACAATCCAGAGAGAAACGCCAGAGCCTCTGGCAGTCCAGACTCGGACGGGGTCCATGACTTCCAGGTGAGTAGGTGATTGTGTTCCAAGGCAGCTTTTCTCTGAGCTCTCTCCAGCTTTCTCTGGGAACAGCTGCTGAGGGATGGTCAGAAGGAGCTAAGTTAAGCTTTAATTGGTTCCTGAGGTATGCAATTTCCTTCCTGATCTGAACATGACGGAGGGAATTTTAAATGGACTCTGATATTAAATCAGTAGACAGAGAATGGAGGGGGGGAAAAAAAAGTTCTATCGATCAAGAGACTTTCTAAAACTGGCATATTCTATAAAAGTAAGGATTAGTTCCAAAAAATCTTGGTCTGTCGCCAACTCTATAATTTCTGATATCACATTTGATAGTGTCTCTCTTCTATCTTGTGGTAATTCCTGAGCAGGATGATTTAGTAAACTATCCTTTCTTCTTCATCATCATCATCTAGGTGAAATGGGTAATCAATAAACTTCTACTTGCTCATTTTGAAGTCCGGTCTATGGTTTGAAGTTGAGCAACCAGATTTAACCCCTGTTCTAAGGAGTTTTAAGTCTAACGGGCACACAAACTTCCTAACTGTGAAAAAAAAAATACAAATTGCACATTCGTTCTATTGTTTGGGTTGTTGTTTGCATGTAGCAAAGTGCAAAATTCATCATTAAACTTAGAGAGGAAAAATTACTTCCTTCTTTTTTTGGTAGTCAAGAAAGTCTTTTTCGGGACACCTGGGTGGCTCAGTCGGTTCAAGTGTCTGCCTTTGGCTCAGGTCATGATCCCAGGGTCCTGGGATTGAGTCCCACATCGGGCTCCCTGCTCAGTGGGGAGCCTGCTTCTCCCTCTGCCTGCCGCTCTCTCTCTCTCTGACAAATAAATAAAATCTCTAAAAAAGAGAAAGTCTTTTTCTAGGAAATTAAGGGGTGGTTCATTAATTAATGAATATGTGTGCCAGGCATTGTTTGGGGTACAGCGATAACCAGATCTTGAAGTGAACAGAGCAGAAGAAATCCACCAGAACAGTGGGCTGGCTGGACAAAGAAGTTTTACTTTGATGAATCCGATGAGGAAGCAGAGGATAGACAGGCACTCTGGTGAGACCAGGTAGAGGAATCGAGAACATAAAATGGTCTTCTATATACCTGAACTAGTCCAATGAAGAGACTACATAATGAGCACAATATACCCCGAGAGATGGACAGGGATGGGATTTATCACCACCCTGAGAAAACTCCAGCCACATATTAGTAGCTATTCATTTTTCTGTATATCTGCCTCTAGAGTACATGGTTCAATTTAATGAATATTTGTGAAGTTTCTAGTGCCTCATTTTTTCTTACCTGTAAAATGCAGGAAAATTCTATATACCAAAGGTTATTTTGAGGATTAAATAAAATAGGTATGTCAAGATGTACTTTACATGTACTTAAAATAGCACTTGATAAATTTTAACTGTTAGTAAAAGTCGGGCCCTCAGCTAGACACCCTATGTACAAAATAGTTCATTTTCCTTGAAATCTGGAGGCTTACACTCTAAGGCTAAGATCAATGCATGAAAGGGATCTTTGTAGTAGTGATGGTAAGTGTTATTTGCATGCATTCATTCAGTTATTTATTGATGCCTACTCTGGGCTAGAAAAAGGAGAGAAGGTCTCCACTCTTGTTGACTTTACAGTTTAGTGGGAAAAAGAGAGATTACTAAAAATTTGCAGAAATTAAAGCCAAGTTATAATTGCATATGTGTACCATAAAGAAAAGATGTTTCAAGAAGAGTATTCAGTTGTTTCTAAGTGTGCAAAGTGGAAAAAGTGATATGAGAACTTGTTACTGTCAGGGGTGCCTGGGTGGCTCAGTCGTTAAATGTCTGCCTTTGGCTCAGGTCATGATCCCAGGGTCCTGGGATTGAGCCCCGCTTCGGGCTCCCTGCTCAGCCGGGAGCCTGCTTCTCCCTCTCCCACTGTCCCTGCTTGTTTTCCCTCTCTCGCTGTGTCTCTCTGTCAAATAAATAAATAAAATCATAAAAAAGTAAAGAACTTGTTACTGTCCCTTGAATCAGTGACTTGTTAATAATCACAGATTCTTATAAGAGCTAATTCCAAAAAGAGCTGTGGAAGTTGAAGTGAATGGGCTGAAGACAAGGAAGAGAAAAAGGGAAGACCCCAATTTGCTTGCTGTATACTTGTAAGAGTTAAGATAGGGTCATGCCCAGAGTGTTTTTGGAAACCAGGGGAGGAGGATTTAACCCAAGCTGTAGGTTCAGGATCAGTCTCCTGGAGTAGCTGACATCCAGCCTGAATCTTGAAGATGTATAAGTCATCAGTTGCTATAATGATGCCACCAAACTAATACCCACACAACCAGTGACATAAAACAATAAACATTTTTGTTCTCAAGTCCATGGGTCTTCTCAGTCATCCTTTTGATCTAGGTCTGGCTCAGATAATCTCAGCAGGCCTTGCTCATGCGTGGCTGGTCCACTGTGAGTTGGCAGTGGGCTGACTAGTCAGTCTAATATGGATTCATCTGGAATGATTCAGCTCTTCTCCGGTTGATCCTTCATACTCCAGCAGGCTAGTCCCTGTTCTCGCAGGGTTGGCAGAGTTCCAAGAAAGTGAGTGGAAATGTGAAAGGCCTATAGAGACCTAGGCTTGGAACTGGCATGCTGTGACTTCCACCGGCATGCTATTGGCTCAAGTATGTCACGTGGCCAGTCTGGAGTTAAGGAGCAAGGAAGTAGATTTCACCCCTTGATGAGACTTGCTTTCACGTAATATTTCAGAGGGTGTGGGTGAGGTAGGACTGGAGAATTAGAACCACTTTCGCAACCAGTTTATCTCACTGGTAATTAATGCTTTTTGGTTGTAATGATCCCTCAGAAATCTTTCTTCAAAAGAAAATTGGAACTTAAAATCCTTCATATTGAGATATTTTACTTGTCAGAATATATTTGTCAGAGTGTATTTGGTATCTTGCTGGCTAGATAGATGGATTTCTGGAGGTTAACATCCTCAACATCATTCCTTGCCACTCTTTAAAGTATAGATATGAAGTGGTATAAGTTGAAGAATGAACATTTTTACCCTTTTTCAGCTAGTTACTCATATGCTCTCCCCTTTTTCTAGTTTTGTCACCCACCCTGGAAAGGAGAAGTTGCCAATTTTGTGTGCCAGATAGTATCTGAGCCACAAATCTATCTGGCGGGTATGGTAAAGTGTCTCAAAGAACCTAAATCTAAGTTCCATCCTGTCTTATGTGATCTCTGGTTTCCAAGTCCTATAGTAAACAGATCCCATGGGTCCAGTGCATCACTTCCTTCCCTGTCCCAGCTCTACTCTACTAAAACGGAATCATAGTTTGCACCAGACCTTGCTCTGAAACCTGACCCTTTCCTCAGGATTTAGATTTGAGGAGTGGAAAGTATGGTGGTCTGAAAGGATGAAAATGAAGCCATAATTGGGCCTTAAATTCAAAGGTTCTGCTATAAACCAACTTTTGCCAAATAGTCTTACATGAGACTTTGGGTTCTCGCCCTGATATTAATAACATGGTGCGTTATTTCTCCTTCTGGTAAGGTCTCTGTGTGTGACTCTCTCAGAAACCTCACCATAATTCCTAACAGTCTCCAGGCCCTTGAGTTTCTCAGAAGCGATGAAAATAAGGTTGTCAATTGAAGGCAACAGAAATGGTGAAGAGAGAGAAACAAAATGAAGATAGCTCTCAGATTAGAAAACTTCTTCATCCATGTGATAACTTGCTGATTTCAGTGTGCAGAAATTTCACCAGAATTTTTCATCATTTCATTTTGCACGGTTTCATGCTTTCTTACATTTCCTTTGAAGCTTCCTGAGCTCGAAAACATGGGAGCTAAATGAAGAAAAATGTGTTTTCATGAATTTCCCCTCATTACAGCCAAGAACTCTCAGGCCTGCACTGACCCAATTTGAAGATGTCTCCAGGGACTGACAGATGGCATTGCTCTCCATCCCCTGACATCTCTGTGATGTGGCTTGGGAAGTCAGAATGTTCTAGGCAAAACTCTACAAATTTCCAGTATCAGTAGTTTCAGAATAAAAGCAACATGTGCCTATTGTAATCACTGGGTGAGTCATTTCTTAAGTTAATCTTCATTTGTGATTTTTACTCATTGTAGGAAAATAGAAAAAAAATAATATGAAAACATTTCGAGATTGTAGGCTACCAATGGAGGTATTTTTTAAAAAATAAATAACTTAAGCTGAGGTACCACAATATGAAGAATAAACAAAAATAAGAACATGATAAGACTTTCATAACAATTGCATAGCACTCTATCATGTTTAGGAGTGCCTACTGGAATAGAAGTAAAATTATAGACTAAAGAGGTGACTGAAATATGGTTGAGGGTGAGGGCCATCAAGCTATTAAGAGTCCCTATTTTCTATCATCAGAATGTTATATTAACATCAAAAAATATAACTAGCACACAAAACCAATTTCTAGAGCAAAAATTTTATAAGTTGCATTGGAATTATAAAGATGATTGTAATAGCACCTAGCATAGTGTGAAGACTTAAAAATTATTCACTGTAGGAGAAAATAAAAAAAGAATATGACAAGAAAAATTTTAAGATTGTAGACCACCAATAGAGGGTGGGGCCTGTTAAAAATTATTAGCAGTAAGAGGAAATTGGTGATATAATCTTTTTGTCTGGTCGTCACATTTTTCAGTTGCCTTGTTGTTATGCAAAAGTTGGAAAAGAGTTTCATTCTCCAGATTAGCTAACTGTATATAAATATATTGATCCTGAACACTTTGGGATCAGCAAAGAGAAATACCTTGAAGCTAGGTTAAGCTAAGAGATGGTGTGGAGGAGGAGGGAGATGAGGATGATGAGGAAGAGGAAGGGAAGAAGGCATGCTTTAGTAAACCACATCGTGGAATTTGGAATTGAAAATTTATTATCTTATTTAGGTACATGCAGTATAGACAAAGGAGGTTGAATAAAGGAAAAAAATATTATGGACACAAAATAGAATCCAATTCAGCATATTCTCCTTGTGGAGAAATAAGCTTTTGTTTTCCTTAGTGAGGTTCAAGGAAATCCAACAGTTGTACCTGTTTCCTATTCTACACGATCTTTCCATGATGGATTTAGCAGGAATTGGATCGGAGTGGATTATAGTATCAATTCTTGCTGCTATTGGAAACTAATTAGGGTAAAGAAGGCCAAAACTATTCTTTGAAAGCTTGGAAAGAGAAGGAAAGAAAGGAAAGAAAGGAAAAGAAAGAAAGAAAGAGAAAGAAAAGAAAAGAAAGAAAGGAAAGAAAGAGAGAGAGGGAGGGAGGGAGGGGAGGAAGGAAGGAAGGAAGAGAAAAACTTGGCTAAACTGAGTCCTCCAGGCAAATGTTTTGATTGGCAAGCAGCTAGGCAGGGAAAAAATATTTACTGAAGAAAATATTCATAGGTGGAAGCTTTGAGCTTTCTAAGGTTTTATATTAAGGAAACTCACCACTTGCTATTTTCATCTTTATTAATCTAAAAGTACGCTCATGATTTTAACTATCACATTTTATAGATGACTTCCTAACCTGCACCTTGCTTTTTTTTTTTTACTTTTTTTTTATTGTTATGTTAATCCCCATACATTACATCATTAGTTTTAGATATAGTGTTCCATGATTCATTGTTTGTGCATAACACCCAGTGCTCCATGCAGAACGTGCCCTCCCCAATACCCATCACCAGGCTAACCCATCCTCCCACCCCCCTCCCCTCTAGAACCCTCAGTTTGTTTTTCAGAGTCCATCGTCTCTCATGGTTCTTCTCCCCCTCCGATTTCCCCCCCTTCATTCTTCCCCTCCTGCTACATTCTTCTTCTTTTTTTTTTCTTAACATATATTGCATTATTTGTTTCAGAGGTACAGATCTGAGATTCAACAGTCTTGCACAGTTCACAGCGCTTACCAGAGCACATACCCTCCCCAGTGACCATCACCCAGTCACCCCATCCCTCCCACCCCACCCCCCCACTCCAGCAACCCTCAGTTTGTTTCCTGAGATTAAGAATTCCTCATATCAGTGAGGTCATATGGTACATGTCTTTCTCTGTTTGACTTATTTCGCTCAGCATAATACCCTCCAGTTCCATCCACGTCGTTGCAAATGGCAAGATTTCATTCCTTTTGATGGCTGCATAATATTCCATTGTATATATATACCACTTCTTCTTTATCCATTCATCTGTTGATGGACATCTTGGCTCTTTCCACAGTTTGGCTATTGTGGACATTGCTGCTATAAACATCGGGATGCACGTACCCTTTCGGGTCCCTACTTTTGTATCTTTGGGGTAAATACTCAGTAGTGCAATTGCTGGATCATATGGTAGCTCTATTTTCAACTTTTTGAGGAACCTCCATACTGTTTTCCAGAGTGGCTGCACCAGCTTGCATTCCCACCAACAGCGTAGGAGGGTTCCCCTTTCTCCGCATCCCCGCCAACATCTGTCATTTCCTGACTTGTTAATTTTAGCCATTCTGACTGGTGTGAGGTGGTATCTCATTGAGGTTTTGATTTGGATTTCCCTGATGCCGAGAGATATTGAGCACTTTTTCATGTGTCTGTTGGCCATTTGGATGTCTTCTTTGGAAAAATGTCTGTTCATGTCTTCTGCCCATTTCTTGATTGGATCATTTGTTCTCTGGGTGTTGAGTTTGATAAGTTCTTTATAGATTTTGGATACTAGCCCTTTATCTGATATGTCATTTGCAATATCTTCTCCCATTCTGTCAGTTGTCTTTTGGTTTTGTTGACTGTTTCCTTTGCTTTGCAAAAGCTTTTTATCTTGATGAAGTCCTAATAGTTCATTTTTGCCCTTGCTTCCCTTGCCTTTGGCGATGTTTCTAGGAAGAAGTTGCTGCGGCTGAGGTCGAAGAGGTTGCTGCCTGTGTTCTCCTTTAGGATTTTGATGGACTCCTGTCTCACATTGAGGTCTTTCAACCATTTGGAGTCTATTTTTGTGTGTGGTGTAAGGAAATGGTCCAGTTTCATTCTTCTGCATGTGGCTGTCCAATTCTCCCAACACCATTTGTTGAAGAGACTGTCTTTTTTCCATTGGACATTCTTTCCTGCTTTGTCGAAGATTAGTTGACCATAGAGTTGAGGGTCCATTTCTGGGCTCTCTGTTCTGTTCCCTTGATCTATGTGCCTGTTTTTGTGCCAGTACCATACTGTCTTGATGATGACAGCTTTGTAGTAGAGCTGGAAATCCGGAATTGTGATGCCGCCAGCTTTGCTTTTCTTTCTCAACATTCCTCTGGCTATGCGGGGTCTTTTCTGGTTCCATACAAATTTTAGGATTATTTGTTCCATTTCTTTGAAAAAAGTGGATGGTATTGCACCTTGCTTTTTGACTTCAAGAGATTAAAGGCAGGATAGGCTCAGGGGGGCGGAGCAAGATGGCAGAGGAGTAGGAGCCCTGGATTTCGTCTGGTCTCAGGAATTCAGCTGGATAGGGATCAAACCATTCTGAACACCTACAAACTCAACAGGAGATCGAAGAAAAGAAGAGCAACAACTCTCTGAACAGAAAAGCGACCACTTTCTGGAAGGTAGGACGTGCAGAGAAGTGAATCCGAGGCGATATTCGGGAGGATAGACGGCGGGGGTGGGGCCTCCGTCGGCCGCTTCTGGCAAGTGATAGAGCCGCGGAGCACAAAATTGGAACTTTTAGAAGTCTGCTCCACTGAGGGACGTCACTCCGGTGGCTAAGCGGGGGGTGGAATCCTCGTGGGACAGTGTGGTCTCAGGACCCTCGGGGTCACAGAAAGACCGAGGGTGCCTGAGTGCGGCAGAGCTCCCAGGTATCGGAGCAGGGAAGCCGGCTGCAGAGACGGAGCCCAGGCGTGGGCTCTCAGCTCGGGGTTGTCATAGACTGTGATCCGTGGCACAGTCGGGCCACTGCTCTTCCAGCAGGGACCCAACAAGCGGCAGATCCGGGGAGACTCCTCTTCCTCCCCTGGGAGGAGCGGCGCGGGAGTGCACTGCAGGGATCTGCTGGGTTTGGAGATTCCACACGGGGTCGGGTGCCAGAGATAGAAACGCTCGGTCACAGGCCGGGTGAGCACGGAGTGGGGCCGGAGACTGGGGACACGGGAGTGACTGACGGCTTTTCTCTGGGGGTGCGCTGAGGAGTGGGGCCGAGTTCTCAGCTCCTCCGAGGCAGAGATTGGGAGGCCGCCATTTTCACTCTCCGCCTCCAAAGCTGTACGGAAAGCTTGCAGGGAACAAAAGCTCCAGAGAGCAAACCCAAGCAGATTACTTAGCCCTTAGCCCGGACGAGGCAAGGGCGGGGCAATTCTGCCTCTGGCAAAGACATTTGGGAACCAGGGCAACAGGCCCCTCCCCCAGAAGATCAGCGAGAACAGCCAGCCAAGACCAAGTTTACCAATCAATGAAAACGGCAGAACTCCAGTGCTAGGGGAATACTGCACATAGAATCCATGGCTTTTTTACCATGATTCTGTAGTCTTTCAAAGTTAATTTTTTTTTAACTGTCTTTTTTTTTTTTTTGAATTTTTCTTTTTCCCTTTTTCAACCAACATCTTATCAATCCCTTTTTTAAAAAACATTTTTATTTTTCATTTTTAGAGTCATATTCTATCCCTTCATAGTAGTTACCCATATTTTTCGCATATATATATAAGTTGTTCTCTCTTTAAAATTTTGAGATAGTTTCTTCTAACAGATCAAAATATACCCTAAATCTCTAGTGTATGTTTTTTTTCTACTCGCCTGCCTGATCACATTCTCTCCCTTTTTTTTCCTTTTTTTTTATATCCTCTTCTTTCTTTTTTCAAACAACTTCTTATCAATTCCTTTTATAAAATTTTTTATAATTTCCATCTTTACAGTCATATTCCATCCCTTCATCATATCAACCCTTATTTGTGTACATATATAAGTTTTTCTTTATTTAAAATTTTGGGAGGCACTTTCTTCTAACAGACCAAAATACACCCAAAATCTAGTGTGTGGCACTGACGTATATACCAGCCTGATCATATTTGATCATATTCTGTTTTTTTTTGTTTTGTTCTGTTTTTGTTTGTTTTTATCTTTATCTTTTTCTTTTTTTTTTCTTTTTCTTTTTTCTCTCTTTCCCTTTCTTTTCCCACTGCTTCAGGTCTTTCTGACTTGTTTAGAGTATGTTTTCTGGGAATGTTGTTACCCTGTTAGCATTTTGTTCTCTCAATAATCTATTCTCCTCTGGACAAAATGACAAGACAGAAAAAATCACCTCAACAAAAAGAACAAGAGGTAGTACCGACTGCCAGGGACCTACTCAATACGGACATTAGTATGATGTCAGATCTAGAGTCCAGAATCATCATTTTAAAGATACTAGCTGGGCTTGAAAAAAGCATGGAAGTTATTAGAGAAACCCTTTCTGGAGAAGTAAAAGAACTAAAATCTAACCAAGTAGAAATCAATAAGGCTATTAATGAGGTGCAATCAAATATGGGGGCGCTAACTGCTAGGATAAATGAGGCAGAAGAGAGAATCAGCCACATAGAAGACCAAATGATGGAAAATAAAGAAGCTGAGAAAAAGAGAGATAAACAACTACTGGATCACGAGGGCAGAATTCGAGAGATAAGTGATACCATAAGATGAAACAACATTAGAATAATTGGGATCCCAGAAGAAAAAGAAAGAGAGAGAGGGGCAGAAGGTATACTGTAGCAAATTATAGCGGAGAACTTCCCTAATTTGGGGAAGGAAACAGGCATCAAAATCCAGGAAGCACAGAGAACCCCTCTCAAAATCAATAAAAATAGGTTAACACCCTGACATCTAATAGTAAAACTTACGAGTCTCAGAGACAAAGAGAAAATCCTGAAAGCAGCTTGGGAGAAGAGATATGTAACCTACAATGGTAGAAACATTAGATTGGCAACAGACCTATCCACAGAGACCTGGCAGGCCAGAAAGGACTGGCAGGATATATTCAGAGCACTAAATGAGAAAAATATGCAGCCAAGAATACTATATCCAGCTAGGCTGTCATTGAAAATAGAAGGAGAGATAAAAAGCTTTCAGGACAAACAAAAACTAAAGGAATTTGCAAACACAAAACCAGCCCTACAAGAGATCTTGAAAGGGGTCCTCTAAGCAAAGAGAGAGCCTAAAAGCAACATAGACCAGAAAGGAACACAGACAATATACAGTAACAGTCACCTTACAGGCAATACAATGGCACTAAATTCCTATCTTTCAATAGTTACCCTGAATGTAAATGGGCTAAATGCCCCAATCAAAAGACACACGCTATTAGATTGGATTAAAAAACAAGACCCATCGATATGCTGTCTGCAAGAGACTCATTTTAGACCCAAAGACACCCCCAGATTGAATGTGAGGGGGTGGAAAACCATTTACCATGCTAATGGACACCAAAAGAAAGCTGGGGTGGCAATCCTTATATCAGACAAATTAGATTTTAAATCAAAGACTGTAATAAGAGATGAGGAAGGACACTATATCCTACTTAAGGGTCTATCCAACAAGAAGATCTAACAATTATAAATATCTATGCCCCTAACATGGGAGCAGCCAATTATATAAGGCAATTGATAATAAAAGCAAAGAAACACATCGACAACAATACAATAATAGTGGGGGACTTTAACACCCCCCTCACTGAAATGGACAGATCATCTAAGCAAAAGATCAACAAGGAAATAAAGACTTTAAATGACACACTGGACCAAATGGACTTCACAGACATATTCAGAACATTCCATCCCAAAGCAACGGAATACACATTCTTCTCTAGTGCCCATGGAACATTCTCCAGAATAGATCACATCCTAGGTCATAAATCAGGTCTCAACCGGTACCAAAAGATTGGGATCATTCCCTGCCTATTTTCAGACCACAATGCTTTGAAACTAGAACTCAGTCACAAGAGGAAAGTCGGAAAGAACTCAAATACAGGGAGGCTAAAGAGCATCCTACTGAAAAATGAATGGGTCAACCAGGAAATTAAAGAAGAATTAAAAAAATTTATGGAAACCAATGAAAATGAAATCACAACTGTTCAAAATCTTTGGGATGCAGCAAAGGCAGTCCTAAGAGGAAAGTATATAGCAATACAAGCCTTTCTCAAGAAACAAGAAAGGTCTCAAGTACACAACCTAACCCTACACCTAAAGGAGCTGGAGAAAGAACAGCAAATAAAGCCTAAACCCAGCAGGAGAAGAGAAATAATAAAGATCAGAGCAGAAATCAATGAAATAGAAACCAAAAGAACAGTAGAACAGATCAACGAAACTAGGAGCTGGTTCTTTGAAAGAATTAACAAGATTGATAAAGCCCTGGCCAGACTTATCAAAAAGAAAAGAGAAATGACCCAAATCAACAAAATCATGAATGAAAGAGGAGAGATCACAACCAACACCAAAGAAATACAAACAATTATAAGAACATATTATGAGCAACTCTATGCCAGCAAATTCGATAACCTGGAAGAAATGGATGCATTCCTAGAGATGTATCAACTACCAAAACTGAATCAGCAAGAAAGAGAAAACCTGAACAGACCTATAACCACTAAGGAAATTGAAGCAGTCATCAAAAATCTCCCAAAAGACAAAAGCCCAGGGCCAGATGGCTTCCCAGGGGAATTCTACCAAACATTTCAAGAAGAATTAATACCTATTCTTCTGAAACTGTTCCAAAAAATAGAAATGGAAGGAAAACTTCCAAACTCATTTTATGAGGCCACCATTACCTTGATCCCCAAACCAGACAAAGACCCCATCAAAAAGGAGAATTACAGACCAATGTCCCTGATGAACATGGATGCAAAAATTCTCACCAAAATACTAGCCAATAGGATCCAACAGTACATTGAAAGGATTATTCACCACGACCAAGTGGGATTTATCCCTGGGCTGCAAGGTTCAACATCCGCAAATCAATCAACGTGATACAATACATTAACAAAAGAAAGAACAAGAATCATATGATCCTCTCAATAGATGCAGAAAAAACATTTGACAAAGTACAGCATCCTTTCTTGATCAAAACTCTTCAGAGTATAGGCATAGAGGGTACATACCTCAATATCATAAAAGCCATCTATGAAAAACCTACAGCGAATATCATTCCCAATGGGGAAAAACTGAGAGCTTTCCCCCTAAGGTCAGGAATGCGGCAGGGATGTCCACTATCACCACTGCTATTCAACATAATATTAGAAGTCCTAGCTACAGCAATCAGACAACAAAAAAATAAAAGGCATCCAAATCGGCAAAGAAGAAGTCAAACTCTCACTCTTTGCAGATGATATGATACTTTATGTGGAAAACCCCAAAGACTCCACCCCAAAACTGCTAGAACTCATACAGGAATTCACTCAAGTGGCAGGATATAAAATCAATGCACAGAAGTCAGTGGCATTCCTATACACCAACAACAAGACAGAAGAAAGAGAAATTAAGGAGTCGATCAGATTTACAATTGCACCCAAAACCATAAGATACCTAGGAATAAATCTAACCAAAGAGGCAAAGGATCTGTACTCAGAAAACTATAAAATACTCATGAAAGAAATTGAGGAGACATAAAGAAATGGAAAAACGTTCCATGCTCATGGATTGGAAGAACAAATATTGTGAAGATGTCAATGCTACCTAGAGCAATCTACACATTCAATGCAATCCCCATCAAAATACCATCCACTTTTTTCAAAGAAATGGAACAAATAATCCTAAAATTTGTATGGAACCAGAAAAGACCCCGCATAGCCAGAGGAATGTTGAGAAAGAAAAGCAAAGCTGGCGGCATCACAATTCCGGACTTCAAGCTCTATTACAAAGCCGTCATCATCAAGACAGTATGGTACTGGCACAAAAACAGACACATAGATCAATAGAACAGAGCCCAGAAATGGACCCTCAACTCTATGGTCAACTAATCTTTGACAAAGCAGGAAAGAATGTCCAATGGAAAAAAGACAGTCTCTTCAACAAATGGTGTTGGGAGAATTGGACAGCCACATGCAGAAGAATGAAACTGGACCATTTCCTTACACCACACACAAAAATAGACTCCAAATGGTTGAAAGACCTCAATGTAAGACAGGAGTCCATCAAAATCCTAAAGGAGAACACAGGCAGCAACCTCTTCGACCTCAGCCGCAGCAACTTCTTCCTAGAAACATCGCCAAAGGCAAGGGAAGCAAGGGCAAAAATGAACTATTGGGACTTCATCAAGATAAAAAGCTTTTGCAAAGCAAAGGAAACAGTCAACAAAACCAAAAGACAACCGACAGAATGGGAGAAGATATTTGCAAATGACATATCAGATAAAGGGCTAGTATCCAAAATCTATAAAGAACTTATCAAACTCAACACCCAGAGAACAAATGATCCAATCAAGAAATGGGCAGAAGACATGAACAGACATTTTTCCAAAGAAGACATCCAAATGGCCAACAGACACATGAAAAAGTGCTCAATATCTCTCGGCATCAGGGAAATCCAAATCAAAACCTCAATGAGATACCACCTCACACCAGTCAGAATGGCTAAAATTAACAAGTCAGGAAATGACAGATGTTGGCGGGGATGCGGAGAAAGGGGAACCCTCCTACGCTGTTGGTGGGAATGCAAGCTGGTGCAGCCACTCTGGAAAACAGTATGGAGGTTCCTCAAAAAGTTGAAAATAGAGCTACCATATGATCCAGCAATTGCACTACTGAGTATTTACCCCAAATATACAAAAGTAGGGACCCAAAAGGGTACGTGCATCCCGATGTTTATAGCAGCAATGTCCACAATAGCCAAACTGGAAAGAGCCAAGATATCCATCGACAGATGAATGGATAAAGAAGAAGTGGTATATATATACAATGGAATATTATGCAGCCATCAAAAGGAATGAGATCTTGCCATTTGCAACGACGTGGATGGAACTGGAGGGTGTTATGCTAAGTGAAATAATTCAATCAGAGAAAGACATGTATCATATGACCTCACTGATATGAGGAATTCTTAATCTCAGGAAACAAACTGAGGGTTGCTGGAGTGGGGGGTGTGGTGGGAGGGATGGGGTGACGGGGTGATAGACACTGGGGAGGGTATGTGCTCTGGTAAGCGCTGTGAATTGTGCAAGACTGTTGAATCTCAGATCTGTACCTCTGAAACAAATAATGCAATATACGTTAAGAAAAAAAAAAAAAGAAGATAGCAGGAGGGGAAGAATGAAGGGGGGAAATCGGAGGGGTAGACAAACCATGAGAGATGATGGACTCTGAAAAACAAACTGAGGGTTCTAGAGGGGAGGGGGGTGGGGGAATGGGTTAGCCTGGTGATGGCTATTGAGGAGGGCACGTTCTGCGTGGAGCACTGGGTGTTATGCACAAACAATGAATTATGGAACACTACATCTAAAACTAATGATGTAATGTATGGGGATTAACATAACAATAAAAAAATTAAAAAAAAGAAAGATAGGCTCAAATTGTATGTATCCTAGGGAACTCAGCTAGTTTAGAGATGACATTAGTGCTCAAACAAATGACCCCTTCCATTGTAGTAGGTGCTTCTCAATAAAGGTGATGCTCCCCCCCCCAAAAAAAAATAGAGATTAAAGGCATCAAGAGTGGTTGATCGGGTGGAACCACCTTCTGTGATTTCTATCAGCCACACTACTTCCCCAAATCATCAAATTCAAATAAAAACATCATGCTTGCTATGCAAACACCCAGCTGCCCACTTGCCCCAAAATAGCATAATGATGCTACTAAATTTAGAGCCACCACAAACTCCAAATTTCTGCACTGACTTATTGCCATCCAATTGTCCCTCCAACACCCCAGTCAACATGTCCAAAAATTGTTTATCACTTCTCCACCTCTAGCATCTCAAATAAACTTCTCTCTCAGACTTTGTTTCTGTTGTAATTGGCTTCTTCATTCTCCTACATACTCAGGACATCTACCTCCTGTCTCTTTGAGCATTCCCATTTTTCCATTCCCATAACTCCTGTTCTCAACCCATTGCCAAGTCTTAGAAAATGTACATATGTAATCTAGGATTTTTCCTCTTCTGTCCTTGTCTACTCCTGCTATCCTAGGTCAGACTCAGAGGAACGTGAACCTGCTCTATTGAAATATTCTAATTACAGGTTTTCCTAACACCACATCTTCCCCACTGTAATCTATCCTACACACTACTGTCAGACTGATTTGTCTCATTCAAAAAACATGGCATCAGTTTGGGGCCCCCAAATTCTGTCTCTGCTACTTTTTAGCTATGTTCTCTCAGACAAATAACTTAATTGTCTAAGCTGCATGCAGCATTTCCACCACTAAAATGGAGGTAATAATTATTATTGTAAACCAGCTGTGTATCAGTCATTCTGTATAAATATGTTACTTATATTATCTTGAATTCTTTCAACTTCCTTGCAAGGTAAATATTGTTATTACCATTTTAAGAATGGAAAGACTCTGAGAGAGAGAGAGAGGATAATGAAGCAAATACAAAAGAGAATCAGGGACAGGAGTCTATGTGGTTCCATAGACCAAGAGTGCAATGTAAAGAGAAGCTGCCTTGACTCCTGATAGTTCCAATGCCTCTTTAGACATTCTGTGAGAATTTTCCTTACCTTTTCAAAAAAAACACCACTTTTCCTGTGGGCTAGTTTGAGTGGAATTCTGATGCTTGCAACAGAACAAGGTCTGCTCTTTATAAATTAGCTTTTCACAAAATTGCTTCAAGAATTATTTATCTACAGTTGTCTCCTCCAATCCCACTCCCAATTTATTCTCTACATGTATCCAGAGTGATCATTAAAAAATGAAAATCTGATTGGTCTCTGCTCTGCTTGAAATCATGCATTAGGATTACTATTCCACTGGGAATAAACTGCAATCTCCTCAGCATGGCCAACAACCCCACCTGATCAGGTAATTGGGTATCTCTCCAACCTCTTCTCACACCATTTTCCTATCACAGACCTGCACCATCCCTGTATTGCTCCAGCTTCCCTAACAGGCTCCACTAGCTTCTGCCACAGGGCTTTTGCATGTTTCTGCACAGCTAAGATCTTCTCCCAAGGTTGATTCCTTTAAACCACAGATTTCTAAAAATGGACTTCATAAGTCAAATACACGTTTTAGATTTTGGTAGATAACTGCCAAATTCCTTTTAATAAAGTCTCTCACTACTGAAATATGAGAGTGTCCTATGCCAACACAAATATTAAGTATCTTAAACACTGCTGATCTGCTTCCCAAGTATTTTTATGTTTCTTTATTTTCCATTAGATAACCACAACTACCCACCCATATTCACCTTCCTGTTAGTTTCTTAAACAACCCATGTTTTCACTTCCAGTCCTTCACAGAGATTATCCCCTTGTTTCTAGAACACACCTACATCACTAACTCCCACCTTTTCCCTCCCAGGACTTTACCTGACTAATTCAGAGCCATCCTTCAATCATCAGCTCAGATGTCTCTCCTCTGCAAACTTTTCTTTGACACTAGGATCTAGGTTAGAGGGCCCCCTGAGGTGCTTCCAGAACACCCCACATGCCATTACGGTCATATGTGTAACATTGAATTTTAGTGTCTATGCTTAATTCTCTGAGGCCCACAATGGCCCATATGCACCATGAGGACAGAAACTATGACTATCCTCTTCAACGCTGCTTCCCTAGCACCTAACCCAAAGCCTGGTGGATTTGGGGAGTTTGGTTACTTTCTGCCATGGCTACTATCAGTTCATCTCAGGAGTTCCCACTTCCACTGCTCCTGACATCTGGAGACTGGCAAGAGAATACCAGTTGCAGCTACTGTTTATGGACTGACTTCTATGTGCTAGGCATTAGTCAGTCTCTTCTGTGTCCTCATCACTCCTCACGACAGCCCTATGACAAGTTCTCTTATGAATCCCCCTTTGGAGATGAGAAACTGAGGCACAAGGAGGCTATGGATTTTTTTCCAAGTTCTCACAAATGGTAGAGGAGCTGAGAGATGGATCCAAGCAATATATATCCATAGCCTATGTCCTCCAACCATTATTCTTATGCTGTCTTTGAGTGAATCAATTGCTCAATTTGTTGAAAATATGTATCAGTGATTACTAGGAAAGGGAGCCTGTCAGGGGCATGCTCAGAACTTACTGATTTTAAAGCATCAATGCTACCTGTTCCTGCAAGGTGCTTCCTGTCATAGAACATTCTTCTTTCCATAATTCCCGAACTACTCATTGGCCACAGCTTCCCCATTCAGCGCATTATTATCAAATTGATGAAATACTGTGAGAAAAAGTGTCTCTTATTTCCTCACAAAGGAAAATGTAAAGTCTCTATGGAAGGGTATATAGGCAGTTGGAGGCCTCAGCTGAAGAAGGAAATGACCATAAATAGATTTCATAAGGGGTGAATGCAAGCTGTCTTCTAGAACATATTCAGAACTCTCTCGGCCTAACACATAGTAATGGTACCCCCCCCAAAAAAAAGGAATGATTAATTCAATCAATGGATTTTATAATTCTTCGTACTTCTCAAGGTGCCATGGCTTTTTAGAACTTTAATTCTTAAACTTAATGTACCATCACAGTAATTGAATTATCTTAGTTGCTTGGTATTTTTGTTTCCTTTCTGGTTTTTTATTTTTCCACTTCTACCTAGCTATCATTATAGTATTGATATATTTAGGATAATCAACTGCCTTAAAGTGCTTTACCAAGGGAGGGAGAGGGGAAACAGAGACAGAGAGAGAAAGAGAGAGAGAGAGTTAATTTTAGAGACCAGCACTATTTAATAGAAATATGAGTCACGTATTAGTAACTTTAATCTAGTAGCCACATTTTAAAAAGTAAAAAGACCTGACTTTTGAGATGATTTTAATAATATATTTATCCAAATACATCCAAAATGTCTGCATGGAATTACAGAAAATGTATTAATGAGAAATATAACATTTTTTCCTTAGTAAGTCCTCCAAATCCATTGTATACTTTATACTTACAGCACGTCTCACTTCAGTTAGAGATTCAGTTCCTCAGTTGCATTATAAGCAAGCACATGGTAGCTAGTGGCTACCTTATTGGAAGGTTACAGTCACAAAATATCTGTAGAAGTTACATTGCTGCTCCACAGAAATGCAGAAGAATGGTGAAGAGCTGCTGGCTCTGAAAAGCATACAATTCTTGGCCTTCTGGGTCTCTTTCTCCCCGGTTCGTATTAAAAAAAGGGAGCGGGTGAAAAAGGAAGAAGATATTCAGCATAATGATCTTAATTCAAGTGCGGTTTCCCATCTAGTGGAGGCCAGCAACCACAGTAAATGGGAACATTCTGGGTATCCCTGATGCTCAGAGCAAGAACCATCCATATTTGGCACAAAAGCTGGATTCCCACAGTGAGGAGAGATGGAAAACAAGAACACTGTTCTTGTACCAGTAAGTGGGACTGGAGCAACGATCTGTGAAATGGTGTCCTGGAAAACTCTATCCCAGGCGCCCCCACTGTAATTGTTTTTAAAATGGCGGTGAAGCAAAGAGCATTTTGCAAATCTTTTCCTAACCACCCACTGGAAAATGTGAAGGCAGAAGTCACCCGCTGCAAACAGACAGAGCATCAGTGACTGACTGAGCATCCACCTGTACGTGAGCTCCTGAGCAAAGAGGGCTCTTTGTTTCAGGCAGTTGGAATGGAGAAGTGGCCTCGCTGCAATCTCTCTAATCTATATACAGTCAGGTTGCCATACAACCCACATTGAACCAGACAGCCTAGTATCTGAACTTTCCATCTGGCTCCTGATTTTGCTGTTATCGATGGGTATCCAGGGTTGTTTGGAGCCTGAGAACCTCTGGTAGTGAAAGATGTCCCCTGTCTGTGTTGGAACATTCAGAAATGGTATTAAGAAAAGATGCCATGAAGGCAAGTAGACTGCCCAGATTCCCTGCTTTCAAAAAGATGCTGTGATTTTGAAAAATAATATTTATTTTTCACTTCTATTTAATGGGAATGATTCAGCCCCAGGAAATAAATCATGGAGACTTCAGCTAGGGAAAACCTTAGATGCCACTGGGGTTGTTTCGGACTCCAACTAGTGTAAGAACTCTGCAAACAGGCCACCAGCTTTGGCAGTTAACACGGTGATGGAAAGTAAATATTCTTTGTAAAGCAGACCGTTCCATTAAGTGTACAGTTCTTAATCTTTTACTCTCAATCCTTTCTAATATTAGACATAAATTGGTTTTTCTCAAATTTCCTTCCATTTTTTTTTCTAATTAAAAATTTTAGAGACTTGAAGAACTTAAAACATCATCTTCTACATGACAATTCTTCAGATATTCTTCATACCCTCCCCAAACAGACTTTTTGCCCAAACTCAATGTTCATGTTTTCCTCAGCTATTATTAGACATGGTTTCCATATCACTCACTCTGGTCATTTGAGTTTATATAATCTTTGGAGTTTGGGAATATCTTTTAAAATACATAATTCATAACCAAAGATGATACCATAGATTATGACTAAAATTTCTGTAGAGATATTGTTTCCTTTCATTTATATTTATAATAATGAAGCCTAAGATTTCATGTGATTATGTGCCATGACAAATCTTCCCTCTTTTCTTTGATTACTTATAATTTGACTTTTGTTTTCTTTAGACATATTTTCCCTTTTCCATTATGAAATAGTTTTTAACATACAAAAAAAATGAATAAAAAAAAAAACACTAGTCATCATATCCCACATAGAGACTCAGCTTTTTAAACTGTTGATATTTTGCCATATATATATATATATTTTTTAATAAAAAATGTAATGGCACAGAAACAGGCTTTTTTTAAAGGTTTATTTATTTATTTTAGAGAGAGAGAGAGAGCACGAGTGGGAGGGGCAGAGGGAGAGGCAGACAGAATATCAAACCTGATGCAGGGCTCCATCTGAAGACCCTGAGATCACAACCTGAGCCAAAACCAGGAGTCGGGTGCTTAACCGACTGAGCCACCAGGTGTCCCCCGGGCCTTTTTAATGATTTTTTTTCTTAAAGATTTTATTTATTTATTTGAGAGAGAGAGAATGAGAGAGAGCACATGAGAGGGGGGAGGGTCAGAGGGAGAAGCGGATTCCCTGCCGAGCAGGGACCCTGATGTGGGACTCGATCCAGGGACTCCAGGATCATGACCTGAGCCGAAGGCAGTCACTTAACCAACTGAGCCACCCAGACGCCCATTTTTTTTTTTTAATGATTTTTTTTTTTAAAGCCCCAGGCCTTTTTAAATAGCATTCCTGGTACACGTTTTGTATTCCTTCCCCAAAGTAATTACTACTCTGAAGTTAAGTGTATCCTTCTCATGCATGTTTTTCTACTTTTCTCCATATCTATCCATATCGATATTCATATTAATATTCACATGCATAGCTAAGCCATCTCTAACTATATCTATAGTTAGATAGATACCAATCTGGAATGGAGTTTCTGCCTTGCTGAGCTGGAAGGGGGGAAGGGAGGCCATAGATCTTCATTGAAATACCAGAATCTTGCAATTCTTACTGAGTTTAGATTGTCCTGAAAATAAGTTTCTTTATTTTCTATATGCTTATGGACCATATTTTTTTCCTGCATCATTCTTTTTTTTTTTTTATGTTATGTTAGTCACTATACATCATTAGTTTTTGATGTAGTGATCCACACTTCATTGCTTTCGTATAACACCCAGTGCTCCATGCAGTACGTGCCCTCCTTAATATCCATCACCAGGCTAACCCATCCCTCCACCCCCTCCCCTCTAACACCCTCAGTTTGTTTCTCAGAATCCACAGTCTCTCATGGTTCATCTCTCCCTCCGATTTCACCCCCTTCATTTTTCCCTTCCTTCTCCTAATGTCCTCCATGCTATTCCTTATGTTCCACAAATAAGTGAAACCATATGATAATTGACTTTCTCTGCTTGACTTATTTCACTTAGCATAATCTCCTCCAGTCCCATCCATGTTGATGTAAAAGTTGGGTATTCATCCTTTCTGATGGCTGAGTAATATTCCATTGTATATATGGACCACATCTTCTTTATCCATTCATCTATTGAAGGGCATCTGAGCTCTTTCCACAGTTTGGCTATTGTGGACATTGCTGCTATGAACATTGGGGTGCATATGGCCCTTCTTTTATGGACCATTTTAAAGACTTTCAGTGGTTAGGTCTCTTTTTTCATCAGTTTCTTTGGGAAGCAAGTCCACAGAGCTCCTCATGATATCTTACCAGCAGTGGGACTCCTAACAATAGTTGATAACATTTTAACATAATCATATTAATATTTCTTCCTTTATATGTTTTGTGCCTTATTTAAAATATTTTTTCTCTACCCTAAGGTCATAAATTTATTCTCTTATATTTTATGCTACTATTTTAAGTGTTTTAATTTCCATAGTTAGAAGTTTAACCATCTGTGAATGGTGGGAATTAGGAATATAGATATTTTTCCTGCATATGAGCAGCTAATTTTCCTAGCACCATTTATTGAATAATGTATTTGCTCCCCCAGCAATTTCTAATTCCTTCTGTAACACTGTGTATGGTTCTAGACTTTGTATTTTAAACCGTTGGTCTGCTTACTAATATACTGTATAATTTATAACAGTTCTTAATATCTGAGAGGGAAGACCTCAACCCATATCACTCATCTTGAAATTTTTCATCTTGAAAATTACTTACTTTTTACAAATTTCTTGTTCCTTTGTATATATAAATTTGGGGACCAGTTTATGAAATGTCACTAAAAAAAAAAAATCAGTCATGATGAATTCTTGTTTGCATTTGTACTGAGTTGGCTAAAATGAGGTGAATTAAAGTATTTAAAGCATTGAAGCCATAAAAATGGTATAACCAACAACTTACCATTTATCTCATTTATTCGTTTATTAATTGTTGTCTTATATATTTTTATTTAGCATTATTCTGCAAAGGTCTTCCACATTTTTATTAATTTTATTCCTAGGTACTTGCATTTTTGGTGATTTTATAAATGTTTCCTTTATTTATTAATCTAATTTGTATTAATAGTTTATATAAACAATAATGATTTTTGCTTATTCCATTTATATCCAGGAAGTTTTCTGAATGTTCTTTCTAGCTTTAATAGTTTCCTGTAGTTTCTTTTGGAATGTATTTGAGTATTTGATCACATGTAAAAAATAAAAATTATGTTTATTTTTTAAAAATTTATATGTGTATACTTTTTCCTTTTCTTAAGTTTAGCTAAGATTTACATGAAATGTTAAATAGAAATAGGAATATTAGTTATCTGTGTCATGATCCTAATTTTAAATGAAATGATTATGACATTTTATTTTACCATTGAGTAAAATATATACCTTAGAAATTTGGTAACTAACCTTTATACCAATATCAAATTAAGGAAGTCCTTTTCTACTCCAACTAAGATAAAAATTGTCATGAATAGGTATTATGTTTTTATCAAATTCTTTTTTTTTTAAGATTTTATTTATTTATTGGACAGAGAGAGAGAGCACAAGCAGGGGGAGCGGCAGGAGAAGGAGAAGCAGGCTCCCCACTAAGCAGAGAGCCCGACTCGGGGCTCCACCCAGGGACCCTGGGGTCATTACCTGAGCCGAAGGCAGATGCTTAACCAACTGAGCCACCCAGCGTCCCACGTTTTATCAATTCTTATTCTGATTATTTTGATAAGATGATTCATAGTTTTCCATTTGATCTTTAATGTAGTAAGATATATTAATAGATAATTATACCATCCATTCCAGGTAAAACATTATTTTTATAATGTTCATTTTCCTTGTAAATTGTTTGATTCTATTTGTTAGTTATTTATTTAGCATTTAGTATCTGTGTTTACAAATAAAAGTGCCCTATAATTATTTTTAATACTTTTCTTATTTATTTTGATGCTCTTTTGCCCATGCTGTGAACTTTTTATCTCGTTCTAGTTCCTAGAACTTTTTTTTTTGGTAATAGAAGGATTATGTGGGCTCTTAAATAGAATTTGGTGAAAATCATATATAAAAGCGTAAGATGGTGCTGAAAGGTAAAGAGAAGAAGGCAGAGCAGTTCTGGGACACAAACCCAAGTATTGACATGGTGGTGATTTCCCCAGGTTGCCTTTTATCCTATTATAACCCAGACTTGTAGTTGAAAAACCTGACAATCTGGAAAAGCCAACAAGTACAGACAAAGGTCCCAGTGAAAGCTTGCTCTTTTTATTCAAAGTACCATGAAAGGAGCAGCCTAGCAACACAGAAGACTTTTAGGGGTGGCTGGGTGGCTCAGTCATTAAGCATCTGCCTTCCGCTCAGGTCATGGTCCCAGGGTTCTGGGATTGAGCCCCGCATAGGGCTCCCTGCTCCTCGGGAAGCCTGCTTCTCCCTCTCCCACTCCCCCTGGTTGTGTTCCCTCTCTCGCTGTGTCTCTCCTTGTCAAATAAATAAATAAAATCTTAAAAAAAAAAAAAGACAGAAGACTTTTAGACAGTAACTGCTCTGCTAGAGCCAAATACCAGATAAAATGTGACCTACCCTACCCATGTCAACAAAGCCTTATGAGGAGCCTAGACTTCTGCAATCACCATGCTGTAATGAGGCACCACCAGCCCCAGCTCTTGCCTTGCTGGGTAGGATCACAGAAGATCATGTAGGGGGCCAAGACTTTCATCCCTGTCAGGTGGTAATAGAGTCCCCCCAACCCCTACAGTGTCCATGGAAACTATGAGGGGAGCCTGGATTCCCTCCCCAACCCAACAGTAAGGAGGTGCTCTTCCCCCACTCCTGCTGGTATAGTTTTAGAAGAAGCCTAAGGAGACTCAGGACATTCAGCACTGCCCAGCTTAACATGGCCATCCCCCATGGTATCTGTCTATGGAGGCCATGTGGGAAGCAGAAATAAAACACCCTTTACCCCTTCCACCAGGGTCATATCAGTAGAGGCCTAATAGGAAACCAGAACTCCCAACCCCACTCATCAGTAATAAGGAGACTCCCCCACACACACTCAGGGGTCAATGGAGGTCATGGGGTGAACATGGAATGTGACTCCCAGCTGGTAGGATTGAGGCAATTCCCCCCACCCCTTGCCAGAGACCCAACACATGTATATTCAATTGATTTTTTGACAAAGATACAAAAGCAAAATTCAGTGAAGGAAGGATAGCCTTTCTGCAAATGATGCTGGAATAACTGGACATTCATAAGGAAATAAATAAAGTAAAATAAAGTAACTCAAAATGGATCATGAACTTATATGGAAAATATAAAAACTTTTAGCATAAAATAGAAGCACATCTTTAGGAGTTAGAGCTAGGCAAACAGTCTTTAGACTTGAGATCAAGAGCATGATCCATAAAAGCAAAAAGTGATAGGTTGAACTTCATCAAAATTAAACTTCAGCAAAAATTTTGCTCTGGCAAAGGGGAAAATAAAAAAGACAAATACTGACTGGGAGAAAATATTTATATACTATGTGTCCCACCAAGGCTTGTATCTAAAATACTTAAAGAATTTAAAATTCAACCATAAAAATACCCCATAATCCATTTAGTAAATGGGCAAAAGACATGAATAGACATTTCACTGAAGAAAATATATTGGCAGCAAATAAGCACATGAAAAAATGCTCAACTTCATTAGTTATTAAAGACATGCAAATTAAAACCACCATGAGATATCATTACACATTACAGGATGGTTCAAAAAAATTTTTTTTGAAGTAACAAAACCAAATTCTGATGAGGATGGAGAGAAACTAGGTTACTCATGTATTGCTAGTGAGACCACAGATAGTATAGCCGCTCTGAAAACAATTGGGCATTTTCTTAAAAAAAACAAATATGTAACTAACAGATGAGCCACCAATTGTACTCTTAGGCATATTTATCCCAGAGAAATGAAGACATAGTCACATGAAAACATGTACCTGAATGTTTATAGAAGTTTTATTCATAATAGTCAAAAGCTGAAAACAACCCAGATGTCTTTCAATGGATAAATGGTTAAATAAATTACATTCATTTATACCATGGTATGTTAATTAGTAATAAAATGAAATTAACTCTCGATATACACAACTGGGCTGGATCTTAAGGATATTACGCTAAGTGCAAAAAAGACAATCTCCAAAGATTACATGCTGTATGATTCCACTTATATCCATTCTTAAGAGTGAAAGTGGTTGCCAGGGGTTAAGCATTAGGGGAAGAAGGGGGACGCCTGGGTGGTGGAGTCAGTTAAGCACTGACTCTTGGTTTTGGCTCAGGTCCTGATCTCAGGGTTGTGAGATTGAGCCCGGTGTTGGGCTATGTGCTCAGCGTGGAGTCAGCTTGGGTTTCTCTCCTTCTCCCTCTGCCCCTCCTCCCCGCCGCGCACTCTCTCTCTCTCTTTCTAAAATAAAAAAATAAGTAAATATTTAAAAAAAGAATTAGGGTGAGAGGGGAGAAGTAGTTGGGACTATAAATGGGTTACATGAGGGATCCATGTGGTGATGGAAATGTTGTGTATCTCGACTGTATGGATGCCAATGTCCTAGTCATGAATATTATACTACTATAGTTTTGCTGAATGTAACCAATGGGGGAAACTGGATAAAGTGTATATGGGATTTCTGTAGTATTTCTTAAAACTGCAATGTGAATCTCTATTTTGAGATTTAAAAGTTTCATTCAATTTACAAAATCTAAAAAATACATTTATGGTAATTGTACCTGCATTTCACGGCAAAGGGTGATAAATGCATGTCCTCAAACCATCAAACAAGTAGTGATTCCATCTCTTATTCCTCCTAACATCATTAAAGACCCTAAGTTTCAATGTAGTTGTTCACAAACCTCAACTTATTTATGCATTATCTCACAAATATATATTGGGTGCCTGCTCCGTATCAAGCACAGTGCGCTGGTAGAAATATAGTGGTGAGCAAAAATGACACTGTTCCATTCTTTATAGAGCATCCTTCATAGGGCTTCATAAAGAAGTGAATGAAAATGTCAGTAAAGAAATAAACTGGGGGGGCACCTGGGTGGCTCAGTCGTTAAGCGTCTGCCTTTGGCTCAGGTCATGATCCCAGGGTCCTGAGATCGAGCCCTGTGTCAGGCTCCCTGCTTGGTGGGGAGCCTGCTTCTCCCTCTCCCACTCCCCCTGCTTGTGTTCCCTCTCTTGCTGTGTCTCTCTCTGTCAAATAAATAAGTAAAATCTTAAAAAAAAAAATAAACTAAATTCTTACAAAACTTATTATAAAAGAAGGATATCTTGTAATAGAAAATAATTACAGGACAGAATGTTCAAGAAAGGCCTTTTGAGGTGTTACTCAAACTGAGGTCCAAAGAATATAATCAATTATCCAAATTTATTTGCTTTCAATATATTTCTTGAATCTGTTTACTTCTTTTTGTCTCTTCAGCAGCCATCTGTTTAAAATATTATCAACACTCACAGGGGTCATTGGCCTTTTTACTGGAATCCTCAGTTTACTTTCATTCCCATTCCATCCCAGTCTCCATATGATTAACATAAAAATCAGATCATTTCATTCCCTCGCTTAAAACTCTTCTGTGACTCCCAGAATAAAGGCCAAAACCTTCAACATGCCCCATACATCTACGTGCTCTTCCTCTGCCTACCACCACAGCCTGAGTTCAGGCCAGTGTCCATCTTGCTCTCTCTTTACAAGCACACCGGTATTCATGTGCTTGAATGTACTATGTTCTCTCCAACCTCAGGCCCACACAGAGTTCTGGCCCCTGCTCCTTGGACCATTACCTTTGCCTTGTTAGATCTCTCCTCAAAAGTCTGACTCCCCATCCTAGAATGGACACTATCTAACAAACCCATGGCGCCCTTTATCTTTTCTTCACAGCACGCATCAAAGATATTTGAGCAATTATTTAGTAAATATCTGTTTTCTCCACAAGGCTGAGGCCAGAGGGGATCTGTCTTTCTCCATGTTATATTTCCAAGGAGAGCATATTGCTTGGCATATGCAGATGCTTTATAAGTATTTACTGATTGATTAAATAAATAGATGGATGAACTTACTAGGTCTTTTTAAGCATATTAAGATCCTTCAAAATATTATGATTGGATTAAATAGGGGTATGATAATGTGTTGACCCTGGAAATATTTGTAAAATGATTTCTGTACATCATTATGGCCTTAAAATAACTGTATTCATCTCTCTTTTGAATGCTAATTTTCCTCTTTTTTCATCATTTTTAAATCATGCCAAAGCACATAAATACTGCAAAAACATTTCCTCAAAACAAACAAAAATTACAAAAGAATACAAGATTAGCTCTCACTACCGATTCAGAATCTGGGTCAGTATGAACATGAACGAAGTGTTCCTGTGCTTTACACAAGAAAAAATGATATCTGAGTCAATGTAATAGGGTGATTAAAAACAAAACAAAACACCAGGCTTTCAATTTGACAGTATAGGTATAAAACCTTAGATATGTTCATTATTTACTTGATCACTTCATTTATTTATATGTAAGATGTAAATATTATGTCAGAATGATTGTAATAATATATGAAATAATGTTGATGATTATGACTGAAACATTGTAAATAAGCTGTAAGTAGTATATGTGATTATCAAGCTAATGAAGAATGCAAATACTATTGCAGGAGAAAGTCCTACTTCAGGAAAATGGAATGTGTTCAAATAATATAGTGAAATAATTTCCACAAACAATACGAGTGCTAATTAAAGCTGCCTTCCTTGGGGCACCTGGGAGGCTGAGTCGGCTAAGCATCTGACTCTTGATTTTGGCTCAGGTCATGATCTCAGGGTTGTAAGATCCACTGTGGGGCTCCACTCTGGGCATGGAGCCTGCTTAAGATTTTCTCTCTCCTACTCCCTCTGCCCTACTCCGCCCACCCCCCCCCCAGCCCAGAAAAACCTGCTTTTCTTATTTTTTAAAATAAGCTTTAATAAAACTTTGCTGGGCTGGTTTGAATTATGGCATATGACTGAAAGCACTAAGAAAACATTCAAAATATAAAAATTTTTGCTGATAGTAATTTACTAAAATTAACATACTAAAGACACATTCATATTTCAGAAGTCTCTGATTGGACTATTACATTATTATCAGGGGCTGGCAAAAAATAGCCTGCATGCCAAATCTAGCCTGCTCTATTTTTAATTCACTGAAGTATAGTTGATGTATCATATTATATTAGTTTCAGGTATACAGCATAGTGACTCAACACATATGCATTACAAAATGCTCACCGTGATAAGTGTAGTTAACTTTCCGTCATCATACAAAGCTATTACAATACTATTGACCATATGATATTCCCTATGCTATACTTTTCATCCCTGTGATTTATTTATTTTATACTTGGAAGTTTGTATCTCTTAATTCCCTTTCCCTGTTTTGTCTATCCCCTCTGGCAACCATTAGTTTGTTTCGTATATTAATGAGTATGGATTTTTGTTGTTGTTGTTTGTTCACTGATTTTGTTTTTTAGATTCTACATATAAATAAAATCATATGGTATTTGTCTTTCTCTGACTGAGTTATTTCACTTAGCATAATATCATCTAGATCCATCCATGTTGTTGCAAATGGCCGGACTTCATTCTTTTTAGGCCAAGTAATATTCCATTGTGTATTTATAGACCATCTGTCTATAAATCTTCTTTATCCATTCAGCTATCAATGGACACTTAGGTTCTTCCATATGTTGGCTATTGTAAATAATACTGCAATAAACAGGTTCATATATCTTTTCGAATTGGTGTTTTTGTTTTCTTCAGGGAAATACCCAGAAGTGGAATTGCTGGATCATATGGTAGTTCTATTTTTAGTTTTTTTTTGAGGAACCTCCATACTGTTTTCCAGAGCGGCTCCACCATTTGACATTCCCACCAACAGTGCACAAGGGTTCTCTATTCCCCACATTCTCACCAACACTTGCTCTTTCTTGTCTTTTTGATACTAGCTATTCTGATTGGTATGAGGAATAACCCACCAGTTAAGAATAGATTTTGCCTTTTTTAGGTGGTTGAATGGCTCAAAAGAAGAATATTTCCTAACTTGTGAAATTTACATGAAATTCAAATTTCAGTGTCTGTAAATGAGGTTTTGTTGAAACAGAGCTGTGCCCATTCATCTATATATAGTCTATGACTGTCTTTATACTACACCTGCAGAGTTGAATAGTTGTAACAAAGACTATATGTCCTAAAATATTTTGTATCTGACTCTACAGAAAAAGTTTGCCAACTGCTATTATTATTATGGAATCGTAACTAGCCTAGTAGGAATTTTGGTCCTCACTGGGATCTCTGTGTTCCTTAATTCTGCATTTTGTGTGCTGACCTGTCCTGACATTAGAATTTATTCTTCTACTGATTTAAGACAATTAAACTTGTCTAAATCCTTCATTGTTCTTCATTAATTAACTAAGCTATCTCCTTGTTCTTGGGCCTTCCCTACCACACACCAACCCTAGCCTGCCTGGATCTTAAATCCTAGATTAAATAATCTTAGAACCTCCTTATAGATTGTCCAACTATTTTACCCAAATGCAAGTGAAAATGATATTGTGAAGCAGGTAACCATAGAGCAGATCAGAGGCTCCCTGAGGAAATTGTTATAATGAGCTCTTTGTTTTTTTTGAATAAGAATCCAGCATCCAGTGAAGTAATGATCCAATGTAAAAACGTATGCAAATTTGCATGAACAGTTAAAAGATCAAAAATGTATTTCAAAACATAGAACTAGAAGGATCTCTGGAAACAATCATTTACATTTTTTGATTTTCAGATGACAAAGCAGAGGCCCATATGCATTATTTCCCAAGATGAGATACAGCGAGTGGACATTACAGACTTCACTAAAACTCACATTGCCTGTTCCCAGCCATACCGAGAAATTATTTAGCAATGTAGTAATGAGTGTGTTCACTTTTTATGCAAAAATATTTGATGCATTATGTAAGGTGCATATAAGATACAAAATGTAATTATATTTTATCAAAAGTTTAATGTATCTAAAATTTATGCCAATTTAAGAAACTTTAAGTAAAATTATCTATTTTTCTTCACATACTTTCTTGAAATGTGGAATTCTGTTTTGTAATTGTGGAGGTAGAGGTGGGGAGAGTTAGCCAGGAGTGAGGACACTGATTTAAATAGCCGAATACAATCATATTCCCGCTACCAAAATTTAAATTTCAGTTATTTTTGTGTTTTCTCCCATCTATGTTTCCCTATCTACAGCAAAGACTTTCACAGGTATAATATTTACTTTTCTACTTCAGAAATAAAGTTTGAATGACTAAGGACTTTTGCAATGTAATTTTAAGGATGAGTGTTCTCTACAATCAGTTCTTTTTGTTGGTTTTATCCTTTCTCTGATAATGCAAGCCTCCAGCCTAAAATATCAAAGAGTACAATATTGCATTTTTTTTAAAGATTTTTTTATTTGATAGAGAGAGAAATGGAGAGCACAGAGGGAGAGGGAGAGGGAGAAGCAGACTCTCCGCTGAGCAGAGAGCCCAATGCGGGGCTCTATCCCAGGACCCTGAGATCACAACCTGAGCCGAAGGTAGACGCTTAACTGACTGAGCCACCCAGGCGCCCCTAATGTTGCATTTTTAACTGGAAAAGAAACACAAAGGGAAATCTCATGAACATATGTGGAGAAGGAAAAGATTGTGGACATGGTCATAGCCTTTTCGCTAGATTTGTTGTGAAAATTATTTACAGTTAATTGCACGTATAACGCCATTAGATATATTTTTAAAGATCCCATCCTAGACACAGTCATCTCCCTCTTCTTTGGCCCTTGGCAAGGACCCACAGTACACAAGGAATGACCCGAGTCAAAGTGATGATGACCGAAATCATCAATTAGACAGACGGTGTTAAAGGAAGAAGGTGTAAGAAACATGAGGTGCCAGGAGTGTTGATACCTGGATCAGAGAAAAAGTGCTCTTGACAATGAATTATTATTCCCAAAGTGCATCCTTAATTTTCCACCATGATGCACATTTTATTTCATGACTGACCTAGGTTCTGGGACCTTCCATTCCTCTCAGAGTGATGACACAGGTGTGGCCTGGGATTTCTCAGACTGAGCTGAACTCTGGTGTTGGCGAAATGTGAAGACAGAGGAGAGAATCTTGGGAGGAAGATACCAGATGTTGTATTAAGTCAAGGTAGATTGTTTAGAAATGGGTCAGAGATTTTAGCTTTCAAGTGAAATCTGACGCAGTTCAATTAAAAATGCATGCTCTGCAGGGTGAAAATAATTAATTTAAATGAGATTTCAGGAAGGAGATCAAATTGATTTTACTCTCTCCCATTGAACGACTATGAATACTAATACCACAGTCACAGATACTCTTAGCATTATTTAAAACAATTTTAGAGAAACTCCACCCAATATTTTCCATTTACTTTTAATCTGCCTTTTTAGCCAGAAAATCAATAATTACCATTAAAATGCACTTAGAGAGTAACAAATGAAAAACTAGTTTTAGAAAAAGTGAAGGTGTTTCTAGAGTTTCTCCAAGGTAAACTTCATACCCTCTACTTATTTTTCTTCTCAGAGGGTCTCAAAATCATTGTTTTACTCCCACAATATTTTAAACTTAGCTAATAAATATTTTTGTGCTACACATTGAAACTGCGAACTGAAATACATTTCCTACTAGAAATAAATCCAGTATAATTAAGCTTTTTCTGTGTTGCAATGTAGTCCTGGCCCAGCAGGAAACCAAGAAGACTTCAAAACAGTCCCAATAAGGCAGCTGATTTGCAAAATTTCTGATTCAATCAGTACTTCATACAGATTTTGAAAGCTGTAAAATGTCATTGCATTCTAAACCAAATAATCCCTATGGAATATCTGCAGTACTCTCAACCCGAGTTGTTTGGAAAGTTTCCAGGAGTCTTATATCTACACTTGCACATAAAAGAGAATAAAATTATAAATGTGCTTATACAGGAAAGCTTCACTACTTTAAGGAAACTTGTGCTGTTTTCTTTAGTTTGTAATATCTTTATGCTAAATTTCAGAACCAAAAGGTTGATGACATTTCGCACCTATTTATGACAAGTTGATCTTATCTCTGTTTCTCTTAAGTCCTGGTGTGTATGTTTGTCTGTGTGCATATGTGTGTGTGTGTGTGAAAGAGAGAGAGAGGATGTTCCAGCACAGTTTACCCCCCAAATTAACATATGTTCTCAAATTAATTAGTGCCATTTTGTCTGGTTCATTTGGCATAAATGCATACAACAAACAGTCAAAAGTAGAAGCTGGCCCATGTGACTGATCACCATTTATAATTATTAATTTTAAGACTGAGTACTTACTATCTGTCTTCCATTGCACTGTAAGCTTCACGAGGGAAGGAATCTTTTTTTTTTTTTCAAGAGAGGGAGAGAGGTGGGTGAGGGGCAGAGGGAGAGGGAGAAAGAGAATCTTAAGCAGGGTCCATGCCCAGTACAGACCCCATACGGGGCTCGATCTCACAACCCTAAGATCACAACCTGAGCTAAAATCAAGAGTCAGACGCTTAACTGACTGAGCCACCCAGGTGCCCATGAGGGAAGGAATCATTTTTAAGATGCCCAGCACATATTTTCAGCATCTAGAATAATTTTGGCACATAGGAGGGTTACAATACATATTTATTTATTTATATTTTATTTATTTATTTATTTATTTATTTATTTATTTATTTATATTTAGAGAGGGAGAGAGAGAGTGAGAGGTGGGGGAGAGAGAGAATCTTAAGCAGGCTCCACACCAGTGTGGAGCCCAACATGGGGCTTGATCTCACAACCCCAAGGTCATGACTTGAGCTGAAATCAAGAGCCTGAGGCTTAACAGACTTAGCCACCCAGGTGCCCTAAAATACATATTTAATAACTGAACTACAATGTATAAAATTGTGTTGGTAGAAAGACAGACATTTTTAAAGTATTCATCACAATGCCCTTATTGTTTCTTTTTACCCTTTGATACTTCCTTCCCCCTAACCTAACCCCATTCGGGCTACAGCTGCCTTGCTCTGTGCTCATGGCAATGGCTGCAGAGATGTGGGCGAGCCTCTGGTAAAGGATGGTCCTGTGCTCTGCTCCCCAGGCTGACTAGAAGAGATTATTGGTCAGTGAAAACTCCAAAAGAGAAAATGTGCACCCCATTGCTCATATGGAACTCCGGGGAGCCGCTAGAACAATGTGGTTACACGGCAGGTCTAAGTAGGAAGCTCTGCAATTCATAGAGTGCTCCATGCTTGAGCACGATGTAGGAGCAAGAATAACATGAGCATAAAACAGAAAAGAAGGAAGAAGCCTTATTACTGGAAGCAAAGAATATTCAGCAGTTCCCTATTTTGATCAATAACCATGGACCAAAGAGAATCAACTTCTCAGGAGATGTCAGCATAGATAGACGCCGACAAAGAGAGGTATCTCATAACCCATATCCAGACCAAGGTGCCTTATCATTATGGCAATTTCCTAAAATTTTAACCTCAAAGCCAAGACAAATGATTTCTTTCATCTTTCAGAAGGGAAGCTGATAATATAAAATAAGTTGTATCATGGAGGAAATGTTAGGTCTTTGGTACACTTTATCTATGTACCAAGGTTAATACCACCATATGTGTCCAGTCTAGGGGTTGACAAACTGTGGCCCATGGGCCAATTCTGGCCTGCTGCCTGCTTTTGTACAGCCCACGAACTAAGATTAGTCTTTACATTTTTTAATTGTTGAAAAAAATCTCAAAAATGGAAAACAAGAATAATATTTTGTGACACATGAAAATTATATGCAATTCAAATTTCAGTGTTGAAAATGAAAGTTTGATTGAAATGCAACTATGCTCATTCATTTACCTGTGTCTATAGCTGTTTTGGGGCTACAATAGGAAAGTTGAGTAGTTGAGGTGAAGACTGTATGTCTGTCCCACATAGCCTAGTATTTTACTATTGGGTCATTTACAGAAAAAGTTTGCTAGCCTTTGGTCTAATCTAAAAGGATTTAAAAATTGGTAAGCTTTTCATTTCTTTCTTCCTTTGACAATATCTGTGGCTGTGCCCCGGGATTCATTTTCATTTTTGTGTGCCAGGTATTAAAAAGTGGAGAAGAGAAGACAGAGGGAGGAGATACTTTATAATTTTTAAGATACATTTTTCAAGCAAAATATTTTTGGCTGGGAAAACACATTTCCAAATCGCTAATTCAGAATTTCTCTCTGACAGTAAAGGTAATATTGATGGAAGAGAAATAAATACCTGGGCTCAAATATTCAGAAAAGAAATTGGTGACACAGGATGCCATCAGGTGGGGTGGGTGGGGAGACTCATCAGTGCATCACCAGCAAAATGTAGGCTGTAAGATTATAGTTCATGTCATCTTTCAAAAACCAGTAAAATGATCCCACAGCCTGTTTGTTGGCATTTCTCAAAATGCTCCTGTTTGCTTAAACCACACCATCTGCATGTAGCGTCATTGGTTCACACCAAACTTCCCATCCCAGAAATAGGAAAGGACAATGTGCTTTGCGGTAGGTGACCTCATTATTAAAGGTCTAATGAAATTCGTCACTTTAAAAAATCATTTTCAGTGCCCCAGTGTGAGGGCAAGGACGGAAGTACTTTCTCATACTGGAGAAGGAAAATGTTCTATGTTACTCATTAGTTCTTTAATGTTTTTAGGTTTTCTTTGTTTGTTTGTTTCCATTTTCTAATATCTAATCTTGAGTTTAAAAAATATTAATAATTAAATTATTGAAAAGCATGTACATTACTTGATGAGGAATTTAGAATCCATTAATCAATGTTTAATTCAGGTTAGGCCTACTGAGCAATACTGATATAGGTACCTCAGGTTAAAACAAACAAATCTAGGTTTTAAATTTTTATTTATTTATTTGTGCTTTCTTAGATATTCAAAGAAGAAAAGTGTCTTTAATGCTGATTGGCAGTTTCCCTTTCTGCTATAATCCACTTAGTTCAAGGACAAATGTCAGATCCATGTTCTCTCCAAGGAGGAGAATGTGTTGGAATTTGTCCTTTTGATTTCAAAACACGAGACTCTATTGGTATGAAAATGGTAGTAGATTCCCCTCTGCCAATTCAGAAGTTATTTTTTGTTAACATTTCTGGCACAAAGCTGTGTTGAAATAAATATCTAGGCCCAGGTTGGAGCTGCTCCTGCCCCTGCGTGCCACATCAGTGACCAAAATGTAGATAAGCTTTCCTGTCCCTGTCCCTAACGCAGTAGAACCAGTCAGCCAATCCCTAAACGCTAACCCGACGCTGGCCCTGTACTTCCTTCCTTGCTCCTTATTCATTTTCCATTTTTCTCTTCCTTATTCCTTAATTTTAACCCTATAAAAGCTTCCTGCCTTCCGCCCCGTTCTGCAGTTTTCTTAACCCTTGGGAACAGAGACTGACTGCTTCATGAAGTGTTCAAGTTTGTTTGTATCAACTAAATGGCCTTAATCATTTTTTTTTTTTAACAGCTCATTATGTCACTGTCTTATTTTAAACACATCAAAAGCTTTCAGAGCCTATAGGGTACTCATTATTGATGGCCTTGCTAACTTCCTGTCTTCGTGTTCTCCCATTCTGTTCCCTGCTCTATGGACTATCGACCAAGTTCTTCCAAGAGCATATGCTCTTTTAACACCTGGATCTTTGTTCCTTCTTCCTGGAATGCCCGTTACACCCCCTTGCCTGCTGTGAATTCTACATAGCTTTCAAATCACTGTTCAAGATTCTCCTGTAATATAGTGTCCCTTACTCCTTCAAGTAACATTAGACACTTTTTTCTCTGTGTTCCCATAGCACCTTACCTCAATCTCTATTTTAGTATTTCATGTCATATGTTTTCATTGGTTTACCAGTGCTGCTCTTTTGCACACCTTTGAGCTCCTGGAGGTCACAGATTGTGTCTTGTTCAACTTATTCTCACCTCATCACAGAGGAGATGCTCAATGTGTCTATTGACTAAAAGAGGATAGGTTTAAAACTTTATGTTCTTCCAAAGTGAGGTCTTCCTCTGAGAATGTTATATAATGGTCAACTAATTTTATATTCTTTAATTATTTTCATCACTCACACATTTTTCTTGAAACTTTCAAAGCCATTTAGTTGCATATTGACTCCAACCATCAGGTGCTTAGCTTTTCCGGGCCGTCTGTGCAAAGACTAAGGGAAGGCCCTGAAGCAGGGCAGCAGAGAAATGCACAGCCAAATGCTTGAGGTGAGATAAAAACTACATGCTGCACAGAAATCAAATAGTCGGAAACCAGGGGCAGCAGAGTGACACGGGCATCTTCTACAGCTTTTACTTCTAGCTTGTTGGGGGTTTTATCAAGACGGATTGTCAAATTTTATCACATGTTTTTCCCATCTCTTTTAAATTCATTAATATGATAAGTTGCATTAACTGATTTGCTAATGTTGAACAAACCTCCCAATGCTGGGATAAATCCAAGTTGGTCATGATGGATTAATGTATTTATATGTTGCTGGAGCATAATCTTATGCTCCAAATTTATATAATGTAAGAGACTTAATTCAGGAGTATGATGATTTTCCTTTCTCACACTCTTGTCATAATCAAGGTATGGTATCAGTGTTATACTAGTCTCATAAAATGAATTGCAGATTGTTCCATTTTTTCTTTTTATTCTCTGAAAGACATTGTGTAAGAACAGAATTATTCAGTTCTTTAAATATTTGGGTGGGGGCGCCTGGCTGGCTCAGTCGGTAGAGTGTGAAACTCTTGATCTCAAGGTCATGAGTTCGAGCCCCATGTTGGGTGTAGAGGTTACTAAAAAATAAACTTTTAGAAAATAAAATAAAATAAAATAAAATAAAATAAAATAAAATAAAATAAAATTCAATTGAACTTGCCAGTAAAACTCCTACACCTGAGGTTCTTAGTAAGAAAACCACCAGTGCTGGATTTTGGTTAATGAATGTAAGAGTAAGTAATCTGGTTTCTACTTCTCAATCTAGTTATGGTAAGTTATATTTTTATAGGAACTTACTCATTTCATTGAAGTTTTCAAATCTGTAGTTTGTTTCTAATATTCTGATTATTTTTAATCTCTTTGATATTTATAGTTCTGTCCTCTTTTTGTTCTGTTACTTTCTTCTTCTCTTTTTCTTAATTTATCTCATCATGGGTTTGTCTGTTATATTAAACTTGAGACAACCAATATTTGGCTTTATTGTTTTGTCTACTGTATCTTATTTTATATTTCACTGATTTCTGCTTTTATTTGTTGTTTTCTCCATCATTTCAATTTCTTTGTATTTTTTTTTAAAGATTTTATTTATTTATTTGACAGAGAGAGAGATAGCAAGAACAGAAACACAAGCAAGGAGAGTGGGAGAGGGAGAAGCAAGCTTCCCCCTGAGCAGGGAGCCCGATGCAGGGCTCGATCCCAGGACCCCGGGATCATGACCTGAGCGGAAGGCAGGGGCCTAACGACTGAGCCACCCAGGCGCCCCTCTTTACAGACTTTTAAAATGAGACATATAAAACCTGATTTTTGCCTTTCCACTTTCTTATAAAAGCATGTAAGGCTATGCATTTATCTATAAACCATGCTTTAGTTGCATCCCATACATATAAATATGTGGTATTTTAATTCTCATGCACTTCTAAATATTTTATTATTTACATTATGATTTCTACTTTGATCCATGGGTTACTTAGCTATATTTTGGTAGCATCTAAACAAATGGGAGTTTTCCTATCTCTTGTATTTCTTTCTAACATAATCACATTGTGGTCTCAAGTTTTCAATGATTTCATTAATAATTTCTTATAGATCAGTTACTGAGAAAATAATGTTAAAATCTCCTATTATGATCTTGGATTGGTATATTCTCAAGTAATTCTTTTATGTGTATATACATACCAAGTAATTCTTTTATGTGTGTGTGTGTGTGTGTGTGTGTGTGTATGTGTGTATATATATATGGAGAGAGAAAAAGAGACACTATATATTATATATTATTAGGGACATAAAACTTAAAAAAATTTCATATCTTCTAGAAGGATTTAAAGTTGTATTTTTATGTGGTTATCCTCTTTATTTCTAGTAGTTTTTTGCTCTCGGATCTCTTTTGTCTGATGTAAACATCACCACAATAGTATTTGTCTGATCTATCTTTTTCCGTACATTGAGTTTCAACCTTGTTCCATTCTTTTAAGTTAGGTATAACTATCCTGTCGTGGATGCTGTGGTGTGCCTCCCTTCTTTCTCTTCTTCCTTTCTGTAACATGAATGCATGCATGGTTAGAGATTCGGAAGCATCTTGAGCTATCAGGCCATCTTGAGAATGGGACCCTTGTCCTATGGATTGTGTGGCAACAGTAGCCAAAGGAATCTGGTTCATGACATCTGTGACACCACCTTTCTATCCCTGAACATCTACCTCTGGGTGCAGGCCACTTCTTTCAGTTCTCGCCAAATACAGCTGAGCTTAATCTTAACTGATACTCAGACATATGGCCAGCAGAGAAACTAAAGATGAATTTAGATGAATTTAACTCAACACTGCCTAAATAAATCTGATATCCAGTTATAAGCAATATCTTTTATATATATAGAAGTTAAGTTTGCACTTATCTAAAGGACTTCCAGAATTTTGAAATTTAATATTTCCATAAGAAATTTTTAGATAATATATATTAGTTCAAAGTAGATATCAGTTACTATATCAGAAAATTATCTTGAGGGTGATGGTCTTTTGGCTGAGCTTTGAATAAAAGCTAGGATTAGGATATGGAGAAAAAGGAAGAAGTATTATAGTTATGGAGAAAATAAGGGGGTCTTTCCTTTAAGACTATTAAACCTTAATAATGAGTTTTTAAAATTTAGTGACTAAATTTTGGAGTATTTAAAGGGAGATAGTGGTAGTAGATTTGATGAAGTGGCTTAAATTCAAATTGTAAAGGTCCTTGAATGCTAAACATAGAAATTTCCTTGTGTGTAATGTAGTGGGTGGGCAAAATAACCTTGAAATTTGAAGAACTGGCTTAAAGTTATGCTTTATTCAAGTTGTGTGATTTAGAGAAGTCATTTAGTTTCTTAGAGTCTCAATTTTCTCTTATGAAAAGGCATTTTAATAACATGTTTATAAAACTGAAAAATGCACATATGAGCACTTCCATAAATTTTGAAGGGCTATAGGAATGTAAATCATTATATTTATTAGATAAGACCTTTAGAGGTCTATTGTCTAGTGAAGGAGACAGACAAGGAAATGGGTCATTTAGAACAGCGTGACAAGTGCTCCAATGGATGTTCACCCAAACTGTACACAGATATACACAGGAAGAACTTCTTAAAGCATATGGGGGGATTAGCACAGACTATTCCAAATGTGGAATGAAAATGGCTGGTTGGTGCTTTAGGAAGTGTGGTCAGGGAGCATGTGTGGGTTGAGTGCCGTGAAAGACCACTGAGAAATGCAGACCATAAACAGTAAAGATTTGAGTTAAGGTTAGTTGTCAGTGGGCTACGGTAATACTGGTGACACATTCATTCATTTATTTTTTGCTACAAATAGCTATTGAGCATTTGCTGTACAACACACAGTCTTCTAGATACTATGGACAGAAACAAAACAAAGGAGCAAAGGGGGAAAAAGAGAGAGAGACAAACCAAGAAAGAGATTCCTAACTATAGAGAACAAAATGATGGTTACCAGGGGGGAGGAGGATGGGGAGATGGGTGACATAGGTGATGGGGATTAAGGAGTACATTTGTGATGAGCACCCAGTATTGCATGGACGTGTTGAATCACTATATTGTACTCTCGAAACTAATATTACACTGTATGTTAACTAACTGGAATTTAAATAAAAACTTTTAAAAAAAATGAGCGATACATAAAGTTTCTGTCCTCTTAGTGCTTATGATCTGTTGAGGGAGACAGAAAATAAACACATGCCTATAAAATAGTATCAGTAGTGATAAGTCAAAGCAAGAAGAAAAAGCTGGTAAGTGAATGGAAAATGGGAGGATCACTTATTTTAGATAAGGAGATCAGAGAGGATCCCACTAAGAAGGTAGAGACTTGGATACAATAAAGAAGTAAGCCACACTTGAGGATGTGAAATTCACAAATAAGGAAAACCCCAAACACATGAGGAGCAAGACGTCTTCAAGGACCAGCAGGGAGACCAGAATATGCCAAGAGGGTAAGGGCAATGTGCCAGGAGGTAAATTCAAAGAGGTGACTTGGGCTGGTCCATGGAATGATGTTTGTCACATTAAGGTATTTGGATTCTAGTCTAATTGTGATGGTTATTCACTGGAGAGATTTCAGGAAAGGAGTGACGAGATGCTATGTGTATTTTGGCAAAGATCGCTCTGTTTGCTCTGTGGAGAATGGATCAGGGAGAGCAGGAGTAGAGTAGGACTCAGGACCAGATACGAGGCACTGGATGTAGTCAGGTGAGATACTATGGTTAGAGCAGGGTAGTAGCTACTGTGATAGTGGTCAGGAGTGGGCATATTCTCAGGGTCGTGATGAATATACTAGAAATCATATGTGGAGATAAGACCGTGTTAAAGAGGTGCAATGCTTTAGAAGCCTAAATTGTAGTAATCTACAAGAATTGCAAACTGATGTCCCGAGGTCTAGGATTTGGCTTACGGAGGAGTTTTCCTTACGTTCTGATGAGTTTTCCATATGTTTAATTAATTATTTGCCAACATTTAAAAATCAGGATATTTCACATGAAAAAATCTGCATTTTCTGCTTGTTGCTGAAAAATCGGCACATATGGCAACTCTTACAACTACCCCTATGCTCCAAACTTGTTCGCTATGGCTGCAATTGATGAATGTCATCAGAGGCTGCCCCTAGAGGTGGGGTATACATTTTGTACGTGGTTTCATTTCTTTATATCAAATTCTTGTTCTCTGTAGATATTTGAGTTTGTGACCCCTGACCTAGGCCAGATAGGACAGTGGGCAGTCAAACTCCACTCACAGCTCTATTATTTTCTTACTGCAGGGGTTTTCAACAGAACTCTAAGCACCCATTGATATGAAACCTCAGTCCCACTTTTACCTTTTTTGTGTACCAGGATTCCATCTAAAATTTAAGTTGAAATGAAAATGTTTCTTAAAAAACTTTCTCAACTGATCATACTTCCCAGTAGGACAGGCCCTAGTATGCATTTTGAAATTTTCAAGAATTCCAGTATGTTTGCTCCTGCCTTTTCATTCACAATCACTGGCTCACAGAGCACGTGGAGATTAGAACTTGGAGTGGAGACTCTGTCTGGTAGAGGGCACCCAAACCAACACATTGAGAAAAGGAAAGCCTAATTAGATTTTTAAATCAAGATTTAAAGTTCAAGACATAAGCTGTGTGGTCAGGAGACCATAACTGATGGGAAAAGGCCAGGAGTCCAGGGAGAGAAGATACAGCCTCTTTTATAATTTGGCAGGAAAACTCCTCTGGCCACAAACAGTTCCAGCGGATGGAGAGCTGCAAAGCCAGACTGTCCAGCCTGAACAACACTGGGAAGGCTAAATGTTCCTGGCTGACAGTGTGCCTTCAGGGAGCCACTTGGGCAAAACGCCGTTGCTAGGATTTTAAGTATCCTGGAAGACTACAAAAAGCTTCGCAAGCACTGGCAGGATGGGGTACAGAGAAGTGGTGGGTTCTTTCTAAGAAACCAGAATGTTAATGCCGCCTGTAATGTCAGAACAGTATCCTGAAGAGCACATGGGAGGGCTGCGCTGTCTCCATGATGGGGCACTCTTAAAAAAGTTTAGGGTGGTAGCAACCCCTCCAAAAAAACTCCTGAGCCAAACTGCCTAATACCTTTTATTAAAATCTTTAATGCTGCCATCTACGAATAGATGTGGATTTTTTTTTAAAAAGCCATTTATATTAAAGAACAAACAATTTTCTATGAAGCCTAAGTCAGTGCTGCCTGTTGAATTAGAAGTCGTATCTTGGTGGGTTGGGGCATTCTTTGCTAAGAGCGGAATCATTTTGCTTTTGATCATATGGAAGTTTCTGACCCTTCGCCTGCAACCAAATATGAAAAGAGAGAGGATATTTTTAATGAAGAAACATGCAGACTGTGAGGATTTCCTTTTGCTAACTGCCCCTTTATCAGTCAGAGACAGACAGCCTCATGGAGAGATGAAATCAGTCTTTTAAACAGATGCTGACAAAATTCATTGAAGGAGAACAAAAAGATTGGGATGAGTGATTGCCCTATCTCCAGCTTCCTACAGGGAAGTTCCTTATGCGTTTATAGATTATTTATTATTTGAACAATTGCATAGGAGATTATTCCACATAAAATCATTTGGCAGGTAAAAAGAAACAGCCCAGTAAGCATCGAGAGGACATTTTCTTGCTACAAATGAACAAAGACTATGCAAAAAGCCTCCTGGGATGCACCCATAAATTATAATTATCCTGTGGATGCCAAGGCATGAGGACAGATACAATATGTTAAGCATGCTCAAGCTAGACACCCCAAACCCTGAAGTAATTGTTTTGGGGCCAAGACAAGTTATTGAATCTACCTACTAGGGGACACTTCAACTTGATGTTCTAGAATGGTGCGCTGTTTCACCGTATCGCTTTTTCTAAGTGAAATAGTTTGGTTAGAAAACGTTGCTGCTGCACTGATACAGGAAACACACACATGCACGCACGCACACATGCACGCACACACACATGCACGAACGCACGCACGCACACATGCACGCACACACACATGCACGAACGCACACACGCACACATGCACGCACACACGCACACATGCACGCACACACGCACACATACACGCACACACGCACGCACGCACGCACACACGCACACGTGAGCGTTACCGGTTACCAGAGCAGACGTTAGGGGCTTCAGTTGGCTTTAGTCCCTTGAGTGCTACATGGTGCCTAATCAGTGATCTGGAAATGTTCTAATTGTTTCCCTTATTAATGTAACATGGTGTCCCCTCCTTTAAATCTCTTATTGTTGTTTATAATTTTTATTTTTAAAAGGAGCTGGTCTACCGTTAGAATAGAAATGCCTGCAGCTGTTTTTAAGCACATACAATGCTACTTTACCTAGTTTTATTATATTCTCAGGTGAAACCTGTTATGTTTTTCATGACTGTGTATTCAAAAGCATTGGCCCTTTTGAGCTCAAAGGGCCTTATGAACCGAAGATCGTTATTTTTATTAATTTACGCTTCCTGCCTGCAACTGGAGAAAAATTTGCATGGCCACCATTGAGAAAAATATTATAGTCTGGTAAAACCCGCTACTAGAACAATATCCTCACAATGTGAAAATTAAACAATGTTGTATCATTGTTGCTTTAATGTGCCTTTATTTTGTATTGAATTTAAATGCCTCATTTCAGATGTTTATTAGCCATATGTATTTCATTAGTAAATGTCTGTTATATTCCTTAATGGCAAATTTGCATGTGGCAAAATTACACTGCAAAGGAAAATACCAACTAAGTGAAAACTAATTTTATTCTTATAAGATTAGGAAAACAGAATTTGAAAGTATATTAGTTTTTCTCCAGTATTTTTCTATGTCCTTGCGTCATGTTACATGGAATGCAGAATCAGGCTGTCTCTGTTATTCCTTTGCACTTTATATATTTAAGTATTTAATGGCAACTATGCTTAATAACTGTATAGAACATTTCTGAAAAGTTTCAGAATTAGCAACCTTCCATGTAAACTAGCAAAACTAGCATGATATATAGTGATTATATATCATGATATAAAGTGTGCTTTACTTTCAGACAGAATGTTTTGAGCACTTAGGGTTCCTACTGGTAGAAAATGAAGTTCATAAAACAAAAGAAAAAACTTATTTTCTACTATTACGGCATTTTACTTTTAAAAAAATAAACTTGGTCAAAATGGCAAATAAAGAATAAAAAAAATAATAATAGTATAATCCAGAGTAAAGCTGTTAAGATTTAAGAGTGTTTTAATTATATAATCTTACAATATTAAAAATTCCTCAAATATGGGACATCTGGGTGGCTCAGTAAGTTAAGCTTCTGACTTGATTTCAGCTCAGGTCATGATCTCAGGGTCCTGAGGTCGAGCCCTGCACTGGGCTCTGTGCTCAGGGTGAAGTCTGCTTGTCCCTCTCCCTCTGCTCTTCCCCCCCACTTGTGCTCTGTCTCTCTCTCAAACAAATAAATAAACAAAATCTTTAAAAATTCCTCAAATAAAAACTTGAATGGCTGCATCATATCTGTTTGTATATATATAACATAGTTCCTTTCATCTTTTTCTACTGATGAATTTTCATAGTTTTTTTTCCATTTTCTTCCTCTTATAGCTAAATATATAATGAAGACCTCTGTCTATAAATGTTTTTACTCTCTAATTATATTCCTCAAAGAGATTTTCAGACATGAATTATAAACATTTTAAACACTCATTAACATTTTGAAAATCTGTATTCCACAGATTTGTACAAACTTTAATACCTCCCATTCATGCCTCTGAGGCATATGTATAACACCCTTTCCAAGGTGAAAATTTTAAAAATCGCTCATTATTGTTGTCTTAAAGCTTACTTCTTTATTTTATAACAAATCTGAATTTTTTCCATGTTTATTAGCCATTTGTAGTTTATTGACAGATTGCCTGCTTTATACTCTAAGGGACAAGTAGTTTTCCTCTGTGCAGTGTACTTTTCTGTGAGGGAGTAGCCCTCCCTAATCGGTAGTAATCTGTGGTTTAGTTCCAGTGGGCCCTCCCTGGTCCCATTCCCAGCCCTGATGCCCCCTCATCACTAACCACGTGTTCCAAGTAGATGCAACCAGAATCTCCATGTAATATTTGATACATGGACATTGAAAGAGGGATGGTCGCGGGCCGCCTGGGTGGCTCAGTCATTAAGCGTCTGCCTTCTGCTCAGTTCATGGTCCCAGGGTCCTGGGATCGAGCCCCACATCGGGCTCCCTGCTCGGCAGGAAGCCTGCTTCTCCCTCTCCCACTCCCCCTGCTTGTGTTCCCTCTCTCGCTACATCTCTCCCTGTCAAATAAATAAATAAAATCTTAAAAAAAAAAAAAAAGAGAGGAATGGTCTCCTGCTCTGTTATTGAACTCTAAAGACAATAGAGCATGGGTCTGCCTATGCCCATCGGGCTGACATCAAACTGCCATGTTGAAAAGCATGGTTGAGTAAGAAGCCAAGCAGAAGCCAGTGGAACTGAAAGATGGGGAGAAAGAAAACATTTCCATAAATTTGTTCGTGCCCTGGGATCTAACTCTGTTTTAATCCACATAGGTTTTTCCAATAACAAGAGCCAGTAAATTCATTTTTTTTTTTTTAGTTTTGCTCATCTAGATTGTGTCTTGTTTCTGTAATATGCAACCAAAAATTTCTGGTTAATACAATCTGTTTCATATTTTTCTAACACGTGGATTCTTACCTTGGTTTGCAGGATTTATTTTAACATTATGGATATTAACTTATTAACTCTCCTAATTATAAGAATTATTTTCATAGTATGATATTTTCATTTCTGGAAATTATAAAGGATTATGTTCACAAAAAATTAAAAGAATATTTTCTTTTCTTTCATTTTTACTTCCTCTGCTTATCATTATTATTTTTTTAATGGCATAAGCAATACATTTCCCTCCAGAAATCTGTTAAATATTTGCCTTTGTATTCTTCCATGCTACTTAATTTGCATTTAACTCTTTACTGTAATTTATTTTAGTATATGTTGTAAGCTGAGGCTTTATCATCATATTTTGTCCATAGATAACTTATGTATCTATAAAATGTATAGAATATCTCAGAAGTTATTCCTTCCCTACTAGATTGTGATGTCTTTTTTTTTTTAATTTTTTTTTTTACCATATATACATTTTCTATATGCACTGTGATCTGTTTTTTGCATTAATATACTGGTCCATTTTCAAAGTCCGTTTAAAAAATTACTGGATTGGTGACTAGCATAATAAAATAAAATTTAAAAAAAAATAATAAAAAATTGGTGGATTTTGCAAATCTGTTTTAACTTATTTAGCAAAAACTTATTATGCGATAAGTTTTTTTTTAAGAAGCTTTATAAATACATGTTTCTATAAATCTTGCCAACTAGGTACAATTATCCTTCTTTAACAAAGGAGGAAGCTGAGGCACACAGAGATTAAGCAATTGTTCAGGGTCCCATTACAGGTTAAGAAGCTGACCCAGAAGGCAAACCTAGATAACTTGGCCCAGAATTCATGGGCTTAGGCACTCACTCTCCTCTTACAGATAGAATACTCAGATCAGAATGACAGAAGACAACAAATAAAGAAGGATATATATGGAACTAGTGATAGCTAAGAAAACCAACAAACCTGATCACACTTCTGAATCTCTCTAATGGAATCGCTATATTAATTTAGATGTTATACCTAGCCTTGCTCTAATAATGCCTCTCCATCCTGCAAAGAGAAGAGTCTATTGACATTCAGAGAGAAAGAAGGAATTATGAAGTGATCTACTTCAGGAGTCCTTTCATTTCCAGTAACAGATACCAACTCAAGGAAATTAAAGCATCAGAGAATATTCAAGTATTTCTCCCAATTCAGAATGACATTTTAACTTTCCTGATATCATATATGTTGTAAAAATGACGTTCTTTTTTTATTATCCTTTTTCATTGTAGAAAATGAATTTGCCTTATAAATGATGGCTTCTTGGAATAAAGGAAATATGTGTAAGGAGTGGGATTATACCTGTCTCCAGAAGACATTGAAATCAGACGAAAAACTAAAAAGTCTGGACTTTTCCTGCCCTTTCCTGCTTGTCTGCTTCTTTCTGCTCTTTCTGAAGAGCAGCCACTGCTTTTCTCCAGTAAATATTGTAGGTAGAAGAGGTCTACAGCAGCTATTAAGTTTATGTATCCATCTGAAGAAAGTCTTCCTCTATCAATTTGTCTTTCTCTCCGTCTTCCCCACTACCAATTACAGATTCCAGGGAAAGGGACTCTCATTTACCCATCTTGAGTCACAGGCCCCATTTTGGACCAATCACTTAGGGCCCTTAGGTGGAGCACAACTTCCCACTGCAGATAGGTGTAGGGAGGGTAAAGGATTTTGTGAGCTGGGAAGGCACTCCCAAAGGTGTCTCTTAAAAACAAAAGCAAAAGTGTGCCATGTGTTATTTTAAAGCCAAGGCCAAGGTAGGTTAAGGTTCTGGCATCATATGACTGTTGTTACTTGGCCACAGCCTGTCCCTCATGACTGTTTTTTCAGGAGTAAAAATCAAAACTTATTCTTTTGCCATGCAGAATAGGTAGATAAAGATGGAGGAGAAGATTAGGTGGTTAAATTCTAAATATTTTTTCCTTTAATCTAGACTTATAAAAAGTCTAGAATTTAAAAATTTTTGTTTGAATGTTTCTCATTAGATTTGTGTAACCGAAATATCTTCATATTGAATAGTACTAATATAACTTTAAAAAGTTAAAACCATGCATTATATTAGAACTTCCACTTCCAGTTGATTTACTTAAAATCTCCCTAAAAACAGCTCTAAGTGTTCCTATTTGACAACTTTAAGTATTTCTTGCTCATAATCCCTCTCTTCTCTCCCCCCACCCCATACACTAGGTCTTAAAACTTGGGACCAAAGAGATTCATTTCCCAGGGAGTCATGAATTACTTATTTTTCAAGGACTTTACTGTATATCCTTTTTTGTGTGTGTGTGCGAAAAGGACCATGGCCACCTTTGCAGAACATTAACCAAAACCCAAAATGACTGCTACTTTTTTTTACATACTGATATTTAGTGGAGTTTCTTTTGTGTATCTCACAACCAAGGTTGCATAATTTGTGGAGCTCAGGCAAAATGAAAGTCTAGGAGGCCTTGTTCAAAAATTACGAAGAATTTCAAGATGGTGACGGCAGAGCATTCAACCAAGCACCATGGCCCTTCTGTGTGCAGATTGTATAGGTCTGTCTGATCGTATAGGTTGCATGTCCATGAAGCCAGCCCTAGAGCTAAAGTGTCAGATGAGACAGACAATTAACTTTTAGGCTTCATCAGTTAGTCTTTAAATATATTCTCACAGTAAATGAACAGAACACCTAGTTATTTTTAGGTGACAAGTGTAACTTTACAATCAGAACAAAGTTGAAACTTGTAACAACTTGCAGAATATAATATTCATATACAATTTATGAGCAAGTAGTTTAACCATGTCCGCCATGTTTAGATTCTATATAAATGCATGATTCTAGTGAAGGATAGTAGGAAGAAAGGCAGGCAGGGGCAAGTGCCCCCACCCCGCCCTAAGAGGAAGCTACCCTTAAAAGGATTTTACACCACCCTGGAAGGAGCCCTCTGCCCTTTCCCACGTGAGCAACTACCTGATAGAGAGATGAGCCTGTGGGCAAAAACTTGTTTGGGCAACCCGAGCAGGGAGGGTTAATCAGATTAGAACAGCCTGCCAAGTAGCCCATAAGAACCCCTAGACTTAAATGCCAAAATGCAACCCTCTTGGGGAGCTTTGTACTATCACTCAATAAAATTTGCTTTGCTGCCCACCACTCTTCGTCTGGTTTACCACTTCATTCTTTGCAGCGGCGGGACCAAGAACTGTGGGCACTAAAGGAAAAGAAATTCTGTAACAGTTCTAGTATTGTGTAATGTTTATTTCTAGAGTTATTGTTTTCTTTTAGACTAATTAATACAAATAAAACCATTATAAAATTGAGGTAGAAAGAATGCTCCATTAAAAAGAAACTATTCTGATGAGGAGAAAGCATTTTATTTCTTGCTATTCTACCAATAGAAAAAGCAAAATTCTGTAATAAGTTGTTAAACCTAGGCATATTTCTAGTCTAAGAGAGAAGCAAAAGATTTTTAATTCAGGTCTCAAACGAGACTTAGGATTGTGATGCCGAGAGATACCTCACCAAAGCATTTTATCTGTAGCAGCAAATATGCAAATGTAATAACATATTTGAAGTTAGTAATCAGATGCAAACTTTAATAGTACAAGCTAAGAACTAAAGCCTTATCCTGGTTGGTAGTTTTTATCTTTAAGATGGGGAGGAAGAGTTGATAGAGTGTAACTCTAGGCTTTCACTGGATGTAAATTACATGTCAAGTAGCAGTGCCCCAATCCTCTGATAAGGAGAGTGAGACTCTTAGATAAGAAAGAGAGAAGGCAGATAAGGGGGAGCAAATAAGAGGAGAAAAGAGCACGAGAGACTTAAACCACCAGGCTGAGGTTTCCTGTGTAAATACCATGCCATTTAATTTCTGAAAAAAGCAAGACATTGGAATAATGAATCCCGGCAAAAGACACAAGTGGGTAGCCAGAGATCTGGATTTTAATTCCAGTTTTCTATTAACTATCAGTGTGTCCTTTTGTTAGCTTTCTATTTACCTCTGCTTCAGTTTCCTCTTATGTAAAGGGAGGGATTTAGAGTAGAATAATTTTCAAGACTTTGATAGTTCTAAATTTATGTATCTAGTTCTCATAAAAGTTAGATAATTTTGCAGCAGAAGTCCCTGGCTTTTCTTAGCTCTTTCCCTGGCAAATCCATTGACATCTATTTTATCCAACATTCACCAATTGCCTGTTTGATCCAGATACTTAGTACTAAGTCCTAGAAATGCAGTGGCAATTAAACATAGGCCTTGCAGTACTATGTCTATGTAAGATTAGTGAAACATACTTCTTCAAAGAGAAGAGATTTAATTTTTTCCCACTTATCTGCTGATACTCCTGACATAAAGATACTGATCATTGGTCTTCTAACTACTATATAGGGTATCTTGCCTGTATGTTTAAAAAAAAGGATATAGGGTTTCAGATTAAGATCTAGGAGCTGGTATTTGCTCCCTAAGGTCAAAGGATATATCCACATTCTTTCACATTTGAACTTGACTAAGTGAAAGCAGTATGCTATTCAAGAAATAATGATACGGACTTCTGAATGAAACTGAAAAGGGTGATAAATTTAGAGGATAAAAGTAGATTCTATATAACTAGACAGTCAATTAAGCTGGCGCAGCAGGTAACCTAAAAGGGTAAGAAATTGAATCCTTGAATTTCAGAGCTAGGAACCTCTTCAAAGTTAATTACTCTATTTAGTCTCTTCATTTTATGGATGAGAAAACTGATATCCAGAGAGGTTATGTGTCTTGGGCAAGGTCACCCAGATGGCAAGTGTGAGAACCAGGATTTTGAGTGAGCTCCATCCCTTCTACCACAGGTACCTTTTAAAGTAGCTAACTCAATATTATAGTGAAATGCATATTAATGTGAGCGTCCCATATAATGCACCAGGAAAAGACATCGCAGTAGGTGTGCAGGAAGGTAGATGGATAAAAAAGCTACCCTGATGGAAAATCTTGTTTGAAACATCTATGAGGTAGGAGTAGTTTCTCCTACTCATAATCAAGATTGGTTCCTAGGAAAGCATAGAGACCATGTATGAAGCTAAGAGGATGAGTCTTAGAGCTCCTGCCTTATTAACTAATGGGGCAGTGACACCTTGTTAAGATTATTTGATTCCGAATGAGCTAATATAAAAAATAGAGGTTCTATTTCTATTCACTTTCTTTACAGGGGAAGAATTGTTTAGTTATATGAGAGGAAATATATATTGCTGTGGCACAGTAGAACCCCAGAAATTGCTTCCAAGCGGGAAGAGCCCTATTTGACAAGAAGAGTTTGTTCTAGAACCGTGATTTTGGGTTTGGGAGCATCTTCCACATCATATGTTTTCAGCCTTGTTGCTATACTTGTCATGCATAAAATGTGAGAGCTGAAATATATTTAGACCATATTCTACAGTTGAGGAAACTGAGGACCAGGAATATAGCGTGTTATACTCCAGAGCACACAGCTTATTACTAGCTATATCTAGATTAAAATTCAGTTAGGTGCTCTGGCAGGCTGAATAATGGTCCCCAAGAATATTCATCTCCCAGTCCTCAGATCATGAGAATATTTTACCTTACCTGGTATAAGGGACTTTGAAGAAGCGATTATGTTAAAGATCTCAAGATGGAGAGATTATCTTGGATTATCCAGGTAAGTCTAATGTAATCACAAGAGTCCTTATGAGAGGAAGAAAGGAGGATCAGAATTAGCAGCAAGAGATGTGACAATGGAAGCAAGATTAGAGTGATGTAAGGAAGGGGCTGTGAGCCAAGGACTGCAGAGGGATTCTAGAAGCTGAAAAAGGCAAGGAAATGGATTCTCCCCAAAAGCCTCCGGAGGGAATGCATTACTGACAAGCCTTGATTTTAGATTTCTGACCTTCCGAATGTAAGGGAATAAATTTGCATTATTTTAAACCACAAAATTTGTGGTAATAGGAAACGAATACAGGGGCTTTTTCTAAAATGTCATGCTATTATCATACTCTATTCATGGGGCAAATTGCAATATGTTTTTAAATATCTCACTGTCGATCTTCCCAGATGTTCAGATCTCCTTAAAGACAGACACAGTATGGTATTAACCTCTTTATATCCCACACCTTCAGAGCTGAATAAAATTCCATAGATGTTGAATAAATGAGCCATAATGCTGACGCTTATGAAAATACATCTAAACTTCACTCATATGATGGATTTGCCAGTCACTCAACAAATATTTTATTGAGAGCTTTCTATGTATGAGGCACTGTGACAAGTACACACAGTACATGAAAATTTTGGCAGCACATCTTTTTTGTGGAAATTTTAATTGCTGAAATTTTGTTACAAGATGATAAGCTCCACCTCAAGTCAACCCAAAGGAGTATTTTGATCTTTATTAACAGTGCATTAGACCATGATTTAAGTTCCAGGAGGACCAAATGCAATGCAAGTGGGACAATTCCTTAAAGGAAGTCCATTTCATGCCTTGGCTGCCCAAATCATACATATCCTGCTTCCTCTATATACACTTTTAAGAATGCTCCTGCCAAACTTAACACAACGATTCCAAATAAAATTGAAATGTTCTTCCTTCTTAGAAGGAAATAACCCAACTCATGAAAATTTTTCCATTCAGACCTAAATACATCTCTGGGAAATATGCTTAGGTTCATGACCCTGAACCTGGACGATAATGAAAAATTTAACCATCCCTACATGTGTAAAATGTAATGGTAAAGTGAAAAGCAGAAATTTTGCAGTTAAATTTCTACCATTGGGTAAAGGGAAGACGGTAAAAAAGCACTCTTGGGTACGGATAAAAAGGACTTCTTGCTATTATGTTGGCAAAGACTTCTTAGCTAGTTAGACTGTACCTGGTTCCTCCAGTTGAGAAAAGATGGTCATCCTTGAAAGAAGTATAGGGGAGAATTTTTTTCTGGAGTCTGAACTGCTCTTCTAACCCACACTTTTTGGCAACTGGTGGCCTGGGGATTGTTGTCCAGTTTTTAAATCATAGGTCCCTGCTTGTTACTCACTTAAAAAGGAAATGAATTTGATTATTGATTTCAGGGGAACACATGCTAGAAATTTTGTTGACTCGTGGTCTATGAATTTGACTCAGACCTTATGTTGAGCTTAATCTCCAAGCATCCTAAAGATGTGTATGACTGGAATCCAATCAAACTTGCTTAAATATAAAGGGAATTTACTGGTTCAAACAATTGGGAAGTCCAGGGCAAAACTGGCTCCCTGTAGCTCTAAGAACTCAAAAGATGTAATCACGTTACTTCCTCTTTCTTTATCTCAAACTTCTGTTTTTCCATCCAAGTGTTTTCTCCATATGACAAGAACAATGGCTGCTAATAGGTCCTAATCTTGCCTTCTCAGGTCTCATCAATCCCCAAAGAGTTTCTTATCTGTATACAAAACTGAGAAGGATTTCTTCCTGATCCTGATTCCTCTATCTACCCCTGTGAGCAGGGCTAGCAGAGTACTGTAGTTGAGAAGGACTTCTTGAAAAGTAATTGGCATACTGACAGAGACAGAGAAAGACAGTGATAGAGAGAGAGAAAGGGGAGAAAGCAGAGAGAAAAACAGACAATAATCTTTTTCAACTGTTGCCTCTCATATAATTATTAGAACATGCAGATACAAAAATTTTATGAATTCATGACCAAAAATGCTGAGGATGCATACTGACTGACTGAGGATGCTCTCAAAGGAATTTCGTTTGAGGTGGCCCATGAAGATGCTCTATGGTAGGCTGCATGTTTGACATTATAGTCCCATAAGTTGATTATAGTCTTAGCATATGAAAGATAAGAGTCTTAGTCCCTGTACTGTGACCCTATCATCCCCATCTGTCCTACGTGTCTCCTCCAACCACATTGGGAAGTAGTACTGCAAGGTGGTTAGGAGCATGGACTCTGGA